>NC_133820.1:71573215-71897987 GCF_047830755.1 Zonotrichia albicollis
AAGAGCTCCAGTTACACTAAGATCCTGTGCTTAGGCAACTGAATCTTGCCCAGGATGTCAACACTCATATTGGAAATGTCTAAAATTAAATTAAGTGAATCCAAGCACTAATGATTAAGGATGGGTGAAATAACCCCATGTTTTGAGTCACTGATCATGCATCTCTTACATCAATCTCCAAGGTTTTACAAAGATAATGCATGTAGCCCTCCTGTCTAGTAGGAAAAAATCTTTTCAATGAAATCCTCTCCCATTAACATCAACAGCAAACCTCCATTAGCTTTTAGTAGGTTGTGCTTTCTTTGGTTGTCAGACCAGGCACAACAGAACAAGCAAAACACCTCAAACATGGCTTTTCCTCTCCACATGCACACCTTGTTTTGGGAAAAAAAAAACAAACCCCAAACTAATATTGTTAGATAAGCATGTCACTCATGTTCACTTTTTACTTGTACAGCGCTAAATTAGAAATAGAAATACTATGAATATTTTGTGAGAATTTAATGGAAATTATGCCACTAAACTAAGATAAGAGGAACATAGAAATTCAAACACTCTACAAAAGGATACATTCATCCCATTAATTGTTTTAGTAAAATCCTCTTTTTTGACAACCACCCTAGCAGAAATAGTGTGGTTAATGGTGAAATTTTTAAGTCTTTTATGCAGGTGAACACAAAGATTGCAGCTATACTTGGCTTAAGAGAAAAGGTTTCTTGTCTTTCCCCCACATATCTCTGAGAGTAAAGCATAGTATTGCCCTTTGTGTTTCATTTAATGCTGAAAATTTCATTTCTTTTGCTTGCACATAGTATAATACAACAATTATGTCACACATTAAAAAAAAATTATGACAATGCTCATACTGTATCCAAATGTGAAGAGATCTGCAGTCATTTCAAATGGGAAACCTGCTATTAGCTCACACAATGGATTCCCCAGCTGAAAAGAAGACATAAATTGGAGTGAATCAAGCATTCACCGCCAGCGGATCTGCTGCTTCTGTTCACTGATGAGATGTAAATGTGCTTAGCAAGAGTACAGCATCAGAAGAGGACCATGAAATTATAATATTGTGACTGTAATGAGAATGGGTTAATTTGTAGCATTTCTTATTCTAATTATGGTATTTGACACATGGGAACAAAACCATTTTCAGCCATTTTCTTTTCTTGTTACTATCCCTTATTACAAGAATGAGAAACAAGAGCAATCTGCATGTTCTTCTACTCTGTGAAATACCGTAGCATGCTGCACTATTTTGACCCTTTCAATATTATACATAGGCAATTTGAGAGAAGACAGTCCAGTTATGGTCTCAGCAAAGAGCATTTAATGAATCCAGGAAAAGTATAATTTGTATGGAAATAGCCTGAATTATTTTTTTTAAGTGCACAAGAATGTAAGGGGGGGAAATCAGTTGCAACAAGGCAGCAACAAAACCCAAAACCTGGAAAACAGAAACAGAACAGCATTTCTCTATCTCTAGCACAATGACTTAATGAGAATTAAAATTTGTATGAACTTATCCTATTCTCAGAGTGATGGGATGCTAGTTGTGTCTTGCAATGTGTAAATTAGCTATGCAGACATATTCTCTTTGTAAGGAGATGCCCAGCTGGTGAAAATATCCTGTTCTACACAATTCAGATATTAATGCATTATTTTGACAGGAAATAAGTATATAGAGGTTAAGATATTGCCACGAAAACCAAATGGATGCGTTTTCAGGACTATTTTGTAACAATGGATACAAAATTATATCCATAAAAAACACAGAGACATAGAATTCATATTTCAGTGAACGAATTCAAATTCTGATAACACAGAGATAGATGAAATATAATTTTTTTGACAAAAAAGTCTGACAGAAGCTTATCAGAGATTAAGCAATTTGGTTTAAAAAAAACCAACTTTTAGTTTATCTTCCTGTTTGGTAACAGTTATTTGAGGGTTGTTGTATTTATGTGCAGATATGCATTTTTTAGACAAGTGCAAATTAGCTCCGCTGTTGTGAGTTGCTCCTGGTACTGAGTAACCTGACTTGCCTTTGAAATATAAATACAGAAAAGATTATTGTCCTTAAAACTCACAACTCTGAAAGTGTGATATGGGTGAGGATAAACAAAGGGAAAAGGAAAAAAAATAGGCAACAAAGCGCAAAGGTTTTCTTACCGAACTGTCTTTAATGAGGATGAGGAGGACACTTGTACTTTGAAGACTTTCAAATATGAGAGGAAGAAGTGAGATCAGATTTTTCTTGATTTGTAGGATTTATTAAAACTTCATTTGAGCATTTAAATCATTCAGGCTATTTTTAGGTTCAGACTTGGCACATTGAAACAGCCAAAATGAAGGAATATGTTCACAAAAGTAATTCAGAAGTTGTCAGTAGTGGGATTCTCACCAGGGAATTACAATTTGTGTGCTTCTTCAGTCTGTATTTGAATCACGATGGAGCTTAGACAAAACATCATGTCTCTAACTGCTTAGCTAAAGATTGATCTAAAGACATCTGAGCACTTCTGTTGAGGGTAGAAGGAACTCTGTGATCCAGAATGGCAGTATAAATCAATTTTAGGCTTCTACAGCAATAATCCAGAGCCCAGGGACCAGACAAGTTAATCTTTGTTTGAAAGGAAGATCCCAAATTGCCACAAGTCTGAGCTTGGAATTTAAAGATTCTGAATCTCATTTACAAATGTTCATGTCCTATTAATTTTTCCCAAGTAATTACAGAACCCTGAGTTTCTTGGATCAAAATGCTAATACATTTTGCAAATGAAATAAATTTAATTTACCTAGTAGAAAACTCATAAACCTAGTAAAATTCATAAGCCTAGTAGAAAGAGAGAGGAAAGATGCTATTAAACCTGAGTTGTAGACCTAACAGGTAAAGGACACATAAATTCCTTGACTTCAGGGTATCACAGCTAAGTGCACTATATTGACAGAACACCCACACTGATATACCCCACAATGATTATATCCACACTGATAATAGATTAATTTTCCTGTGAGTGCCCAGTAAAGGAGGTAGCCCAGAAATAGCTAAGAATGAAGGTTATGGTAACATAATTATCTACTGACAAAAATATTATATAACTTAATCTATACAAAATAGGCACACAGATATGCTCTCATATATACATGTACACCATTATATGAATACTATTATCCTTACACACATTTCAGTTACATTTTAATGGGTATTTCTTACAAATGACATGCAACAGAAGAAAAAAAAAAAAAAAAAAAGAAGATATTTTGGCCTTACTAAGCTTTCCTAAATATATTTAGCTATTTGAGATGCTTTCCTGGCCTCTCTCTGTCACTTGCCAAGGGAATAGGTCTCCTGTAGGTCCTATGACTTGGATGCTAAACCAGATGTTTTTAATACAGTAAAATACCTGAAATCACAATAGACTCCTGGTTTTTGGCAAGTAGCATGCCAGTTTCTGGGATCAGAATTTGCTGCATATCTCTGCAGCTGTAACTACAGCAGTCATTTTGGCAGGCTTCAGGTACCAAAACGTAAGACAGACAAGGCATCGTGCCCAGACTCTCGCGGCTGATCTCCAAAAGGCTGCATATCTTCCATAAGTTCTGTCTCGAACCTGCCAATTCTATTTAGGTGTATTGGCATCGGAGGTGGCAGAATATACCCATGTTTAGGTAGCTGAATCCTGCCCTAAGTCTCTGTTAATTATAATAGGAGTGCAGATATCTAGTTCACATGAACAAAATGAGGGAAAAACTTCACTCATTTGCTCTTCCACTTCTTATTATAGTAATAGTTTGAAGACAGTAGAATGATGATGCCAAGATTTTTTTTCATATTTCTTTTTTTTTTGTCTTTCTTTTAACCCATTTTTATTTAGTTGTATTTAAATAAATGTTGAAGTGAACTTAATGCTATTTCTGGTGGCAGTAGGTCAAATCAGGATGTATTTATATTTATTCCTATTCTTCTCTCACTTCACTATTTCTGCTTTAAACTCCTTTATTCACAAATTTTAATAAAATAGATGAGGACTACAAAGAAATGGAGCATTGTTTTCTATTTGTAGAAGTTTGTACAAAATATAATTTCATGTCTTTATTATTAGGTACATATGTCATATTAAATGCAAAATAGCCTATCATCCATTTGTGAATACTTTTTGAATTCAGAAGGGAATATGGATTTATAGAGTAAATATAAACTAAGATAAAACATAAAGCTATTAAAACACTGTTTAAATAATAACAGTTTCTAATAATAATATTAAAAACCTCCAAAAATATGATTCCAATAAAATAGAGTTCAGGTTTTGTGAATTTTACTTTATCATCTTCAACATAAAAAAACACCTTTTAGTGAAATTTTCTACTGTTAGTGGGTCCTTCAGAGTGCACTCAGGGTATATCTTCTTTTCTCTGCTTCCATGAATATTAAAGATGAAAACAAAACTCTAAAAGCATATTTGATCTTCAGACCATCTGGTCAGTTCAGCTTCCCATTGTGTCCTCTTTATCTCTGATGATTTTACAGTGGCTTAATGTTTAATTTATGTTCCTTTCTTTTGCAGCTTTTCTCTGCTCTCTCTTTAACAGTCACATGGATACCCATGTCGATGCTTTTTGCAAATCCTCACTTTGGACCCTGGCAAGGAATTCAGCCTCATATTTGGTGTTTGAAACTAAGTATACAACTGCTCATGCATTTTCCTAATAGAATATTTCCCTAAAGAGGAGGAAAAAAAAAAAGACTGAAAGGACATTCACAATAGAAAGCCAATTTTTATTAGAATATGAATCATAACAGTTACCTTTCAAATACAGAATGCCAGCAGAGAAAGAACAGATGTTTATGACACCTCCTCTCTATTCACATGCATTCTTGGAAGATGGTTGCCAGTTTTTACCCTTGGTTTCTGTTGGTCTAAGAAATACAGGAGTTGCAGTGAGCTCAATCCAGTCTTAGGAAGACTTCCTGTTACAGCAGAGACTTCTCTGTCAGCTTCCAGCCCCTTTCAGTGTGCTCTGCTGTGCTCTAGAGTTGTTTCTCAATTTTCCCTCACAAAACTCTCCTACTATCATTGAAGCTATTCCAAGCATTCTCAGCAGTCCTAAAGGGAAGGAGCAGTTTTGTTGTCAGAAATTTTCACATGACCTGGTAATACATTTTCTTAAAACACCACAACACATACATTAGGGACAAACAGATATTACCCATCATGACATAGTCACGTACCTCTTACTTATTATTTGTAATCTAGGCTGAAAAATAAAAGAAACCCAAGCACAAAGCCCTCATAGTAAGACCACTGGCAAAATCCCTTTGGGGCTACATTCTTCTAGAACATTATTGTCCTGAGCTGGCCTTAAGAGAAAGGACCAGAAAGAAGCCCTGAGCTGAGTAGCAATGAAGTGAAACAGAGGTGTAGGGCTGTCTTGTATTTCACACTTGAAACAGACTCTCATTAATATAGGACATACAACTAATTAGGCAGAAGACAATAAGAAAATATAAAGGACATTGTACAGACAGTAAAGACCAGGGAAGAGGCTACTCTTAGACTTGAAGACTAATATTCAGAGAATAATTCCAAGTAGGGGATCTCAGTTATGTTATCTTCATCCTTTGAGGGAATCTATAACTCTCCACTTAACACACAGAAAAGTGAAGAAGCTTAAGAAGAGTGACAAAGCTCAACAAAAATATGTGGATCCCCTCTACAGGGGCCTTGTGAATTCAAAGAACTAAAACCTCTTACTTTAAACCAGATTCTATCCTTGTTTTCAATCCTTTGAAAGAAAATAAGAATATGATTATCTCTACATTTTCAGTTTCTTGGCTAAAGGATCATAACTGTGAACGCACTGGAACACAGAGAAGCTGTGGAGAGCTTTAATGTGGAGAGCTTTATTAATAGTTGGTTAGCTGAGAAAGGCCATGCTGACATATTGCCACTGGTCAAGCTGAGAAATCAGCAGTCAGCAAGCTGAAAGGAGATGTCAGCAGCTTGCAATCAGTGGCCTTGCTGCAACATGGAGAAAGGGAGTAGAGATTAGTCCTGAATATCTCCTAAGAATATGTAGAAAGTATCAAAAGTAGGACCATAGGAATGTAAAAGTAGGTGTAACTGCTGATATGTAACTAACCAATCCTGAGCTCAACTTTTGCAATATGCATGAAGTTAATTACGAACTGTATTTAACCCGCTGTGCTGATCAATAAAAATGGGGGCCTGTGATGATCAAACTGATGTCCTGGTCTCCTTCCGTCGACAAATGGTGGAGAATGCGGGCAGCGCTGCGGGCAACGATGCGGCAACGTTGAACCCCTGTCCTTTTTTCTCGGATTACAAAGAAAAAAGGGAACTCGCCACGGTCCGGAAGTTGGGTGGGGGTCCTAGCAGCGGGACGGTGCCGGATTATTTACAAAGACTGGATTATTTATAAAAAGCACCCTTGAGGTTCACATCCGTGACTCAAGCTACCTACGTGCCGCCGAAGTCTGGAGCTGCGACAGCGCGCGCTGAATAGGTATGGATAGGCAAGCGGCATATGATTTATTCTCCTCATATTTAGAAAAGCGAGGGGTAAAAGAGATAGATTTAAAAAAGGAATTACCGGGGTTGTTAGCTTATGGTCATTCTATAGGTATGTTTACTAATCCACATACAGTACATGAGCTTTCAGAGTGGAAAAATTTTGGAGAGGTGTTAATGGACTCTGTGTTAGATGGGGATAAATCAGCTAAAAAGTTTGGGAAATTATGGCGGGTAGTGTATAATGCATTGCTTCAGCAGGTCTCTGAGAGAAAGGCAGCAGAAAGGGCTACAGAAGCTCATAAGAGGAATATAGGATATGGTCGTGAGGATGACCCTTTAGCACCTTCTGTAACTAAGATACTTATGCCTAAAAATCCCCAGCATAGTGGTGTTGAGGACATGCTTTTAGAAAGTGCGAAACCGTCTGCGCCTCCCTTGCCTGAGGGGGAAGGCGAGCCGGGTGGGGGAGGTAAAAGCAAGCCAGCTTTGCCTCCACAGCCGGCTTCAGGCGGGTCGGATGGTGGGGGGGGCAAGCCAGCTCTGCCTCCGCCGCCGGCTTTGCCTCCGCCGCTACCCCCGAGCAGGCCGGCTCCGGTTACAGCTCCAGCGGGGGGGTCCCTTCCCCCGCGCGAGCCGGCTCTGCTCGAGCGTGCTCCGGTTTCAGCTTCGGCGGGAGGGGGGCTCCTTCCCCCGCGCGCGCCGGCTTTGCCTGAGCAAACTCCGGTTGCAGCTGCGGGGGGGTCGCTTCCCCCGCATGAGCCGGCTTCTTTCGGGCCGGCCCCGGCTTCACTGACAGCTCCAGCGGGGGGGTCGTTTCCCCCTCGCGAGCCAGCCTCTGCTTTACTGCCTTCCCAATGCGAAAATTCGGCGCCTGCACTAAAATGCCAGCAGCATAGCACCTCCAAAGAGCCAGCTCCCATCCCAGGGGCACACCGTGATCTATGGGGGGAAATGGCTAAACAAAGGAGGGAAGCTTGGTCTGCTTTGGCAAAAGAGGTGATGCAAATGGGAGATAGTGAAGCCGTAGAAATAGCTTCTAGTCTTGCATGTCCGGTTACTTATACACCACAATATGATGCACAGGGGAATTTAATGCATAATGTGGCAGCATATTCTGCCTTAGATTGGAAGTTGCTAGCTCAGCTACGTTCTACAGTTAGTCAGTTTGGTGTAAAAAGTGAACCTGTTAAGCAAATGTTAGATTATATCTTTAACACTCAGATTTTATGCCCAAATGACTTAAAAGGGATAGTGCGTTTAATATTTACTCAGCATCAACAATTATTGTTTAATGCACATTGGCAAGCATTAGTAAATGAGTCAGTTGCTGTACAACGGGCTCCGGGAGATCCATTGTATGGAGTGACAGTGGATGAACTTATGGGATTAGGAGCATTTCTGCGTACAGAGGCACAGATGATATTGGGACCAGATAAGCTTAGAGAGACTATGAGATTGATGCGTGCAGCGATAGATATGGTTAAAGAGCCAGGGGGATTACCAATTTATATGGGTATTAAGCAAGGTAGAGAAGAGTCATTCGGAAATTTTATCGATAGGGCGGCTGCTGCTATAGATCGGGCCGGTGTGGCAGACTTTCTTAAGGGGGCGATATTGAAGCAGTGTGCCCTTCAAAATAGTAATCCAGCAACCCAAAGAGTACTATCTACTTTGGGAGCAAATTGGACCATTGAGGAAGCATTAGAGCGAATGGCATTAATGCCAACTGCTTCACAGGCATTTCTAGTAGATGCTATAAAGGAGTTAGGATTGGGGTTACAAAAGCAGGCAGAGTCTAATCAGAATCAGGTGTTAGCTGCTCAGAATCAGGTGTTAGCTGCCCTTGCTCCTCTCCGAAGCGGCTCATTCACGCAAGGAGGTTCAAAGCCATTTCTCAAGTGCTACCGGTGCGGCAATGAGGGACACACACGCCGAGCCTGCAGAGCAACTGGTGTATGGTGTCAACACTGCCGATCCAGCTCCCACAACACCACAGCTTGTAGACGGCGGTCGGGAAACTGTCAGCAGAGCGCGTTTCACGGGGGCCGCGCCCAGACACAAGTAGCTGCCGTGACATCGGAGACACCGGCACCAGCTGCCGCGACATCGCAGCCACCTCCTGCCTGCAACCCGCAACAACAGGGAGCCTCGGTTTGGACTTATCTGCCGCAATAGAAGTAATAATAATGACCAATCTTCCTGAGAAAATACCAACTGGAGTAAAGGGTCCTCTTATATTAAATGGACAAACATGTGGAGCATTATTATTAGGACGCTCTTCTACAACTATGTTGGGATTATTTGTTTTGCCTGGAGTTATTGATGCAGACTTTACAGGGGAAATACAAATCATGGCTTACACCCTCTATCCTCCAATTAAAATTACAAAAGGACAACGTATTGCACAATTGATACCACTATCACAAATGACCTCTGGAATACAACCATTTACTGAACAAGCACGGGATGAAAAGGGTTTTGGCTCCACTGGTGTTACACTTTTAACTGTGGATTTACAAAACAGACCAAAGCAAAAGGTCACAGTTACTTATGGGCATGAAAGCATAACCCTTTATGGATTATTGGATACAGGAGCAGATACCAGCATTATTTCTCCAGAGGCATGGCCACAGCATTGGCCTCTATTCCCATCAGCAAACATGCTCACCGGAGTAGGAGGATTTACACTGGCAAGCAGGTCGCCCTCTTTGTCTGTGTCCATTGAAGATCAACAAATATCTGCTGTGTTTTCAATTGTGCAACTGCCTCCTACAGTCTCCTGCCTAATTGGAAGGGACATTTTAACGCAACTGGGAGTGGTGTTAACTAATCAGCACCCTTTGGGGTAATTGCCATTGCTTGGACTTTCCCCATTCCACTCACCTGGAAAACAGATACACCGGTGATGGTTAAGCAATGGCCTCTAAAAGGGGAAAACCTTATGCATGCTCATGAATTAGTGGAGGAACAATATTCAAAGGGACATTTACGACTTTCCACGAGCCCCTGGAATACACCTATTTTTGTGATCAAAAAGAAATCAGGGAAATATCGTTTATTACATGATTTGCGGGCTGTAAATGATCAAATGGAACCTATGGGGGCCTTACAGCCTGGTCTTCCTAATCCAGCTATGATTCCAGAACATTGGCCACTCTTAATCATCGACTTAAGGGACTGTTTCTTCACCATTGCCCTGCATCCTAATGATGCAAAAAGATTTGCCTTTACTTTACCAGCAATAAATCGTGGAGAACCAGATAAAAGATTTGAATGGATTTGTTTGCCACAGGGCATGCGGAATTCCCCGACTTTATGTCAGCTTTATGTTGATGCAGCATTACAGCCACTACGTCGCAGGTGGCCAGCAACTATAATATACCATTATATGGATGATATCTTGTTTGCACAGCAACAACCATTTTCCTCTTTGCAGATTGACATTATTAGAAATACCCTTGCTTCATATTCACTTGATATTGCTTCAGAGAAAATTCAAACTACAAAGCCCTGGAAATATTTGGGATGGACTTTGATGGATCAAAAAGTGATACCTCAAAAATTGGAGTTACAACTGGACATTAAGACTCTACATGATGCACAGAAATTACTGGGGGACTTACAGTGGCTAAAGCCTATTGTGGGAATACCGAATCATTTGTTAGAAACCCTGCGGCCTTTATTAAAGGGTGTCGACCCCACTACTCCTGTATGCCTGACACAGGAGCATCGTCTTGCCTTGCAACAAATCAGTGACTGTGTACAACAGGGGTACGTGTCTCGTCGACAACTCGACCACCCTATTGACCTTACTATCTGGAATAGCCCTTGCCACCTGCTTGGTGCTCTCTCTCAACAACAGGAGAAAACGGGGGAGATACAGGTGTTGGAATGGTTGTCTCCACCATTACAGCATAAGAAAACAATATGTTCAAAAATTGAACAATTGGCTACATTAATCAAAAAGGGGCGTCTCAGAATTCTTGAAGTGGATGGTAGAGAACCTGCTACCATTAGACTGCCTATGGAAAAAGAAACCTTGGACTGGTACCTGATCAACTCAAAGGATTTACAGGAAGCATTATTGACATCATCTGCAAAAGTGGATACCAGCAAATTAGTGCCTAGAGTTTTGCAATGGATGACAGAATGGAACTGGATTACTCGACCCTTGAGAGAAGAACGCCCTATAGAAGGAGCTATTACAGCCTTTACTGATGCAGGAAAGAAGTCAAGGCGTGCTGCTGTCACTTGGCAAGAAAAAGGACAATGGAAACATCAAATCATTACAGCAGACCCTGCGGATAGTTTACAAACTTTGGAATTGTTGGCAGTAGTATGGGCAGTATCCAACTTACAGGGACCTTTAAATGTGGTTACAGACTCTATGTATGTTGCAGGAGTAGCCAAACGAATAGAGGAAGCAGCAATTAAGGAAGTGAATAATAAACGATTGTATGAGTTGTTGGTACAATTAAGGAAAGCTCTACGGGAAAGAAATGCAGCGTATTCTGTGATTCATATCAGGAGCCATAAATGGTCTGAAGGTTTAGGAGAAGGAAATGAACGTGCAGATAAATTGGTTACTCTACCCATTGATAACACTTGTCCTATTGATAAGCATACATTGGCCAGAGAAGCACATAGTAGATATCATCAAAATGCAAAAGGATTAGCAAAACAATTTGAATTGAGTTTGTCAGAAGCCAAAGCTATTGTTAGAGCATGTCCAACATGTAGTTATCACAATAGTGGAATAGGCTTAGGCATTGGAGTTAATCCTCGGGGTTTAGAAATAAATGAAAAATGGCAAATGGATGTTACACATATTGCCAGATTTGGTAAAGTCAAATGTGTGCACGTCACTATAGACACGTATAGTCATTATATATGGGCTACAGCTCAAGCAGGAGAGAAAGCTATACATGTTATCAGACACCTGTTAAGTTGCTTCGCTGTCATGGGAGTTCCAAAAAGTATTAAAACAGATAATGCTCCAGCTTATGTGAGTGCTAGAGTTCAAAAATTTCTGAATCAGTGGTCGGTTAAGCATGTGACAGGTATTCCACACTCCCCTACCGGACAGGCAATAGTGGAAAGAGCAAACGGTACCCTTAAGCAATATATTGAAAAACATCAGGATTTGAGAGATCCACAAGCATGTTTGGCTAAGGTGTTGTATGTAATTAATCATTTATGTATTTTTGGGGAAGATGATGCCCCTCCTGCAATCAAGCATCATCCAAGGTCAGGTCAGGAAAATACTAGGGAAACAGAGGTCTGGGTTAGGTATAAGAACCCCAGTACAGGATTATGGGAGAAACCTGCAAAAGTGTTATATTGGGGTCGGGGATATCTTTGTGTTTCCTCACCTACAGGGCCTCTGTGGGTGCCTGCTAAGTGGACTAAACCTGCTTCTGATGCAACGCTTGGTGGACCACCTCACGGAGGAGGACAAGGAGCGACTGAAGAAGAAACTGCTTTTGGTCCTTCGACCGCTACTGATACGGCTGAGGGGATACTCGGGAGTGGAGCACATAGCACTGTCACCCTACAGTTGGACAATCCAGGAACTGGTTGATTTTGCTGAATCATTATCAACTTTTCGTTTAACAAATCCATCAAAAGAACATTGCTATGCCTGTCACGATCCACATTGTGCTGCTTGGGTAGCCCTGCTTTGTGGGGGTTGTGATAGAATTTTTTGGTTAGAACAATCGTTAATGTGTGATTTGTGGTGTCACCCTTGTTATTTTGAGCAGCGGAGGAGAGAGAATTGGCAACTTGAATTAAGGAGACAAACAGGGATAAATGCGTATGAAGCTTTACGTCTTTATGAGTCTCCTGAACAAAAAATTCTTGCTTATTATCGATGGGAAGTACAATGTTTTGAGAGGAGAACTGAGATTCAGAGTAAATCGCGCATAATCTCTGTAAGGTGTAGAAAAGTAGTACCTTTAACACAGTGCTCAGTTGTAGGACCCTTCACGGGGAATCCTGAAAGGGCACTAGACCACTGCATTGAAGAATTGCAGAAATTGAGTTTGCGAGTGACAGGACCAGTATCAATAGGAGCAGCAAGTTTGAAGATAGATAAGAAAAAGAAGGCAAAAAGGGGTAAAGCTAACTTGCCTTCAAACTTATCTCACAAAAAATGAGGTTTGTTCTTGTTATATTGCTTAATGCTGTAATAGGTGAAGCAGTAGAAATAACACGTTTTAGTCAGCCAAGAAAAAATTTATGGGTAACACTTGCTAACCAAATTAACCAATCATCACTTTGTCTTAGTCTTGGAGGAGTCACTAGCCCATTTCGAACGTGCCTAGTGGGACTTCCGGTATGGTCTCCTGGAGAATTTTGCAGTTTGATAAAAAATCAGACCTTATGTATGCCTAGCATGTCAAACATTAAATTGCCAAAGCAACAAGGATATACTGCAGGTCAGAGTGATGGCTATCGTCAATGTTTACTGATCCAATCACTCAACACCTCTTTGCATTCTCCTCCTGAGGAATTGGACCTTTTTGGCAGTGCAAACGCCAGTTTGTCTAACACTACAGATGGTGGATGGTTTAGCTTTAAGTCTTCAAACCGACCACAAGAAACATGGGCCACCCTAGATTCATTCCTGAATGTGAGTGAAATCTCTCCGCAGCATTACAGTAAATGTAACAGCACAAAGATCACTGCCCCAATGAAATTACCCACAGGAATATTTTTAATTTGCGGAGACAGGGCGTGGAATGGCATTCCAGCTAGACCACAGGGTGGACCCTGTTATTTGGGTAAACTGTCATTGTTTCATCCTAATGTGTCCTTGCTAATGCAGCTGAGTCAAAATTCAAACAGAAAGAGACGTAGTGTACATGACTTAGACTGCAGCAGGATAGGAGATCCACAGTTTTGGGGCACATTCAAACAGGTGGTTGTTTCAACTATCTTGCCGGGAGGATCTGCCAATAAGGCTATGAATTTAGCAAAGCAATTAGGGTGCTGGGCAAAGAGTGAACTGAACAAGACATCACAAATCCTAGACATGCTAACCACAGATGTGCAGAGTGTTAACCATGCTGTTTTGCAAAATAGAGCTGCCATAGATTTTTTGCTTTTAGCACAAGGACATGGATGTGAAGAATTTGAGGGAATGTGTTGCATGAATCTGTCTGACCATTCGGTGTCCATTCACAGTAAGATAAAAGAACTGCAACAGGGACTTCACAATCTGAAGGAAGAAGAAGGTTTTGGAATTGACGAATGGCTTAAAAGCTTAGGACTTGGACCGTGGCTAAGAAACCTTGTGATCTATGCTATAGGACTGCTGGGTGTAATTTTACTGTTTTTGCTGATTTTGCCTTGTGTTTTTAATTGCATTCAAAACATGGTCAGCCGTACAATAGCAAAAACCTGGCAAGCTAATTTCCTTGCACAAGAAGAAAACGGGGGAAATGTGGAGAGCTTTAATGTGGAGAGCTTTATTAATAGTTGGTTAGCTGAGAAAGGCCATGCTGACATATTGCCACTGGTCAAGCTGAGAAATCAGCAGTCAGCAAGCTGAAAGGAGATGTCAGCAGCTTGCAATCAGTGGCCTTGCTGCAACATGGAGAAAGGGAGTAGAGATTAGTCCTGAATATCTCCTAAGAATATGTAGAAAGTATCAAAAGTAGGACCATAGGAATGTAAAAGTAGGTGTAACTGCTGATATGTAACTAACCAATCCTGAGCTCAACTTTTGCAATATGCATGAAGTTAATTACGAACTGTATTTAACCCGCTGTGCTGATCAATAAAAATGGGGCCTGTGATGATCAAACTGATGTCCTGGTCTCCTTCCGTCGACAGAAGCAATATCGGTCAGCAGAATCCCAGTAAGATGATCAGACAAAGAAGCTCTGGCCCCACTCCCCCCTGAGCTGCTATGAGAGAGCAGCAGCCCCAAGGGCACCAGGTGAGACACGTCAAGATCAGTCAGTGGGAAATGCTGTTTGCCTTACCTCAGAGCAGGGTGTCACTGCCTAGGGATATGGGATTTATTAGGTATGGGATGCAGCTGAATATTACCTTGGGATTATATAATTACAGGATGTTTAGGGGAATGACCAAAGGTACAATAAGAGACAGATTGTCATGCTCTGGGAGTGATCAGTGAAGTCTGTCCTGTCTTCTTACTGCATGTCTAATTATTTTCCTGGGTGAGGAACGCCTTGTTTTGTGTGCATGTGTGCATATGGGTACCTGAATACCAGCAACTGATGTGAGACCACGGGTCAAAAGGGACAACATGTCTAAGTGTCAGCACCTGCATATCGTGTGACTGTACGTGTCCATGTGATTGCTTGCAAATATCACTGCACAGTAGCCCGTAAGTAGGATAAGAGGCTTCACAGCCAGGTATTAAAGCAGTCAGAACCATGAGCCAGATACTGGAGAGACCAGAATGTCTGAAAATTGACAGCAGGAGAGACCAGAGGTGTCCAATCATCTACCACAGTGACCAAGAGGTCTAAGGGTTGGCTTACTGACATATTTACATGCATTTGGCTTTACTGGAATCAAGAGAACCCCAAGGATCTACAGGGCAGATTGAGTATTCAAGGTTATTTACTGGAGGGGCTGGATCAACAGTATGGGTGGGCTCATGAATATATGTGTGTGTGTGTGTGTGTGTGTACAAAAATACGTGTGCACACAAGTGTATGTGTGAGGGGCTCTGAACTGTAAGGAACTGAAAGGGCATCACTGGCTTTGGGAGTGCCAGAAATTGGGAAAACAAGGTTCTGGGTCAAGTTCCTGCCCTTAGCACCAGCCCATGCTTCTGAGGCGACCAGCTTTGTAAATCCTCAATCTTTTCCACTAACTTCACCCTGGATTGGCAGAAAGGGTTACAAAATTAGGCAACTGTTTGTGCAGTGTTTGGATATTTCTATCTGTCCGGTTCTGTATGGATTTCCATGTGTATTGCCAATGTTACTGCGTGGGCCATTTGGGGAATGCATGCTCAGCCTTGCCAGTGGCTGTACTCAGAAACGGAGATCTGTAGTGCCTTTCCCCCAAATGTGCTACCAGGAACAGCAAAATTTTAACGGTGTTATCATAGAATCATTTAGGTTGGAGAAGACCATTACAGTCATTGAGACCAATCATATTCACTAACGCTCTCACCCTTTAAAAGTTTGACTTCATAAACTCATCTGTGTTAATTTTTTTTTTATTTTTATGCATTTTTGGAATGGTTATTTTTTTATTAATAGGCCTTATCTGGCTTTTATATTGCTATAGTTCTTGGTTCTTACATGTCAACAGTAAAAGCTACTCATCATTTCAAGTAAAGGACAGAAAATCATACAAGAGAAACCACATGCCTAATGTGTTAAAATTATAAAAGATTTAGTAGTTGTCTCAATGTCCTTCACAGAGAGATTGCTATAGGTCAATTAAAATTTATATGTATGTATATGTATATTTATCTATATGTCTGTGTGTTGGGACAGTGATCCCTGAAGTAAAGCAAATTTATTTATCATCCAGTGGAAGAATTGCATATCTGTATGTAAAAAGGACCATTTCAGATGATGGTTACAAAAATG
Source organism: Zonotrichia albicollis (assembly GCF_047830755.1). NCBI lineage: Eukaryota > Metazoa > Chordata > Aves > Passeriformes > Passerellidae > Zonotrichia > Zonotrichia albicollis. Next base: position 71,589,339 of record NC_133820.1, read on the forward strand.
TACTCCTAGAGGATTATTCATCAAGAAGTTATTTTTTATATACTCAGTACATAAAATCTGCAAGCCTTAGATAAAATTGTCAGAATAATTAGGTTCTTTTCACCTCATCAGCAAATGAAATGTAGTGATTCCAAAGTAATATTTCTGGAGAAAGCACCAAAGGGGCTGAGGCTGATTCAGAGTAGCTAATAAGATAGCACACACCCCACTCAAGCAAGCAAAAGCTAATCATAAAAATAACTTTAATGGGTAATTTCTGTGCTTCAGAATATAGATGAATACTAGAATGAGAGTGAAGGCATGCTTTTTGACTTCAGACAGAATTAAAGTCCTGCTCTTAGTTGGGCAGTAGGGGCTCTGATTAGTAGATGAAAATAAGGATTTAGATTTGATAGACACAATTTCTGGCATTTATCTTGATTTCTGATGCTACCTTGGTAAATCTCTTTGTTTACAAACTGCTTCAGTTGTAAGAGTTGTTAGGTATTAGTTATTCAGGGAATAATTGTAAAAAGACCCATGGGACCTAACAGCAATATTTTCATGCCTAACTATCAACAAGGGAAAAGAGAGAGGCTCATCAAACTGACAAATATGCATCCACTCTGAATCAAATGTTAGAAAAAAAGGTTTGGGATGAGTGTTTTGTAGTCTTCTTGCAAGAGAAGCAGACAATTCAACAGAGCAAAATTAATCCGTTTATGTATATGGGCAATCTCACAGGTAGGAATGCTTCTTTATGTAAAAGAATCTCTATACATAAATATTACTTCTATGCAGTAATTATAATAAGAGGTAGCAATAGTGTTGTAAATCCCTCTCTTACAGAAAAGGCATAGTCAGGCTAAATCCAACTCTACTACCATAATAATGTGTGCAAAATACATGTGCTTTCACATATAGTGATAGATTCATTTTGGCTGGAAAAGACCTTTAAGACCATCACATTTAACCATAGACTGAACACTGTAAGTCCACGACTACACTGTGTTACTCAGATCCCTATTTACACACCTTTTAAATAATTCCAGAGATGGTGACTCAACCACTTCCCTGGGCATATTGTTCCAGTTCTTTCAAGTCTTTTGTTGAAGAAATTTCTCTCAATATCAAACCTAAACTGTCCCACACCAAACCTAACATTATTTTGTGTTGCTTTCTATTTGGAAGAAAAGGCAAATCCCTACCTGACTTTCACTCAGACAACCTCCTTTCACGCATTTGTAGAGAGCCAAAAGGTCCACCCTGACTCCAGACTAAAAATTCTCAGCTCCCTCTGCTGCACCTCATAAAATTTGTGCTCCAGACCCTCCAGATCAGCTTTGTTGCCCTTCCCTAGACATGATCCAGCACCTTGATGTCTTTCTTGTAGTGAGGGGGCCCAAATGTTGCACCCCAGGTCATCAAAGGATATGCAGAAACTGGGATGCCCGGGCACGATACTCACCTTTGAGATAGGGCAATGCACAGTTCTCTGCTTCTTTATGTTAATGACCCCAGTTAGATCACCCCCTGTGCTCCTCCTCCGCTCTAGAATGTTCCCTACCACTGCCTTCCCTATTGGTTCCCACTCCCTGCAACTCCTCCTCTGTATCCCTGTTGGTCGTTTCCCTCTGACCCCACCTTTGCACCACCCCTGGTCCCTATACCCATTGGCCCTCAAACCTGATGCCCCTCCCCTCATCCCATATAAAACCCTGGGACCTCGTTTGTTCTTGGTTCTTATGTGTCTGGATCCGTTTGGCGAGCTGATGAATAAAGTGCTGCTGGAATTCCAAACAAAGAGCCCCTCCTGCTTCTTCATTCTGTCAAGCTGCACTCTACACCTGGTGACACTAGTGCCTGGTGCTCGCCCTCAGCTATCCACCTTTCCCTAGGGATGACGCTCTTGAGAAGGCCATGGCCTTGGCAGCTTCTGCTGCACTGCTGCACCCAAAATTTGTAGCCTCAGCTGAGCCTAGGACATGCATTGAATATGATTTCCAAGAGCAGAACTAACCACTATTTTCAAATTCAGTTGTGGAACTACAGGGTGGCTAGCCTGGACTTCAGAGACAAATCAGATGCTGAAAAACCCTATCAAAAGTTGCTTTTGAAAGGTAATCTATAGCATCATATGGGGGTGAATGGATACCACTTTAGCAGCTGTTGGATTGAAAAATGGAAGTTTTTTTCTCATGACCTCCCCATAGTCACAGCAGCAATACAGTTGAAATTTTTTGTTGTGCTGTGTTTTGGCTCTGTGGAACTGTGTGACCTTTTCCTTGGCCAGGCAGTCCTGCTGTTCAGTCAACACATGAAGCCCTTTCCCTGTCCTGGGCTGGCGACATTAAATGGATCATACTAAGCTCTGATTTGTGTCTTAAAGCAATTAGCACAACTTTGGTTGGAAAACCTCCATTTTCATTTAGTTAAAAAACTCAAGGAGCTAGCACCTGAAAGGAAATTAAAACATGAAGGGAATTTTGGACTCTGTTGACTTTGCAGCAAACCTGAAGAAAGCCAAATTCTTCATCCAGCCCTAATAATGAGGCTTAGACGGGCTCCAATAGCAGCCTTTGTACCATCTATTATAAAAGCTTCATTTATGTTCTATGTAAAAAGTCCAATGAAGCATAGAAAACATGTAATTTGTGTAGAGAATAAGAGTCATGCAATTTTTGTTGGCATAAACAATGCAATAACTGCTCAGAAATAACCTTTTGCATTCATGAATGGGGTCCATTATCTGCTCTGTCTCTCTTTTTTCCTCATTCTGAGTTGGGGCATAGTAATAAAAGAAAGTCTTCGCCTCAGAGCTCTGGTTTTCAAACGGCAATTGGATAACAATATATGACAGCTCATTTTTGTCTTTGATTAAGGAGCAGCCATGTTTTACAGACACTTACTGAGTTGCCAGCCAATTAAACATTTCAATTCATTTATATGTATTTAATCGGACTACCTTTGCAAATAGGGCTTTTCTGGAGTTATCAAGCAGCTTAGACCGGGTAAGGCAATAGATAAGAATTACAGAACTATTATTATTGTTATTATTATTACTTTCATCACTACTATTAGTGGGGAAAGTCAGGGTAAATACATAGTGGAGTGTTTGCAAGGTACCTTTCTGGTAGAGTGTGTGTCCTATTTAATCACTTGTCTGTAAATAAAGAGCTATTAATAATATCCTTAATAATTTTTCGCAGTGGTTTTGTTGGTTTCATTTTTGGGAAGAAGAATTTATGCAAAGGCTACTGACAGGGCTGCTAAGGGCCCAGTAGATGACATAATATATTTTCAGAATCTAGATTTTCAGAAAACTTTCTGTAACATTCCACATGACACATTCCTGCTTAAGGTCTAGGATGATGCAAAGATTTAGGGCAGGACACGGGCAGAGATACAGAACAGGTTGAAAAATAGCAAAGCAGTGACTATAGATAGTTCCTGTGAAAGAAGCTATGTCAAACCAGAGAAAGTGTTTTTTTAAGTCCACAGGGGCTGCTGCTGCATGTTATGTGCTTTAATTTAGAAAAATGACCTACAAACACAAAGAACAGCTGCAGTACAGTAGCATTTTTTGATGACCGAAAAATGAAAGATGATGAATGAAGGGCATACAGACAGCTAAACTTAAAAGAGAGTTAGATTTGATTTGTAAATAAGTTATCACAGAGGGAATTAAATGTAATATTGACAAATACAAAGTAATAAAACTTAAGTGCTGCAAACCCCACTAAATTCTAATGTAGAACTAATGGGATTAAACTTGAAGGAAATTTCAGAAAAAGAAACCAAACCAAACAAACAAACAAGCAAAAAAGCTCCCTAACGTTTTTCAGGATAAACAAGAATTTTTCATGTTACCTTTTCTAAGAGCATATATTTACTCTTTTTCTTGCAGTAGTATGAATACTAGTACTAGGAACATTTAAGTGGATTTTCTCAAATAGATTAACCTGCACAGGTTGACAGATATTGGTCATTACAGGAATTCAGTCAGCAAAGTATGCAGCAATAGCAGTGGCAACTATGGCAAGCTCTGTGGCAAAACACCTGAAGGAGATAAGGAGGAGGTTACTGGAGTCAGAGAACCCCCAAAAAGAGCAGAGAGACCTGGCAGGACCTGGCAGGTCTCACAAGCAACCACAGACAAAGAAGATGTGCAGAAGGATACTTTGTGCAGCAGTTTGTGTAGGAGAGCACAGCCACCCCTCCAGGCAACAAAAGTTTCCACACAGTCATATGTCACAGCTGGAAGGAGCATTGTGGCAGAAAATATGGATGGAGTATTCTGTAAGCATCTATCTGCCTAATGTTTCACAATCACTAGCTCTTGTTCTTGTGGAAGGCTTGACAGATGTCTACTGGAAACTCAGTACAGCAGAGAAGAGGCAGTGTGAGGTGTTCCTCCAGAGTGTGAAAGAGAATTCCCTGGTGCAGCTGATAAGTGAGTCTACCAGGGGTGATGCTCCACTAGACCTGTGTTTACACGTAGAGAAGGGTAGATGGTGGGAGATGGGGTGGTCAGATGCAATCGTGGGCACAGTGACCTTGAGATGATTGGTGAGCTAACAAAGTGGATCAACAAAACCTCTGGTTTGGACTTCTGGAGCGTGGATTAGTTCATTTGGCCAGGACATTGATGCAGAGAGTCCCCTGGGAAAGAATCCTTAATAACGAAGGGGTTAAGGAATGATAGACATACTTTAAGTAACAAGAGCAAGCCATCCCTGTGCCAAAGCTGATCAGGAAGAAGACTGGTCTGGCTGAACAGGGCGTTTTTGCTTGAATTCAGGGGAAAAAAAAGGACTTTATGATTTTTGGAAGAAGAAGCAGGCAACTCAGGAAGGGTACAAGAATGTAATTACGTAATTAAAAAAAGTAGAATGGTAAAAGCTCAAGTAGAACTCACCCTGGATACAGCTGTGAAAAATATTAAAAAGTGTTTTTATAAGTACATTAACTAATGGAGGGCCAAGGAAAATCTCCATCCTTTATTGGATGTGGGGAAGGGGAGAACACGATTGCCAAAAATGAGGAAAAGACTGAGGTACCTTGTGGAGAGCCTGGTTCAAGCATGGCTTAAAGAAAGAGGCCTTGAAGGTATTCAGCTAAGGGAAAAAGCAGCCTTTCCCAGGCTTGATTCTGTAAATAATTAAGGTTCTCAGCCACCTTTTATATAAACAACAAGAGTCTCAGACCGTTTCCTCAAAAACAGGCAATATTCTGTCCTTGGCTGCTCTGGGAACAGATATAAAGGTTTTGAGAACTTTTCATATCATGGTGAGAACACTGATCTTGGTTTCAATAAACAAACTTCAGGTATTGTAAACAAAAGGAGGAGCTGAAGTTTTCTCTACAGCCTATCAGGAGCTCAGATTTTGCAATATGCATGAAGTGAATTAACACTGTTATAAAAAGTGCCTGGTTGGTCAATAAATCGGAGTCAGATGCTGAACCAACAAAGGTGAGTCGTTCCCTTCACTTCAACAGTACCTAATGCTTTCTTTGCCTCAGTCTTTAACAGAAAAAACAGATAAATTCAGGGCAATCAGCCCCATGAGCTGGTAGACAGAGATGGACAGCAGAATAAGTCCCCTACAACTCAGGAGGAAGTAGTTAGGGATCTGCTCTGTACTTACACACACGGGTCTATGGGGCCTGGATGGGATTCACCCAAGAGTACTAAAGGAGCTAATAAAGAAGCTCTTCTATTAGCTCCTTTAGTACTCTTGGGTGAATTCCCACCACTTATCTTCAGTCCTGGTTAACTGGGAAGGTCCCAAATAACTGCAGGTTGGCCAGTGTGGCACCTATCTATCAGCAAGGTCAGAAGGAAGATCTGGGGAAGTACACCCTGTCAGCCTGACTTTGTTGTTGGGGAAAGTTGTGGAACAGATTATCTTGAGTGCATACAGCACATAGAGGACAACCAGGGGATCAGACCCAACAGTATGCATTTAGGAAAGGCCAACCAACCTGCTCTCTTTTTATGACCAAGTGACCTGGCTAGCAGATGAGGGAAGGTTGCAAATTTAGTCTGCCTTGACTTCAGTAAAGCACTCTCTCCCAAAACATTCTCCTGAAGATGCTGGCAACCCAGGGCATTGACAGGTGCACTCTTTGGGTTCAGAACTGGCTGAATGGCTGTGCCCAGAGAATGGTGGGGAATTGTGCTGCATCCATTTGGCAGCTCTTCACTAGTGGTGTTCCCCAAGGCTCAGAGCTGGGTCCAGTCCTGTTTAACATTTTTATTGAAGACCAGGATGAGGGAGTTGATGGAGTCACCATCCCTGGGAGCATTCCAAAATTGACTGGCACTGAGTACTGTGGTTGACGTGGTGGTGCTAGAGGTTGGACTGGTTGATTGTCGAGGTCTTTTCCATCCTTATTGATTCTCTAATTCAAACTTCAAAAGGTCACTAATTCCTTGAAAGAAAGAAGAAAGGGGATATTATGGGGCACAACATTTTCAGTGGAGCTCATTATTTTGGGATCCCATGGATAAACTTATATCACCTTTGTAACTGCTTCATCTTTCTCCTTTTCTATTTGACAGTCACATTTGGGGTAAACACCACTTCTTCACTGATCACTGACAGGATCACTAATAAACAGTTTCATTGTGTCATGGTTTGAGCCTGGCACAGAGCCAGTGCCCCCATGAAAATGCCCTCACCCTGGTGTCTGCTGTGAGATGTGACCAGGAATAAGCAAAACAGGCTCCAACTTAAACATAAAGAACACTTTATTACCTAAACTACAGGAAAATAGGGAAAAACTATAAGGAAAAGAAAAAAAAAAATTGAAAACCTTACAAAAAACCACTTTCCTCCTCCCCACTACCTAACTTTCCCAATCCGATACATTCTCCCAAATCACCAACTGCCCAGCCTGGCACCACACTTTAGTATACTCAAACTTCAGTTCATGAAGAGGAAAGGAGTCCTTCTTGTTCCATAGGCTTCCCCTGGAAACACACTGAAACCTCGTGTGCTTCCCTGTCACTTCGGCACCGCCCGGAAAAAAAGTCCTTTTGCCGCTTGTGACATCTTCCTTCCATGCCCAGTGCTCTCACCACTGTGCATGGACCAGAGCTGCTTTTAGGGTTGTCTTTCAAGGATGCCTTGTCTCACTCCAAAAAGGCACAGTCTCTGCTTTGGGACATCTGTCTCCCCCATATTTTTCCCAACCCCCTGGGGCCGGGGGGTCCTCACGATGAACCCTCCTGGTTCTGAGCCACTGCTTCCCCCTAAGTGCAGTCTCTGTGTCACAGGAACAACTGAGTCCATGGCCACAAGAAAAGTCCAGCCAAAAGGCCACTCCAAATCATCTCTCCCCATTCAATCATCTCCACGTTCTTCGGGCCAGGTCCTTGTCTCATCTCATCTCTTATCTCCCTTCTTATTCAACTTCGAGGAGGATTAGCATTTTTGCAAGGCCCCAGTCATGAAAGAAAGGGGTTAAAACTTTCAGTCTCTGTCCCGGAGCTGCGGCACTCCCACACACGCTGCCGCTCCGGCCGGGCACTCTTCCCCCCCCTTCTCCTCCTGGGCCGGCTGCTATCACATTCGGTGTCGCCGGCTCTCTCTCTCTCTCCCTCCGGGGGGGGGGGATGGCTGCCCGAGGGCTGACTCCCTGGGATCTTCCACCCTTCCATCCTCGAGGGCCTCCTCACCTCCCATCTCTGTCCAGGCCCAGGGCCTACCACGTGGCTGCCCCTCCCCCGCCCAGCAGCAGCGGCTGGACAGGGGAGGGTGATCTGACCTCTTCGCCGCGACGTCCCAAGAGAGCCTGCCAGGGGCAGAGCTCTGCTTTTTAACCCCTGTGTATTCTCAGAGGTGTGTCCAAACCCCACTGGCTATACCAGGTGCCAGTATCAAACCCTCGAACATCCATTGGTTTGACCACAGCATCCCAGAATTCCCACTTCTTCCTGGTCAAACCACCACACATTGTGCTCTTTTTTCTTTTCTTCATTAAAATGAACGGAAATCTATTTTCCTTTCATTTAAGGGAGAAAAAGCTGAGCAAAGTATGAGAGCAATTTTCAATAGAAGACCTTGCTATTGATAATGCTGTGTGACATTAAATAACTCCTCGTGACATCACATGACTCAAATTTGCTCCTTTGGAAACAAGAAAACTTTCAGATTCATGTATTTCAAATAAATGGCATTGACAGAGGGGACAGGAAGTATTTGCAATGTCTATTATTAAGCCTCTCAATTCAGTTTCTAAGTTTTTATTTAGTCAATAGAGAGATGCAGACTGTCGTGTGAATAGCACCGTGAATCAATCAGCATTCTTGATTTAGGGATCTATGATAGATGTATCAAGTTTCACACTGTAAATTCACAGTACAGGGCATCTGACAGCAGAAATTTCAGTGTTTTTTTATGATTTGTCTTTTCTACAGGATTTCTAATGATTGCCAAGTATTGCAGTATTTCTGGGGGTTCAGGAACAAAAATCACAAGCCCATTCTTAATACTCTTTGTATAAATTCTGAGCTTTTAATTTTTTATATTTTTTTTATTTCCTGAAGGGAACAGCTTTGCTTTTTTAGGAAGCTGACAGCAAGATATGTCAGAAACTATCCTAATCTGGATTGGAGTCACATACTTTCAGATTCTGATAGATGCCTCTATTAGATGGATATTAAGTTGTAGTAATGAGTTTATGGTGTTTAATTTTTAAAATATGCTGCCTTCTGTCATATTTAAGTTTTAAATAAAGGAATTTGTGCTTTGCAATGGCTGGCACCTCCCTGAAAAGCTGTTGTGTGCAGATCCACAGAGACCAGCCTAAACTCAGGAATGCAAAGAAGATTACAATAAACCTAAGAGATATCGGCTTCAAAAGACTACTGACTAAACACTGCTTTTCAAAAAAAGTGATGCTATGGTATGGACCCTCCCAAAAGGAAACATGTGGAACCCAAATGTGATGGTGCTGTGGAATTCAAGAAAATGTCAGCATATTATTAGCTTGTGATCTGTGACAATATAATTGGCATTGATGACTCATTCCAAAGGGAGACAAGTGGTCCCCAGGCAAAGTGATAATGGCAAGCTTGGCCCTAGGCCTTTTAACCTCTGAATGAACTCTCCCACCTAACATAAACTCAGTCAAAAACATCAGCAACTTAGAAAATAAAAAATTTGAAGGATTTTATGAATTCCAATTTTTTTTTTTTAAGCAAAATTGCACACACACACACACACACACACATGCACTCCTTCAGGAACATTTAGGGAATAGGAATAGCAGAAACCTCTGAAGTTTGAGTCTTCCTCTTCATAACTCTTTTGGTATTTTGTTTTTCATTCAAATCAGAGGGGAATGCACCTAACTGAAATGAGCACAGGGAGAAGGAGAAGAAATAAAGTCCACATTTCCCATGGTTACATCTACATCAGCAATTATTTTGGCCCAGTTGAAGCTTTCTGTACAGTTGGAAGCATGTGGTGTCAAGCTATCAGCTTCTATATTGTATTAGTTTCAGGAGATTTTCTTCAGAGTGGCTCTGGCTTGTTACCATGAACTGAAGTGTATGATAGATGGGTGTATCTCTCAGTTTAAACTTATCATTCATGTTCTATAAGGTTGCTCAAGTATGGGATCCAAGCTTCATTATAAGCACAACATCAGTGTTCCACTTCACTAATTAATCTCTAACTTAAATCAAAATGTGGATTATATCTATAATTCTTAAAGAATATCCCTCACTACAGGCCTTAGGAGCAGTGAAAAATGATATTTTTAATCAGGTTCAAAATTTTTCCATTTCATTTTGAACTTCAAAATGAAAAATTATAATTGTTTTAGTGTTTTGTTTTGTCTTTCTCCTAGGAGACATAAAAGAGAAAAACCCTTGAAACCAGAATGTTTCAAGATTCAGGCATGAGATTTTATTTGTACTTTCAGGATTTTTTCCTTTTTCCTTTTATTTTTTCTTAAATTTTAATCTCAGGCCAAATATTATTTCTCATCTTCACAATCATTTCTTGTTTCAGTACCTCTCAGTGTGGAGAGAACTATTTCCTATGCAGCTGTGATTAGGAGTTCACTTGTCACTGTATTGTGGCCCATTGGTGTTATAGCACTGTGCAGGTTTTCCTCTCCCCAGGCTGGTGTGTAATTTACCTGCAGAGCAGACAGCAGCCTAAGGTGCAGTAGCCTGAACACAGGTGACACTTTCAGCCACCTGGGTGCCAGCTGCTGCCTCTGAACCATGTGGCCTCCCACGTGCAGGAGGTCCCTTATCATTACAGCCATGTAATGTGTTGAACCCCCTACAGCACCTACACTGGCATTAGATCACAAATAATGATGTCCATGTAGGCAGCTAAAAGCTGTCTTAGCCCTGAAGAAAAGTGGTGTGTAAATCACAAACTCCTTAAAAGATATCTACAGATTTTCAACTCCTGCTCAAATTCTTGGCATGTTATTGGCTGATAGTAGGCCAATATCTCTCTTGAGAAAATTATCTGGTGGGAGTGGTAGGAGTTGTGAGAGAATCTGAGGAGGATTTTGTCATGCACTGAATGCTGAAATACACATTATTGTCTTTCTTTTATGGAAATTAGCCAATGCAATTTTGTTATCTTTTCTGTTGTTGTCTTTTATGGACAACCATTTGAAAAAAAAATAAATGAAAAAAAAAAAAGGAAAAGGAAAAAGAAAGGGAAGAAGGGAAAGGAAATTCTAGGAAGGGAAAGGAAGTTCAGTGAAGGGAAGGGAAAGGAAACGGAAAAAAAAAGGTAAAGGAAAGGCAAAAGAAGGAAGGAAGGAAGGAAGGAAGGAAGGAAGGAAGGAAGGAAGGAAGGAAGGAAGGAAGGAAGGAAGGAAGGAAGGAAGGAAGGAAGGAAGGAAGGAAGGAAGGAAGGAAGGAAAGAAAGAGGAGAAAAGGGAGAAGAGAGGAAGGAAGGGAGAAGAAAGGAAAGAGAGAAAGGAAGAATCTTATGGTTTTGTCTACGTAGAAAAGTTTCCTGTAGCTACAGGATACTTGTAGCTACAGGATACAGATTTCTCAACAGACATTCAAGAGACAGAAATTAAATTAGAATTGATTCCTTACATATCACTTTGACATACCTTCAATTTTGAAAAAGTATTAGAGACTTGGATTAACACTTGAAATATTTACCAAGTAAGTTTGATTGCATCAAACACAGTAATTAACTTAATGTCTGGATTTTTTTTTATTCCCCCAGCAAGCTCTTCATTGAAAAAAGTACATTTAAAAACACTGAAAAAAAACCCCATCAGCATAGGGTAGGCCTACTAAGAGCACTAAAGTTTTTATCAGACTGACCCACTCAGAAAAATACCTATTCTGATATGGATGATAACACCATTAACAATAGCCACTATACTGGGATACAGCATTTGTTTTATCCATTTTCCTCACAGTGCATTGGCAGGGAGGGAGGGGGAGAGCTCTGCATAGCTGGGGGGTAGTTGTTTTGATTGGTGTAGGAAACCACACAGAACATGTTTTGGATATGTTATAGGTACAAAAGACTCAACTTGGGGGAATTACATTAATTGCCAAACTAATTAAAATTTTTAAAAAAGCAGAAGGCAATTCCTCCCTCTCATTGAGGAAAAATGAGTGAATAAAAATTTAGGCAAAACACCTCTCTTTCCCCCTTCACAAGATTAGCTTCACTCCTGATTCTTTGCATCCCCTCTTCCAGCTATCCACTTTGCTTGTTATCTCACAGCCAATTCTCAGTCCCTTTGGTGAGGTGATGGCTGGTGCAGGATGTTGGGGTCGGGATACAAGAGTTTCTGTCTGCCATGCTTTGTTCTCATTCCTTTGTCTTCTGATGCTCTTCCCTTCGTCCTTGTTTCCTCTGCGTTGGTGTGAGTCCTACATGGGCAGCAGTCCTTCTGGAGAAGTATCTGCTCTGGTGTGGGTTACCCATGGCTCACAGGCTCTTTCTAGGTCTCACCTGCCCTGTCACAGAGCACCACACCCTGCTTTGGGTTTTTTGTTCCTTTCTTATTCCCAGAATTTTGCCCTTTCTTAACTTTGTGCCCCCAGCCTTACTGACAGGCTCAGCTATGGGCAGTGGTGGCTGTGTCGTGGAGCTGGTTGGAACCATCTGAACCTGGCTGCACCTGTCACAAGGCACCTGCTGGCCTTGTTTCATAAAGGCTGCTCCTGCAGCGCCCTTCCCACTGCCTAAACCTTGCCCTTTGTACCAAATACAGGACACTGCTAGCTTACAATGGCTTTTGAGACCTCACACACCAAAATGGAAAATATTTCATTAAGAAGATGTTCACTCTAAGATCTTAAATACTGATGAAACAAGCTAGGAAACTAATATAGAATGAAGATGACCTTAAAGGGGGGGATGTATATTAAATAGAGGCAAACATCAGTACAGGATTTAAAAAGGTTAAAGCTAATGTTTCCACAGCCTTTGAAGAACAGCAATGCCTGTTGAACATGCCATCTGGAGTTCAGCCAATGTCAAATGGGTTCATTATAACAGCATGGTGGATCAAAGCACTGAGAGCTCACCTGCTCATATGGAACAAATCACAAGTGAACAGGCTGTCATACAGGTACCCTGACACTGGAGGGATGGAAACACTTAACCCTTCTGGTTACTGGGTCATGAACTACTCTTGCGAAGTTGCCAAAAAAAAGAACACTTTGGATCAATTTTTAAGACATAATTTATTTTTTCTCCTGAAATAACAGTATGTCTTGATGCTTCTCTGCAATTAAAAAGATTGCAGTCTTTCAATGTTTCACCCTTTTGCAAACCGGCCTCAGTCATTGTCAATGCAGAGGCCTGCTCTAATCAGAGTTAAGTAAGAAAAACTTATGAAGTCTCATTGTATCAGAAACATGCAATTTGCTTTTTGACAGCTAGAATGCATCTTTCTGTCTTGAAATTTATTTGTAAATTTTTTTCAGGCATGCTGCCAATTTCATTTACATCTGTTTCAGTTTTAAAATATTCTCTAGGTTATCTAAAATATTTTTTCCCCTCCAAAAAAGGAGTGCAGAAGTCCAGTCAAGCTATTTGGTTGGCTTGGTCTATCAATTCTGTTTCAAAGTTTGACCTATACCTTTTTTTCCTCTGTAGTTCCCAGCTAAGTTTCTCAGGAGTTATGTACCCAAAAAGACAGAACTTGCACTCCTCAGATTTTAGCTTGTCTTTTTATAAAATAATTGACACTCAAAGAAAACTCTGTTCTGCGTTTGAACACAGAGCCCTTTGTGAAGATCCTCCCTTTCCCTTAGAACAGGGCAGGTACAACTAAGCATCAAAGAGGGCATTGCTTCTTGCTAGAAACAATCAAAAATTGGCAGCCTAAGCAAGAAGAGCTCAGAGTTAAACAAGAAATCCTACTGATGGGAAAAACATTTAGGCCTTACCCTTCTTCAAGTTTGCTGGAAAAACATGCACACATTTGAAAAGTGATGTAGAAGCTGAAACTTTTAATTTGGGGCATAGAGAGCCACCTGTATTTCTTGACTCAGCTCCAAAAAATTAGCACCCTAATTTCATTCTTGGCTGAATGAGCAGAATTATCCCAGCTGAAAGTGTGGGACCAGAATACAAGTTTTTAGATCTCAAAGTTTATGATGTAATTGTATCAGTTACTTACAGTCAGTATATTTTTAGCTAACTGAAGCAGTTAATGGAGTAGTCAAAATAACTGAATAGGCACTTTTAGGATGTAATTCATGTCATCCTAAATTCAATGTCTCCAGATCAGTGAGATTACTCAGGGCTTCAAAAATTTGAGCCCATTTTTAATAAAAGGGGTCTTCCAAGATGTTTCAGTTTAGTTTTCTATCTTTAGGTGGGATTAACTTCACCTGATGTTCTTATGAACAAATTAGAGATTGATCGCTATCAACCTAAGCTAAGGTTAATATTAGGCTAAGATGAACGTATTCAATCAGAAAAGGAAAATAAAATTCTTGTAGGATCATGGGTTATTTGACCGAATGCAATAAGGAAACATTTTCCTCTTCCCTTGTGTTTTATTTGTATTATCACTTCTTCTGTGTCCTGAGGATCTGGTCTTTGAAAATCAGGTTGTAGAAACACACCAGATTTGATTTAGTCATTGCTATAGTTGCCTTACTGGTCAGTCTTTACCTTTGTCAAAGTTGCAGTTAGTTTAAAAAACAGGAAAAAAAAAAAGAAAAACCAAAACCCCTCCAAAGACTACATAGACATCACAGTAGAAGAAGAAGAAAAAAAATGATTTAACAAATAAAAGGTAGTCTAGCTGCTACACATTTATACCCTCCCACAAATTAAAATAAACAAACAAAAAATCCCTTTACTTTCTCTGTATGTGTAACTCTGTGCAGTGTACAGGCACTTCAGAGAGGTAATCAGATACTTTTCTTTCCCAAAAACAAGATAGCAGAGCTTCCTCGTAATGCTTTTCTGTAAGGCAATATTATCAGGGAGCCCCCATGGGATTCCACTTTTCATAATTACCTGTAAGGTGCTTCCCTATCTATGTCATACACTTGGGTGGACACCCTGCTGCCTTCTTTTGCAGCTTCTGAGGTCTTTCTTTTCTGTGTCACTCTGCACCCTGTATATGCTTGTTATTCCTCCCTGCACATTTGTATCTGTTTGTTACTGAAATAAAAAATTATGTATATAAAAAGACCAGAAAACACCATGTATATAATTTTATACTTGTCTGTTTACATTCAAGGAAAAAAAATCACTTGTAACTTAAATGCCTGTATGACTGCTGTTCATTAGTTAAAAATAACAAAAAAGTCGATATTGTGTGAAAAGATCATGGAAGGGGGGGCAAGATCAAGAAAAGCCAATGAGTGTAGAAAAATTTTGTAATATATGGTAATTTTTTTTCTCCTCAAAAAAAAAAAAAAAAATCTAAGGCCAGATCAGAATTTTATTCTATTGATTTTAGTTAGCTTCATACAGAAGCATGTAAACCTTAGTAACACTGGAAGTCATGTTTTGCTATACATGATAGTTAGAACTAACTCATAAAATAACAATTAGGATTATGTTACATATACAATGGATAACAAATACATTTGAACTTAGAATTCATATATAGGTAAAAATGCAGTTTAATTTTACCATCAGGTTATATTACACGGCTTTGAATGATTATTGGTTGTAAAGTGTCATAGAAATATTTAACCAGAAAGAACTATGCAGGTATTTTAGATATTTTTCAGAAACCCTGTCATGAAGCTGGACTTTCATGACATAGACATGACTATTGTAAAACTATAAAGCCAGCAAATGTGCACATTTATTATGTCTTGGTAATAACTCATCAATGCTCATAAGACATCCAGTGAATAATGGAAATATCCACAACTGGCAATGAAAAATGATGGCAGATTAAAACTGATGATAAGGTAAACATAATGTTTAGAAACCTCACTAAAAGCATACATTTGAAGAGGGATTTTTTTTTTGCTTGAGTTAATATGTCTTTTGCCCAGTCCAGTTTATATTAGTTGTAGAAAGGTAGCAGTGTCAAAAAGTAAACTATACCTACTATGAGCAGATTATACTATATAAGTATATATTTATGCTTTATATGTGATTTATTTATTGTCTTATATGGGATGGGCTGTATTCCAATAAATTTAAGCCATTATTCACTGAGTTGAAGTTATGCTACTGGGGGTAATTCTTCTCTGATTTTGCAGTTTTATCACTTATTGTGCCTACTAAGTCAATGCTGGCAATATATTGCTAATGGATTACAGTTAGTCAGCTAGCCAATGTTGCTTAAATGAGACTCATCCCATTAATTTCGAGATTATTATAGTGGTTTATGTTGGCCATAGACATCAAGTCTTATATGAGCAATGCCCAAATCACTAATCTTTTCATGTCTTTCCCCTAGGCAGACCTCCTATCACTAAAGGTGCATAGGACCGTGATGCTTGTCTATAAATTATAATCCTTTATAGAACTGTTTGTGCTGTCCCTTAAACCTGTCATGCAACACATGAATATATTTAATGTCTGACTGCACAAACAGTAAGAATCTGTCATTAACAGATTTGTAAGAAATATAATTATGAAAATATTCCAGGAATATGATTTAAAATACAATTTACATTTACAAGAGCTTGTAAAAAAAAAAAAAAAAAACAGAGTGAGTTATATTAGAAATTAAGAAGAAAAAAACCCAATTAACTTGAAAAGAGGGAATGAAGATATGTGAGTGACACATGTAAAAAAAGGAGCTTTTTTATAGTATGGAAATGGAGATACATTCTTTTGGTTTCACCTCAAGGTTTTTCTTATTTTCTATTGAAATGAAAGTCAGTTTTTAGACTTGGAAACTTTCCATTTCATATATACTAAAAAAAAAAAAAATAAAGCTTCTTTGCTATGGATTAGAAAAAATTCACAAGAAATCAAATTTGCAAGTACTTGCTAAGCAAAAACTGGTAGTTTTTCACAGCAAAAAGGGCTGAATTGATTTTGTGGTATCAAAACAGCTATCTACACTTCCATACCTCAGCAAAGAAATAGACTAACATTACATTTCTATTGCTACAAGCTTGTACTTTAAATTTTTCATGTATGTTCCCTGGCTTAGGTTATAAGAGAGTAGTTGTTGAAGGAGTACTTCTGTATATAATGTGTTCACAGAGGCAAGAATGCTAAGTAGCCAATTTGCTTTTCATAAATTTACACGCAGAGGTCCAGAGGTCCCACTTTTACAGATTTTTCAGCTTTATTTAGTTTATCAACCAAAATTGACTGTGATGGATGAAACAACTTATATAATTCACATAGCTACATATTTCATTAATATCAGTATTTTTTCTTTGAATCATCTGCACAGCCACAATCTGACCGAGAACAAGCAAAATCAGCAGGAAATGTGCTATTGAATTCTGTAAGGACACTGAAGCTGTCTTCATTTGCTGGAGTTCTTTTTTTTTTTTTTGAAGATACATTTATATGACACATTACAGTGTCATGTAGGAAGAACCATATTGATGCAGAATAACTGATGAGCAGCTATATTGGCCTGGAATTGTGCCATACCTCATATCGGTGGCACTTCTGGAACCTCTGCTACATTGCTGCACTCCAGAGCATCAGGCAGACCTGCAACCTGTGAGCCAATCCTCTCCACCTACCAAACATTTTTCTAGTGCTCAGAGTCCTATTGAATAGTCGTGCTTTGTTTTATTAGTCCCAAAACATATTATCACACTGTTGTGTTAATTCTCAGCAGTCATTGCTGCTGCTCCAACACTGTGGCATTAGCTGCTTATGTGATTTTCATTTGTAGCTTAAATACTTTTCCAGATAATGAGTTGAACTGATGAACCAGGCCATAAGTACTAATTTGTTCCTTAAAACAATTCCTGTAATATGTAGTTTGGAAACTATACTTTTCTTAGGGAAAATAAAATATGTAAACCAATAACCATTTTTTTTTTTGTTCAATTTTCTTTACTCAGGAAAATTATTTTATGTAAACCAGTGTGAAAAAAGTTTTTAAACTTAGAAGACTTAGTACCAGACACAAATATACTTTTTTTTTTTTTTTTTTTTTTTTTTTTTTAGCACAGGGGCTCTGGAGCATGGTTTTGGGGGTCCAGACTGATCCTCTGATCCTTCCTCTTTTAGAAGGATGAGGCAGCAGCATTAACTTCTCTGACTGCATTTCTTCTGCCTTCTGAACACTGCTGCATTCTGGAATAATGAAAATGTAAGCTGCATGTAACTGAACTCCTAAACTGTCCCTGGTTTAGAAACCTGCATATCATGTTTATATGTCAATGTATTCAGATTACAGTAAACTTCCTTTATGCATTCTATAGACAAGTAGGAACTGCCATTGACTATGTAAGGACATGTGGATCTTTCCTTCTTACATAAACTACCTAAACTTTTATCTGAATTGCCTAAAGTTAGTTAGCTTCCCAAAGTTGGGTATGAGGAAAAAACATTTCAGTATTTTCATTTAATATGGAAGGCTAGCAGAAATTTCATACAGTGAAACTTCACTGAAAGGAAGTGGAAACTCCTGCAGCTAGGGAGGTTTAACCCCAAAGTTTGGGTACAAGCTGGTGGAAAGGAGATGAAGCAAAGGCTCTTTTCATTGACACCCAGTGGAAGAACCCGTGGCATAAACTGTAACACAGAATATTCATCTTGAACATCAGGAAACATGAGAGTGACTGATCACTGGCACTGATTGCTCAGGGAGGTTGTGGGGTCTCCATCTCTACACATATCCAGAAGCTCTCTGGATACAGGCCCTGTTGGAATGGAGGGCCGGGCCAGACGAGCTTGAGAAGTCCCTTTCAACACAAACATTTTGTGGTTCTGTGCATATTAAAATATCAATTAGCTCTTCTAAATTCCTACTAAGCTGGCTATCTTGGCCTGCAGACACCTAGAGCTCCTTCCTGTTCACATTTGTACAACACCCTCAGTCTCAAGAGTCCTACTTAGAGCCTTTACATTGGCATGATTTCAAATCCAGATTTTCTCTGTATTGGCATGGGCTAGAGCCAATGGAAGTAAGACATATGTACCATGTAGTTTAGTGGATAAAATTACAGAATCATTTAGATTAGAAAACAGCTTTAAGGTCATAGAATGCAAGTGTTAACCTGTCACTGCCAGGTCTACCACTGTCAAGTTTACAAGTCACATACTAAACCATGCACCTAAGTTTAAATACTTCCAGGGATGGTGACTCAAGCTCTTCCCAGGCAGCCTGTTCCAAGGCTTGACAACCCTTTTAGTGAAGAAATTCATCCTAATATCCTACCTCTCCCCAGCTTCTTTTCAGGTAGTTTTAAAGAGTGACAATAAACAACCAGGTTTATACAACCCCAGCTCCCTCAGCTGCTCCTCATAAGACTTGTGCTCGTAGAACTTTCACCATCTTTTTTGCTCTTCTCTGGACATGCTCGAGCGCCTCAGTGTTCCTGTAATGAGGGGCTCAGGACTGAATACAGCACTCAAGGTGTGGCTTCACCAGTGCCAAGTACAGGGGAACAATCCCTGCCCTGCTCCTGCTGGCCGCACTCTTGCTGATACAGGCCAGGATGTCACTGATCTTGGCCATCTAGGCACACGCTGGATCATGTTCAGCTGGGTGTCAACCAATCCCCCAGGTCCTTTTCTCCTGCCCCTCTTTTCAGCCCTCTACCAAACATCACATGGGGTTGTTGTGACCCAGCACCTGGCCTTGTTGAGTTTCCCCCAATTGGCTTCGACCCATTGATCCAGCCTGTCCAGATCCCCCTGCAGAGCCTTCCTGCCCTCCAGCAAATCAACACTCCCGCCCAACTTGGTGTCACCTGCAAACTAACTGAGGGCACATTTGATCCCTTTGTCCAAATAACTGTGAAAGATATTAAAGAGAACTCCCATTAAGCTATTAAACAGAACATGTAACTCGAAGGCCGCAGCACTACTCTCATATCTACTCTTTTTTTATGATCTTTAAGCTCTACCTTAAGTCCTCAGCTTTTCTGTACTTGGAGGCACTGTCCACACTTCTACGTTCAAAACCATGTCCATGTCCATGTATGAAACCCACTGTGAATCTACCTTCAGAAATGCACATTCAGGATCTTTGCTGGACTTAGATACTAATTTTTTTAAACAATTAATTTTAGACTTCCTGACTTCATGATAGCTTTGTATTAGTTAAAGGATTTTGTGGGTTTGATGTTGAAGTCATAAAGCTACTCCCCACGCTCCAAAGATGACGCTGACATAATGTGCACATACCCACCAGTTTATGCATCAACATTCATCAATTTCATTCTGAAACAGAGAGCTATGTTGTTTATATAACAATTATTTTAATTAAAGCAAAAGTGGGACAGGGAGAAAATAATTTATCAACTCCCCCAGCCCCCCCCAAAAAAACCTCAAACCAAAACCAAAGAACACCAATATGCTTTGCTGCTCAGTATTTTTTCCTATGCCTCTTTGTCCAGCTTCTTTCTTTTGATATTGCAGCTTGTCTTGTCAAACAAATTAATTGACATGGCAAAATATGTGCAAGATAAGTCAATCCATTTCAGATAATAAGCCTAGGTACCAAACACCTGGCATTTTTTGACCTTTTAGGTATATTCTTTTAGATTCTTTCAGGTTGGATAATTCAGGAACAATCTGTCTTTAATAACAATATTCCCCATAGTATACTTAAGTAATGTTAAAGGCACAGCACAAACTGACAAAAGCAAGGCAATTTAAAGTTATGATGGATACTGCCTTTCACTTAGCCTATTGTGCACAGTTACAGGTATTGCAGAACAAATCATTCAGTGACCTGAGAGCCTCTCTGTAATGACTAAGTATAATGGAACAAGTCAAGCCTGGAGTATTATCCTTCACACTGATTTTTCCCTTGCTTTTGTCAGTGTCTGTGATAATTTGGCTTTTAGCCCATTAATTTCCTCGATTTACAAAATGCTCCCTGTGGAAGTAGTTGCCTGCCATAGGGATACGCAATATGAGACTTCTTAAAATATGTATTGTTTAATTATATATCAAGGTGCTAGTAGAGCAGCAATTATTATTTTATATTTCACTGACTGTTAAACTCAACACTATTTTCTACTATGACTTTCTCTCCTGGATAATCACATCGTACAGAAATCAGAAATGAGATTTTCCATATGTTTGAAGTTACCCAGTTAGTAATCCTACAGTATGACTTGTCATAATCAATATCGCTAACCAGAATGTAAGTTAATTTTGTGAAATAAACGTCCAGTTACATTGATGAGATTGGCTGTTGACACTGATTGGCAGACAGAAGTGAGTCTTTCTGGCAGAATAGAAATGTAATAGTTATTGAAAAATGTGAGCAATAAAAAGCTACTGTTCTTCTTTAAAATCTAATAAATACAAGGAAATCTATATCTTAAATTGTTCTATCTTGTTTAGGTACCAAGGGGCTTTGAGTGGAAACAAAATAGAAAAAGTGTTTTGCTTATTTAGAAAAGAAAATGGACAAAAAAAAAAAACATGTTTTTTTTTCTTCTCTAATATATGCACTTTTTTGCTCTATCCATCTGCTATGACACCAGTTGCACTTGGTGCATGTTGTATATGGAGTGTGCATGAATATTAAGAGGGAACAGGTAAGAGAATGTATTACGTGTTGTCAGTTAGTTGTGGTAGGAGACAATCAGTTAACGGATTTGCAGAGACAGGCGGATCTTCTCAGGAGAATCAGCGAGTTTAGGAGGAGCTGGGATGACACATGGTTGCTGTTAGTCTCAGCAGGAGTGACAGCAGAGGGGGAGGAGGGCTGGCTGTGTGTGCAGCAGGTAGAGCTTGGGGCACCATGCCTCTTGTTTTCCTGTGCAAGATGTTGATAGCCAGACTAAGAGAAAAAAAAAAAAAAGAGGCATCATTGCATAAAGTAGTTTTGTTGTTTAATTACATTTGAATGGCTGTGTAGCACCATGAAAATGTAAAATAAAAATAATTAGGAGAAACACTAAGAGCCATTTGCTTGTAGTGATCTAAAAGAAAAAATCTTTGCCAGACCTCATAATTAACAGAGTTTTTTCTCTGTGTAAGGCCCTTGCACCCTTTCTTTCCCTGGCTACATGTCCTGAGACCAGACCTACTTAATTTGTATGAGATAATTGAAATTATTTGTTTATTAGGTCCCTTTATAGCCCGCCCCACCTAATTCTTCTGTTTCTTTTTTGATCTATGCAAAATAGAAGCACTTTCATGATGTCTACACACTTCCCTGTAGTCCTTGCTTTGTAAAAAATAGCCCAGAAGGTATCAACCTTCATGATCATCCAGTCCTTCTTCACCCCTTGAAGCGAAAGAACAAGAAAACCTGAAAACTTACACAGTATTGGTAGGACAATGTAGTTCTTTTTCCTGATCATTTCTTAGCAACTTCAATGAAGTTTTAGAGCTTTTAGCAACCATCTTTCACTGTCAGAAACAGTACAACTCTCCGGAACAAGACTTTAAAATCTAGTTTCTCTCATTTAAATGTCCCTGCCCCAGGGATTGTTGTTCCGCTTGTGAGAACTTCTTTAATATGTGGATGGAGTCTTGCAGCTTCATTCCTTGCAATGCAGATACCTATTCAGATTCTGTTGCTAGTTGCATTAACTCAGATAAACTTCCATCTTTTCTCTAAGGCTCCTAAGTTAGAACAGTCAAAAACTATTGCTAGTGGAGAGGAACAGAAGCTCTTGAAGATATTTCAATATTTAGATACCCTGAATTGGTCCAAAAAATTGCTCAGTTAAATAGTTTAAATGAAATTAAGATCAAAGCAGTTTAGGGATTTATTAATGACACGTAATTATCCAGAAATCAGTGAGCTATATATCCAGGATCAATAGCAGTAATGCAGCAGTTAAACCACAACACTGGACACTTACAAAATTCTAACAAGCTCCTACAAGTTTATAAACACCCTTAAGTAATTAAATCTTCCAAAATTTTTGTGCCTTCTTCAGTTCCCCTGCACTATAATGAGAGGCCAGTGTAATCCCTCTCTGGCAGTGCAGATTTTCCAGTGCTCACCTCCTGTGAGAGATGTGAGCTCTCCAGCTGTATGACAAAGCCCCCTACAAGGTCCTTTGTACCTAGAAGTGAGGTGGCACTGAGTGCTGGTCACATGTGACAGCTCACTGTGGGTACAGACCCTTCCTCATCATCCTTTGTGGTATTGGGCTGCCCTGTCTGGGCTGCAGTTAGGTTCTTAATGTGATCATTTTGAGTGCAAACACCCTCCAGACCAGTTTGATTATATTCAATCTCCATGTGCACTCACATTTTTATTTCTAAGTTACCCTACCTGTCTGCCAAGGGAGTGTGCAGGCACCTTCACACAAGTCCTGCTAAAAGTTCCCATCGTTCTCACTATTAGCATTTGAGAGAGTGAACAGCAACTGGACTTCACCTGTTTTAGGCATCTCAGTTATTTTTGCTACTGTGAATGTTGACCAATGTGCCTAATCATAGACCAGGGCTGTCACTCTCAGTAAGTTCAGCTGGGAAGGTGCCTACTTATTTCAGGATCAAAATTGATTCATGAAAAGCAAACTAACATTTTGACTCTAGAAAGTCTGATTTGCACAGATGATGGTACACTATGGTTCTATCACCATTTTATAAGAAAGCCAATTTGAAACCATTATGCAGTATTTTCTTTGTAGCTGAAACACTAAGATTTTAATAGTGGCTGTGACCCTGATTCAGAGCTTCTAGCTTTTGAATTTATTGTCAAAGCCTGCCAAAAATGGAGAGTGTCCTCTGCAGAAAAGCATACTGTTGTTGTTGCTTTCCCTGTCAGTCAGACAGTGAGTACTATGAAGTAATGAGCAACTTTTCTCTCATACCTGTTCATATCAATATTGTTGTTTTCTTAGGAATATTTTTTAAAAAAATGCTCTTTATCTACAGAATGTCCTAAAAGCTTTCTTAAATAAATAATAACTGGAAAGTTGATTAAAGTACCACTTGGCCCTATCTTCACGATTTCTGGATCCAAACCTTGGTTTTCAAATCTCCAATTTAGCAGTTGAACATCCAATTCCTACACAGGACATATCAAAAGACCTTTGAACCTAGAAAGAGTCATTAATAACATTTAGAACAGCCTAAGGCCCTTCTTGGAGTGTCAATATCTGATTTGGCATGTATTCTCAAGAAAAAAAAAAGACTGATGCCTTAGATTCTTCTCTCAATCCATTTCTTGTTATACAGCTGGAAATGTGTGGTAATACAACATAATAAAGAAATGAAGGGTAAGAAGACATTATATCTTATGTTTAGCAGAGTAGCATTTTTAATGATATGATTAATTGAAATTTAACCTATTCATTTCAGCTAAAGACTTCCTTCATTACAATAAAATAAGAATAGTTTTAGACATAAGTGTTAGCATTTCTTAACATCAAGATCATATAGACCAGCTCTTTAAATGTATTCTGCTAAACTATTTTCATTATTAGTTCAGTGGAAAAAAAATGGGTACTCTATAGTGGCTATCACAGTCATTACTAGAAATTATTGCCCTTCAAAATACTGAAAAGCCAGCTGAAAGTATCGTTATGCAAAAAGAATGCAATGTGAAGATGAACATCAAGATTTTACAGGACTAATGGTGCCATGCCATTGAAGTTGTCTGTTGATTATATATCAGATAATATTGGTTTCTTTGGAATTCAGATATCCTTGTCAAACCTCAATAATATTAACTGACTTGCACATTTTTTTCTCTTCTCAGTATCAGTTGTTTCAGCACCACTAGTATGTGCCTATCTATACCCCATTTCTAATAATCTTCCTTTCTCTCACTCAAAACCAGTTTCCAATGCAAAAGGATTCCTGCATAAAAGTACACCCCTGTACACAGACTGGTACTTCATGTTGTCAAAGACATTTTGTCATTTCTCATATTATCATTAACAGGCAAGCTCAGCCATATGAATATAACCTATCATATTCTTTCTAGTGCCTTAAAGAAAAGCAAGCATTATGAAGTGTTATGTAAATATACTTCTTGTCTGATCCTTTTTTCAAAATTAATATTTTAATTCATACAAAATTTTTAAAAATGGAAAAAAACAGGCAAGGTCACAATCCACAGAAAAACCTGTAGACACTCTCATAATTATTATACAGACATGACTGTTCTCCAAAGAATGTTAAGAATTTCTTCAGTTCAGAAGAAAAAAAAAATTGCAGAAAGACTTAATAAGAGTGTAGTACCATCTATTAAAACAAAAGAGTGTAGTACCATCTGAAAGAAAAATTAAAACAAAAATAAAAAAAAATGTTGGATGTTATATAAATAGCATTTTTACAATAACTGTTTCAGAAGCTCCTATTTTTGAACTGGCAGAAAGAGCCTATTGATTAATGTTTTTATAACTAATTAAATGGATTAGGATCAAACACTGAAGGGACAGAGACATTTTAAAAGGGTGAAGTCTACTAGTTCTTCCTCCTTCTGGTACAAATATTATTTCAAAGTATGTTATTTGGTCTTTTTTTTTTAAATGGTTTAAGCAAGAAAGGCTTCCCTATTACACATTTGACACAGCTTTGTAACTGGAAACTCTTACATAGTTTTCAGAAAATTGAACTATATATTTTTTTTAGCACTCCTTACACTACTCCAAAAATGCCTTTTCTTCTACTCTTTGAAACAGTAATTTGTATACTGTTATCCTACCCTTAGTGAACAACTTGATCTCACTGTTTTTTTCTGAATCTCCTGGTTATTCTCAATATTTGCAGTTCTATGACTGTCAGTCCTCTAGCTTTTTGTTTCTGGTATCACTGCTAACATATAAAAGATAAAAATACCAATGATAGCCTTTCTCTTCCTCATAATATTATACTACATTTTTGATAAAATAAATCCTCCCTTTCATCATTATTATCAGTTTTAGGCCTTTCTAGCTGCTTTGAGCCATTATACCTGAAAGTCAAAATGTTCTTCTGTAGTATATACCCATAACTTCTCCCTAGAGCTTTCTTACTATTTTTCTGTTCATGTAGAAAAAAGGAGCTGTTGGGCCTAACTTTCGGAATGTGAATAAACCAAAAATTAAAATAACGTGAGCCATTTTATGGTTGTTCTTTAATCACAGATTTGTTGTTGCCTAAAAGCTTTTGTAGGCCTTTGGAAAGTATAGATGTATATATATATGTATGCATAGATATGTGTGTGTGATCACACATTTTCATGAGCTTAATTAGATTAAGAAAGTAGTGGGAAACTGGATGAGCCTACATTCTAAGTCTTATGTCCTTTGGATACTTAAAAAAATCCTATTTTTATTAAGCAACTAAATCTAAATAAAATAAAACAAAGAGTGACAACAAAGAAAAGCCCAAACCCATGAACTGAATTTAGAAACAAAGAATAAAAATAATTAGAGGACACATTAAAAAATATTACAGAGATGGAAAGACCTCTTTTTTACTGTCTACCTCATTAATTCATCTACTCTCCTCAGAGAATAGAACTACAAACCTTTTTTATTTTTACTTACTCGGTAACATAGACTGGACTGAAGTTTAATTTCCCTTTTAAATAAGGTCTTTTGATTCACATCAATATGCTGATAAAAGTAGAATATGGAAGCTATATTCTTCTTCCTAGTCTGTGCAGGTACTTAGCCACCAGGTTATCCAACCATTCCCTTTTTCACTCACTCATATCTAAAATGGGTGTGTCAGGCAAGAATAACTTGGGAAGCCCAAATTAAAGGGTCTGGAAGGACAGAGTTGCAGAATGATCTAAGCTTATGTTTTCAATCTCACCTGAAGGATTTGAACATCTTATTCTCAACCTCTTAGTGTTTCTTAAATTATTTAAGATTGTCACTTTCATCGTTGTCTCTCTTTTTTTTTCTTTTTCCATCTGAATTGGTGCTAAGAATTATCTAATCATTCTGATTTTTTTGCATCTTAATTACAAGCTAAGGGGTTTTGTTGTCCTTGAGCTTCTGTAGCTGGTTTAGCAGACAAAGCCTCAAGGATGGGTAAGCAGAACAATCAAGCACAGAAAAGAGAACATCAGGACAGATATTAAGATTTTGTTGCCTTTGAAATTAATAAGATAACTACATCACCAGAATGGCTGGAAAGAGGCCCAATGGAAAGGACCTAGAGGTGTTGGGTGACAGCCAGCTGAACATGAGCCAATGTATTCCCAGGTAGCCAAGAAGGCCAGTGGCATCCTGGCCTGTATCAGCAATAGTGTGGCCAGCAGGGACAGGGCAGTGTTTGTCCCCCTGTACTTGGCACTCGTGAGGCCACACCTCAAGTTGGGCCCTCACTACAAAACAGATATTGAGGTGCTTGAGTGAGTCCAGAGAAGGGCAACAAAGATTGTTAAGGGTATAGAGAGCAAGCTTTATGAGGAGCAGCTGAGGGAGTTGTGGTGGTGAAGCCTGGAGATAAGGAGACTCAGGTAAGATTTCATCATCTCTACGACCACTGGAAAGGAAGGTGCAGCCAGGGGGCAGTTGGCCTCTTCTTCCAGGTAAGAAATAATAGAACAAGAGAACAGTCTCAGCTGCAGCAGGGGCATTTCACATTGGATATCAAGAAGTTCTTCATGAAAAGAGGGGCTGAGCATTGGAACAGAGTGCCCAGTGGGGGTGGTAGAGTCACCATCCTTGGAAGTGCTCAGGAAATGACTGGACATGGCTATCACAACCCATTCAATAGGAGGTGCGGTGCTCATTGCCAATTCTTGTACACTTGTCAGGCTGAGCAGAGACACCAGTACATGTGCCATGTTCCATAAGGGAACTCATATGGCTTTCATTATAAAATTTTCAATGATGCACCTTCCTAGTGAACAAGTGAGTCTGTGTTTGCAGGGTAAAAGTTGTCAAATAATCTCCAATTTACATTACTTTAAACTTTTTAGAGGACTCCTAAATGAGCCCCAGATAGTCTCCTGAGTAATGAAAATAATCCAAACTATCCTTCTAACATAGTGGTGTTTCTATGATCTGTGTTTACCCAGAAGGTCAAGGAATGAATGTGTCTTCCTCTGGAAAATGGTCCTGGGATGAAATTCCACGTTACAGGCTATCAAGACTGCACCAAACGATTACCCAGTATGGGCCAATCCAGAGCCAAGAAAGCTTGTATTCTGAAATTAGCATGGGTGATTAAGTCACCTAGAGTGGTTAGCTGTCCACTGTGGGTGTCAGAGCTGTGGCAGATACTCAGCAGCCCTTTTCTTAAAGATGGCAGTTTATCTCCTGGATAAAGCAAATATGGATGCAAGATGTAAGCACATAAACATTGAGCTTAGAGGAGGACTATCTTAAAAGTAAGAAAGCTTCTTCACCTTAAATAGGAACCACTATCATTTCTGAAGCTTATTTCTGGAAAATTTCTTCAGATGACTTTCCAAATTCCATAGAAAATGCACTTAAAGTGTTCAGATACACTTTTCAGTGACTGTCTCAATGTTTTCAGCCATTAACTAAAAAGCACTAGGCATACAAAAGTGAGCAAAGGCTGTATATAGAGAATTGCTAAGATTTTGAAACCAAGAGGACTGTTACAGTTACTTAATCTTATTTATTTTATATAATACAGACAACAGCAGCACACTTAGCAATTCTGTTGCTATCTTCTTTTTGATTTTTTTAAGTAGCTTTATTTTGTAACTAAATAGATAAGCCATTGTTTTCCTAGGAAGTTGTTCTGTTTAGATCTCTCTGAAATGACCTTTATATCTAGTCTAATTTAGCTGACTTTGCCTTCAAACCACTGCATCTCATTTTGCCTAATGCCACAAAGTTTCTCAGCTAGACATTTGCAGATTGTGATGAAATCATGTCCTTGAAGAAATTCAATACATGAAGCTTTTGCAGCTTCTGCACATGAGCCATTTTCTTCATCCTTCCTCATTCCAGTTATTATTTTCAAAAGCTTCTAAAATTGCAACATCTTTCCTAAGGTACAAGCACCAGAACTTGTCATAGTAGTCAAGTAATAGCATCATTAATCTCGTCTTGTGGTGCAGAAATGCTACTTTTCTTCTTGCATAGCTGGTGATGCAGCTTAATTTCTGAATCATGTCTGGATAAATGAATTCTGTTGATTATCTTTCAAACAGTATTGACATGAGGTTTCACATGTGGACTTGAAATGTAGATACCTTTGAGATGAGGGAAGGAAGTACAAAGTGAGAGGCAAAATTGGAAGTAAGGATTAGAATGAAAAACCTGGGAAAATCATGTTAGCTGTAGTCAGTGACAGCAGGAAAGGCCGGGTTATAGGTGGCAAATGCCGCAGAAGTGTAAAGGTTGTATGTCAAAATGCCAGCTGTATCCTGTACTATATATTCTTCTTTCATTCTACTTCTTGGAAGTGGTAGAGGAAAAATAAACCTCACTTTCCAGCGCACAGGTAAAGGAGAAAGCAGACCTCTGTGTTTTTCATAGTCTAGGGAGAGTACAGCTTGGATAAGCACCTAGTTGTTAGATCAGCTCAAAACACTAGTGTGATTTGATGTTTATTCTGACACAATTTTTCACCCCTTCATCTCAAAAAGTAAAGTGTAAAAATGTGCTTCATTCTACTAAATAATTTGTCCCACCTTAATATGTTTACCTGGCTTACCTCTTTATTTATTTATTTGCCACACTTTTTATTCTGGTGTTTTCAGTAATTTTACTCAATCTTCATTTATATTTTATTTTAAACTACCAATACAGACAGTAAATAACCTTGGGGTGAGATATATTCCTGAAATCACACAAAATTTCATCCATAGTGCTTAATGATTTCTCATCTATTTTCTTATTGCAACTTAGTACTAGAGACAATTATATGTACATTAAATATGGATACCTTTCTTTATAATAATCTTTTTTAGACAATGAAATCACATTATGTGAAGTCAAGTACTCTACAGAAGCCTGAATATTTTCTTCATCATATTGACCCTTATCAACCAACCTTGTAACCTCATAAAAAACAGTAAAGAGTTTGTAGAAGAAGGGCTATTTTCCATCAAATTGCATTGGCTTACATTAATTTTGAACACTACTGAACTCTTAGTTATTTACTGATTGCATCCATGCCAGATATTTTATAACTGTCTGAGATTGATATCAACCTAGCTGTCCTTTAATTTCCTCTTCTATAACCTTTTAAAACATCAGTACAGCAGTTCAGTTGTTTTGAAACCCTCTGTGAGTTTTTCATTGTTTCTGTTTGAAAATGTCTGTTTTAAACAGCTCACAGACATTTGTGGATAATTCCTTGGGTGTTCTTTGATTTGAGTGTTCTAGTTCTGCATTTAAATAAATGCTAAACTTCACTAACATTTTAGTACCCTTTGTAATAAATGTAATTATCAATATCAAACCTATCATTTATTCTTCTGTCTTGTTCCAAGGGGTTTTTATTTTCATTGTTTTCCTGCTGATGCCCAACAGAAACATGTATTAAATAATTCTGCCCTTTTTGCATCATGGTACCTGATTTTGACATCTCTGTTTAATAATCTCTGTTTAATATCCCTATCAGTTAATGTCACTAATTGGTGTAGTTCTGGAGTACACACATCAGAACAGAGATACACGTGTATATATATATATATATATATATATATATATATATATATATATATATATTTCACTCATATTTATTTTAGCTATCCTTATCAACTGTCTGAATTCCTTCGCTATAAATATTTACACATTACCTTTTTTTTTAAATATACCTTTGTTCTTTCAAAATATGGCAACCAAAGGATGCAAAAAAACCTTTCTTTATAACTCAGATATTTTTAGTAAATATTTTCTGAAGAAAAAAATATGTTTTGGATACCCAACAAAACATCTTAAACACATTTCAATCATACATATTTATGTGTGGGTGTAGTCAGTATAACCATGCATATATGAATATAAAAAGAAAGAGGTTTTATCCCATTTTTCTTCATCCATAACTTCTCTTCCAGTTATAGTTACTGAATTTTAAAAATACATCAGGGTGATACACTATTTCTTAATATGTATTCTTTTTGCATAGGTACAGGAACTAGATATTTATTTAGCCATGCTTCCTAAAAGTCCCAAAACAGTAGAAAATATTTTCCTAATCCAATAAACTAGAAAAAATAACTTATATTGAACTTGTAAAAAATAAATATTTACAGTAGATGAAGGCTATTTATGTAAAGAAAAACATGCACAAATATTGAAAAGGGAGTTATACAGCAAAACTGATGAGATTCATTAGGGGCAAGCTATGGTTTGTTTGAACATTTTTTGATGTTCCACCATAAATTTGCCTTTAATTAATATCAGCAGTCTCAGTTAATAAGAAAAGAAGTAAGGAACAAGTAAGAAAAGAAGAAGGAACAAGTAAAAGAAACTCAATGATGTAAGAATATAGGTCCCTGAACTCAATACTACTTGCAGGTGAATTGTCTCAGTCTACCTGAATTGCCTAAATCACTGGGAAATAGTTTGAGAAATGAAGCAAGAGCTCAGCCTTTGCAGAGGTGATGATAAATCAGACTTGTAAATGTGCAATTTGGCAAATTTTTTCATACTGAATGTGGGACAGCCTTTCACATGGGTGAGAAGGAAAATGGAAAGGGTGAAAAAAATAATCGGTTTTTGCATTGTGTGTACAATTCCCTGTTCAAAAACTGCATTGATGCATTCACTGAATACATAATTTTCTCTTATACTTTTTTTTGTGAAAATGAAGAAGTTTACATTAAAAATTCTTACTTAATTTTCCTGTAATTGGAATTAGGGTTCAAATTTTTATTTAAACTGTAATTTTTTACAGTCCCTGTGATGTTTACAATTCATCCTATCTCAAAATAGTAAAGCAAAACATCAGAGGGGAAAATTATACAACACTTTTAAAATATCTATTTTTAATTTTAAAAATAAGTCTAGTATATTAGAAACTGTAAATAAATGTGTTTTCACAACCATTCAAGTATCTTAATGTCGGCAAAATTAAAGCACTTTTGTAGCACAAAAATAGCCTTCTACAACACAGTGCATCAGCAGCAGTTCACTCCAAATGTTGTAGATAATTAATCTCATTTTCCCTCTGCTTCGTTTTGTGTTCTATTAGTTTTCTTATTCAGACTTTCAAGTCACAAATCTAATTTAAAGCCTCACAACTGGTCTAATGTGGTAATGTGTTCCAAGTGTGTGCAGTGTCTAGCAGTGAGGGATAGGGACAGAATACTAATTTGCCTCCCAGTGTGCACGGTGCTCAATAAATAAATAATATATTACCTGTGCTCACCATTACTTGACTACAGAAAGTCTCAAAAGCAACGGAAAAGTTGGATGCAAGTTTAAGGCATGTAACAGAAAATGAACTGAAGCAGGGATGGGTAGGGGAGATAGAAGAAAAGAGGAAAGCAGAGGGAGAGGACAGTCTGCCACAGAAGAGCAATTATTCTGTTAACATGGCTAACTGTAGCTGCACAGATAATGTATTTTAGACTACATAATGGTTAAATATTAATTATTTATTTGTAAGAATTTTGCCTTCTGTGTGTTCTCTTTTTTCTCTATAGAGAAATGTAGAATTCCTTTATATTTTTCTAAATTCTGCTTGTTTAATTATTCTCTTTCAGAAATTCTCTTTTCTCTTTTTTTCAACACATTGATTTTTTTTCTGTTGTTTGACTTTGCTTCCTTACTGTGCTTAGAGGTTGCTTTATTTTTGGAGCTTTAGTTTTCATACACCTGAAAACTAAACTATACACCAGTTAAATAATTGTAGAGTTACAGAGTTTCACTCTGATCTTCTGTTCTGTCATCTGAACTTCTGGAAACTCCACCACAATCAATGAAGACACACTGGTACAAAACTAGCACTTGGGAGACTAAATTCTGAGCGTTGATATTGTAAAGAATTGTGCAAGGAAGCATGTATGTACAACAGAAAGAGAGATGATGTGCTGGCATGTATAGTAAAATCAAAGTCTGAGAATAAAGTATAGAAAGATAATATGGGATAATAAGAAAATGTAATTCCCATGAAACTGGCAATGTCTTGGATTATTAAAATATTATTTTGTATAAAATGTCATTACAATCTTGTTTAAATTTAATGCAATTTACCAGACCATAAAGAACTCCTTAGAATAAATGGCTGGTTTCCAGGCACAGCTACTGTGCTGCTGATTACAATACATCCTGACATTTATGACAGTTTTATAATTCTTGTATTCTGTACCTAGCTGTGCTATGAAGTGTCTCTACTTTGCTGAAGGCTTTCTCCTGGGAAATGGCTCTAAAGTTTTGTGGACTGAAAAAGGACAATAAAATAGCTTGACAGGAAAACACTATTACTATAGAATGCAAATCTGTTTCCATTTTGTTTATAACTATTAAAAATGAAGATTCATTTTATAATGAACACCTGTGTAATTTATCATCACAAAAAATGGCATTGACTTGAGAAGATGTTCTTATATGACTAAACTTACCAATATAGTAGGGATTTGTAAGATCAATGCCTAGACCCTTCTAGTGCAAGAGTAACCCTACTTATGGTTTACAAAGACTAAGATTCACAGAAAGACTAGGAAAAATGTCAGACCTAGATACAAGCTAAATAACAGGTAAGAAGAATTATGAGG
The DNA here is from genome assembly GCF_047830755.1 of Zonotrichia albicollis. Taxonomy (NCBI): domain Eukaryota; kingdom Metazoa; phylum Chordata; class Aves; order Passeriformes; family Passerellidae; genus Zonotrichia; species Zonotrichia albicollis. The sequence continues at coordinate 71,622,486 of NC_133820.1, forward strand.
GCAGGAAAGAAGTCTTACGACACAGCCTTTGACCTTTATGTGGGGCAGTACTCAAAACAGCCTTTAAATGTTTAATGAAAGATTCATAACAAAAGAAAAAATATTGACATAATTCAAAGAATGATTTCAAGAAAGAGCAAGTTGAAGCATTTTTATAATGACTTGCCTTAATGTTTTCAATAAAAACATTGTAAAACCTTTTAAGTGGTTATCAAATTTGGCATAGTATTAATAAATTAAATTTTTCTATGAAAGACTGTTCCTATATGCGTCAACTGAAATGCTGTAACATTTCCACTGAAAATTGCGCACCAGCCCTACAAAAATATTTTGTGTATTTGTTTGGGTTCACCTCCTTCGACTTAGAGCTGCAAGCAGGCAGCTGAAGTTCTGACGTAACCATAAAACTTCAATTAGACGTACTGTCCATTGAGCAGACAGATAGCAAGAGGGAGACAGACTGAAAAAGATTCAACCAGACTTAAAGATAGTATAAATTATTCTGATTTCCAGGCAGCATGTTTATGATTGCCAGTATTTAGGGTATAGATCCAAAACTCCATTCATGCCTGATAACATTATACCTCTGTCAGTTTCCCCCTTTGATGTGAGGGAGGAATGCCTAAACACCACTTCTGCTCTGCTATCAGTGTTTAATGCAGAGGTTTATTACAGAATTAATCCTGGCACCCCATTGGCCCTAAACTGCCATGCTAATCAAACTGTAGATTGTCCTCAAAAGGGTGTATTTCTAGAGTGCTGCTCCATTTCAGAGTGCTGGCTGTGAGAGATAATGTAATCATCTGTAGTACTGCAGAAAAACAGGTTTAAATTGCAATCACACAAGAACCCCTGTATTAAATGACGTCAGCTTAGTCTGTATACAGATGGAAGGAAGACCTCTGTGGACCTCTGTAGTATTTAAGGAGACGCTATTACTGAGTAATACAGCAGCTGACAATATTTCACAGCCTTAGTACTGCCCAGACATCATGTTAGATGTAATCCTATTGCTAGAGATCTCATCTTTCAGATAAAGCATAAAACAAGGTGCTGGACAAAAGTGATCATTACAAACTGTATGGTATTTCTCATAATATTTTCTTTGCTGAATTTGAAGTAGGGAATTACATTCTGCTTGCCTTAATTTACCTGAGGTCTGTGAAACATGCTTTTCCTTCCCATCCTAACAGCTCTGTGATGATATTTCCCCTCAGACTCAATGGTCACAGACTATTGTCTCAAAGAAAGAAAAAACAACAAGAAAAACCCCTACAATATACAATTATTAAGAAAATACAAAATAGCCAACAACTTAAAGCTATGGGCTTAATGAAATTGAAAAAATTATAAACCACAACAGAACTTTCCATCAAAATTGTTTGATGGCTATTCAACAAACAAAGCCCATTAGAAATGCAGTATGAAATAAATATTCTAGAAAACCTAAAAGTAGAGCTGCACAATTTAATATATTTCAGTATAAGCTAATGAAGTAAAGGTAATGGAAAAAGGTAGATTCAGAGAGAAATGCATACTCAAATCTCTATGAATAACATCCTAACTTACTAGTAATTCATGAATGTAGAAAAAGACATGTCGGCTTAGAGGCCGCAGAGAGTTAGTTTGAAGAAGGTGAGATCAACAATTCAGATATTGATATCCAATTAAAACTCATTTCAAACTGGAAATTTTTGTTTCAAAGGGAGCCTTTTGATTCCCTCTGAACCCTGTAGTGCTAGTTAAAGCTAAAAAAAAAAAAACATAACCCCTGGAAATGTAGAGTTTCAGCACTTTAGTAAATAAAAAATATTTTATATTGTACTGAAATATTTAGCATCAAAACTATTCTTGGTCAGTTTACCTCACATAGTATTAAAACTTTGTATTTTTTTTCTAATACAAAAGAAAAGAATGGGATATTACATCAGTTGTTGATCTTACCATTTGGTCTTGTCCATTCTTAAAATGTGCATGTCTTTTTGTATTCAGTAGCAATTCTGTGGGTTTTATTTATTGATAAAAATAGATAGAAATACATTTGTGGATGTATTGCCCAACTGCAACAATTAGACACAGGGAATATAAAGAAAACAAATTCCTTTATTCAATTTTTTATACCTATGCATAAATTTCATGGCCAGTAGCCATTTTGTGTATATTAATGCAAATGGAAAAATATTATTGTAGATATTAGCCACATTCAGTAACTTTAGGGAACTCACATACAGGTTCCTAATTCAATTAATCAACATTACTTGGATCAGTCAATTAACTTTCTCCTCCTGCCATGAACATTTCAATAATCCTCAACTAAATGAAGTAGTATTGGCCAAATTCACCCTTTTGATTCTGAAATCAAAACAATAAATATGGGCTTTTGTTATAACATTTTTGGCAGTACTGCCAGACTGGTTATTCCCTTCAGGAAACCAGGAGGAAAGAAAAGAGACCAAATTAACAAAGAAGAAAAAGGAAATAGAGAAAGCTTGCATTGAAACACAATTGCTGAGGCTGCAATGAAGGACTCAGAGAAGAACCTCTTTGCAAAAGAAGATGCACTGTGCAATTCCAGCTCTCAGATGTGCTTAGTGAAGAATTTTCACATGAGCATCCGTGCTTGCCAGGCTCCTTTTTTGAGCTGCTACCCAAGGTTTCTGTGTTACCAGCTGATAAACTGCTTGTAATATTTAATGGCTGAAACATACTTTACTCTCTGTCTCCACTGTGGAATCCCACCACAGTTTTCCTCTTGCAACTGAAAAAGCCTACAAAGCTTAATGGATATGAGTAAGCAACCTGCCTGTGACAGCTGTATAGCTGAAATGTCATCTGGTCTATTGATTGTTTAAGTATGCAACCTCTCTGCTGCCTTAACAATGCACAACTATCGTTCCATTAATGAAGAAACTTCTCAGAATTCATCCTAACAGTTTGTATTTTGAAAAGTCTGTGAAGTTCTTCTCACGACTATTTCTATTTCTTGCTAGTGACACAGCACTTATCATATTTAGAAATTTTTAAGAAAATAAAAATTCAAGATGTTCTTGTTATGGAAATCTCCTTCACATGTTGATTATATAAATTATCCTTCCATGAAAAGCCCCTGTGGGTGTAAAATTCCAAGGGACTTGATGACAGAAAGAGTTTGGGGTATTTTGGGTTTTTTTTTCCCTTCAAACCTGTGTAAAAAAGCACTATTTTCCTAGGGAGAAGAACAGGCATTTGTATTTAAGATCAAGGGGATTGAATGAGTTTGGGATTAAATGATTATACCTGTTGAATATTTTAAGCAAACTGTACCTAGAAAATAACTGAAGTGCACAAATACATATCAGTTGGAGTATTAGTAGTGGAGTTGGAGTAATTAGTATCTTATCTTGTAATACTAGTTAAAGGATTGGTTTAATACTCATGTAGATTTCATTTCAGTGATGTATCTGGGTGCACAAATAACCCTCAGGAAGAGATCCAATCACTCCTTAATCCTAGTTCTCTGAAAATTGCAGCTGAATTTTTTTTTAAATAAGTATCCAATTTTAAGAGCCGTGCTATGGAAAATTAATGTTTTCAAAGCCAGACTAACTCTGTTTTCAGAGAACACATAGAAGTCAACTAGTGACAATTTTTGGTTGTTAAAAGCCCCATGATACTTTTATAAGACAGAGTTTTAATTTTCAATTTTTAGCCCAAATCCAGCACGAGCAATTATATTCCTTCTATTTAAGAAATCACAGTTGTCCTTTTAGTTGAGAACAGTATAATTTTCTTCTTCCCCTAAAAATAAAGAAAAGGTGTGTTAGCAGCCACAAAATTCTTATGCATGTGATAGCATTTCACTTGCAGTCAGTTCATATTTTAAACTCAAATAACGCTATAGTCTAAGTTTTAGAATGCAAACTTTAGTGTATATACATGAAGATACGTTGTCTTCTCCTTACATTTCCTTGGCTAACAGCTGAGGTAAATATTAAATGGCACCCACAAAACCATATTAAATTTTGTGAGTCACATGATATCAGCAGGAATCTTTACAGTGATTTCTGGTGACTGTGGATTAGACTCTTTTGGAATAATAAGATAAAACAGGATGACAAGAAATAAAGATAAAATTCTTACTTCACTTAAACTAGCAGCAATTTTTTGAGTTATTTCAATGCAGTCTGCTTTTTATCCAAAGAGAGGTTTTGTTTTGCTTTGGTTCATTTTAGGAGAGCAGGAAAAAAGATATTTTATAAGAAATTATGGTTTCTGCCATCAACAAGTACTGTCAAACTAGTTTCATTTTGGCACTAGCAGAGTCTGTGAAACCAACTCAGGTACTATCTAAACATAGGGTTTAAATAATAAAATAATGACTGTAATTTAAGCTCTATTTTCTTGAAAATAGTAGACGAAAAAAAGTATTTTCAGTCTGTCTCACAGGATTAACATTTAAACATGGGGAAAATTAGAGAGGACAGTAAAAATAATTACTACTCCTCTCCACCAGAAAAAAATCAAAATTATCAGAAAAGTTTTTCATGGTGTAGAAGTTAATAAAAGGACGTTTAATAAACAGACAATGAAACAGACAACAGCATGTTAATATTAAAAAAAAAACCCAAAGCCCACCCTTCCTAATAATCTCACATACTAATTGGGAAAAAACAGATTAATTTGTAAGATTCCCCCCAAAGCACTTTATCAGTGGTTGCATTAGAAGTGTTTAATACAAGCAAGAGCTTTAATGACAATCTCCTCTGCCTGCTGATCTCAGTGGAAAGAATGGTAACAAACACAGGAGAGACTAAAGTATTAATTCATACTTGATACTGTATTATAAATCACAACAAAAATGTGCTGGAAACTATATCAATAAATGGAATTATAACATTAGAATCTGTTTCCAGGTGCCTCAGGATCAGTGAGAACAGATTATGTTGTGCATTGGTTCACTGGTATACTTGTATGTACTGTGGAAGAGGAAACATAGTAAATACATATGTATCTTAGTTTAAAAAACAATTAGGAGGGATATTGAAATGCTCTTTGAAACTAGTGTTGCTTAACAATGTAGCACAGAGCTGAAAAATCAGGACAGAAAGAGCAGAAGGGCATTCTTGTTAAGCCACACAAAATTCTGTTGGACAAATGTCCTCACAGCCAATCTTTTACCCCATTCCTTGGTGTGGAGCATGTCAGGGTCATTCCAGAATCAAACTTGGGAAGGGAGGTGGACTAGAATATGCAGAGATCCATCCATTCCTTAGTAGCCACAGGAGTCCCTGCAGGAAACAGCCAAGGCAGAGCAGCCCTTGTGCAGTTTTGTACGGAGCTTGGTTCAGACCCAGCAATACTGAAGACTTGGGAAGGATGGATTATTGCTTAGGCTTTGCCAGTAGCAGCTGGCATTCTAAAACACAGAAAGAAGTTCAAAGGTGGATTTAAAATTCTGTCTTTTTCTGTCTCCTTCATTTGTGATATTATGCATATATTTTTCATAAAATATATGATAAAGGAATTTTTGCTATTAATTCCTTGCCCATGCATATTTTTTTTTTCAAAAAGTTACTGAAGAAGTTAGTGATTTATGTAACATCACAGGGTAGTTTACTACTTAGACAAGATAGTGTTACAAAGCAGTCACATAAAATTTGTTAATTTCGTAGTGAACATGAACAAACATCTAAATATTTTCTCTGAAATACTGAGTATCTTTAAAATGACAACTCTTTTACATTTAAATGCCTCATTTCTCCATGTATTTGGAAAGATTTACACTTACTTATTTATGTAGAGATGTGCTTATTGTACTGATTGTATATTTACTGTTTTATTCTTCTTAGCACCATACTCCAGTACCTATCAGCCTGTGAGAATATGAACTACAGTGATGGTTGCTGGCTTTTTTTTTTTTTTTTTGTGCTCACAGATAATCAAGGCATTATTAACAAAGCTCCACTTGTAGAATTTAAATAGTGTCAGAATTTGACTTGCAGATCTAAGGACGAATTTGCAAGGTTGACTGTCAGAATAGGTTTTCAGCTTTTTTAAAAACTTGTCAACAGTGTACACTTAAGACAGAGTTAATGAGAGACAACACACAGAGAATCCAATTATACATTTTTTTTACAGATTGCTCATTGGAGTATAAGTATGCTTTAATAGCATACACAAAGTCAAAGAGCTCACATAAGAATAGTCAAGATAATTGAAGACAGATTTATTCAGAGGATGCAGAAATTAAGGCATAGATCCTTATCTTAGAAGCTGCCACATGGGAATTACTTTTTAGATTAGCTAGGACACAGGGATTACAGGCAGGCAAGAAAAGTGGATGACACCAGAATTTAAGAATGGCCCAGAATGCGCGGGGGCGTGAACGGCCCTGGAATCCGGCTATCTGGTGAGGTGCGAAGGCCAGGGCCCCTGCGCATCAGAAAACAGCCCCCCTCGGCGGCTTTGGCCTCAGGCTGAGCTGGCTGATAGCTCGGAGCAGCGCGGTGAGAGACGAATTAGGAGGCGACCACTTGCTGGGGGTAAACTGTCGGTTTATTACAGAAGAACCAACAAAGAGGGGAAAACACCCAGCAAATGGCCCCGAACAAGGGGCAGGAGAGGGTTTTAAGGGAAAAGGGGGGAAGAAGGCAGGGAAACCCGGCTATCCAATAGAAATACATATTTGGAGGTACGAAACATAACTGATATACTAAAGTAACCAACTGTTATAAATCATAGGAGGGGCTCCGGGGCTACAGCCAACCATACCTCCCAGAGAAAAGAAAATTCTCGAAACCTGGGAGGAGAAAAAGAGTGATTGACTGACCCCAAGGAGGAAACAACTTTCACTTTATAAGAGAAACCAAGGGAGGAGCAGTTTCATTTCCATAGCAACATAACTGGCAGGGTAGCAGCAGGAAGTAATACAGAAAATGGGGGGAGCAAACTAACGAACTTAAGAACACACCACAGCACCAGAAAAGCTGTACATTGGTCTAAATGAAAATAAACCTAGTCTCTTGAAATACTTAATGCTGTTAGGATTCTGGATAAAAAAAGCTGTCAGAGCACATATCCCTTCACATGTACTTTGTATGTTTCCCCATGGCGGTCAAGGCAAAAGACTCTTATTTCATTTTTACTACTGGTCGTGTAAGACTGCAGAGACTCTGAAAATAGAGCATTCAAGAGGTTTCTTCTGGAAACTGATATTTTTAACAGCCAACAATCCTCTCTTTAACATGTGTGAAGGGTACTGTTACTCTCAATCTAATTACTTAATAGTTTAGTATTTTTGTGAGGTTTTTGTCCCATAACACAAAATTTCTAATTTCCAAATTAGAAAAAAATAATGCTAACTTCTCATTCTGGTCTGGAATACTCCAGGTTTCTCAAGCACAAATGTGCTATTTTGTGGTCCCCATGTGACTTTAACTATAAAATATACATTTAAATCCTTTATTCAGCCAGAATATCAGATCTGCCCATATGAAGCAGCAGGAGTTCTGAGATTTTGACTAGATTTCTAGGGAAAACTACAATGTCTCTGTCTCTTAGGCCCTAAACAGCTGAGACAGAAATTTGTGTTTGTACTTTTGTTATCCTTTGGATATATGTTATGAGTTAGGTGGTAGTTCAGATCTTGCCTGGGATTGTTTGGATTTTAAAGTTACAGGTGTTTTAGAAACATGGGATGGGAAAACCTTCAATTTCCTAATCCACAAATTCCAAAATAAAATACAAAGAACAAAAAAAAACAAAACAAACCATGCATTGAGATAGAGAAGTACAATAAAAGGGTATCATTTAGTCATCTTCATTAGCAGATTTCTAAGTGGAGGTCCCAAAGATGAAGATCAAAGGCACTTTATGAAATAGCTTTGATCACATTTATATGAAGTTCCTCTCTATTGTGGGTTGATCCTGGCTGAATATTTGATATCCACCAAAGCTGCTCTATTACTCACCTCTTCATCTGGACAGTGAACACAAAATATAACAAAAGATTCACAGATAAAGAAAAGAGCAGGGAGAGATCACTCACCAATGACTATCACAGGCAAAATAGACTTGGCTTGAGAAAATTAGCCTCCTGGCTACTGCAAAAATTAATCCTGTCCTGGCTGAAAGCAGGACATCAACACAGGAATATTTTCTGGCAGCCTCTCACAAAAGCTACCCCTGTAGCTCCTCCACTGCCAAAACTTTGCCATGAAAACCCAATACACCCCAAAGTATTCAGAAAGGCAATGTTTGAAAACTGAACTGAGAAGGAAGGAAGGCTGACATAATGGCATGAGGATGTGAGTTTTTAAACAAGAAATTATGATCAAGTGAGGATAAATGGAGCAGGACTTTGAAAGAAACAACATTTCATGCTTGATGCAACAAAACAAAGCAAGAAGCAGTACAGGTATGCAAAAAGAGGTGACATTGCCAAAATAATATCACTGGGAAGAAGATTATTCTAGATATATAAATAGGAATCAATTACCAAGACAAATGAAAGGTGTCTTGGTTGAATAAGGAAGGTAGGCATCACTACAGAAAAAGAGAGATATAGCCTGCAAAATCCAGAGAGCAGTGAAATCACACTGAGAAGAAGCACATCCAAGTGGGTTTCAAGGACAGGTTTTGAGATTTTGGGTTTGAGTGAAAGACGAGAAGTTCCACAAATTCAGGAAAGGGAGCAGAAGGTAGTTCTTGAGAGGAAAACTAAGATCTCTCTTTTATGTATGAACTAGAATGATACATATTCATAAAGGAAGGTCAGGCAGCCTGACCAATATTTTAGTCTGAAAGAGTAATGAAGAAGAAATTTTGTGAGTCATAAGCACACAAAAGATGATTGCATTTTTGTTGGCATTCAAACATCAGCTCAAATAGTCTGTAAGTCATGAAAGATGTTTGCAATTTTTGTTATTCATACTGGAAAGGAAGCACCAGTATAAACTTCAGCATAAGTTATAAACAATAAGAAAGGTTAAAAAAAAATCCGTTCTCTCAGAAATTCAAATATTCTGGGCTATGTCACAGCAAATCTCCCAGTTGTGCAGAATGCCACAACTGTGTAAGCAAAACTTAGAAAAGTGAAGGCCACGAACCAGGAACTATAAATATTATGACAGCTGGAAATTAATCTACTATTGAGCTGGACATATCATTAGACTCCTTCAAACTCCAAAATTTATTCCCTGCATTGTATTTAGCCTAGAGACATCTTAATTCATTTGGCTTTCAAAGCCCTCTCCTGAAATTAGATGTCTTTAATAAAGTCCTTTAATAAATAAACAAACACAGAGACAATTCCCACAGGGGTTAGTTTTTTATTTAAAAATATGCATTGGGATCCAAGGCCTTCCATCTCCATGGAGAAGGTGGATGTCCTGTGTTCAATTCTCCTTTTTTCTTGAGATGCTCCAAATCTTCCTGTTTTCCAGAAAGTGCACAGTTTCTAGGAAGAACACAAGTGACTGTGCTGAGCATTTTCTGTAGAAGCAATAGCTGTTCATGTATTATTTCAGTATCTGTTGGCTCAAAAATGTTGATTTTTTTGAGCTGGCAACATTCATACAGACCCCAGGGTGCTTCACTCTAGAACACCTTTTTCTACAGTTACATCTCATGTTTCCAGGTAAGGTTTATGAACTGAGTATTTCAAAGACAAATTGTGTGGTTACCATAAATTAACTTTACATTTTTCTCCAGGACACATCCACATAGTAATAAAGCAATAGAAGGGAAATAATGGTCTCTTTTGGGAATTTTTTTAGTGTTAATTTTACTTTTCTGACCACATGCAAAGGTTATATATTAATTGTTTAATAAATCTTCTGAAGTTTACACAATTAAATTGTGTATAAGAACCTATGAAGTCTATAGGTTTGCATAGGTAACAAAGATTTACAAGCTATGCAAAGGACATACTGGTCTATATAAAACCCGTCCTGTAAGATACGTACTGTGGCTCATAATGACAATACACAGAAACAGACATTCCATGATTTTTTTCTTTTATCTCCTTACCTAAGTTCAATGAATGAGCTCCAAATAAATACTAATTTCTTCCATATTTATGGTCCAGTACACAATATTCCTTCTTGCCAGGCAATTTTTCACCCTACTCCTCTCACTTCTTTTACACTTATGCATAAAAAAGGAGACAAGTTCTATCTGAGCCTTTTAGAGCTGTGTCTTTTTATCTTTTAAGAAATTCTCAGAACCTTACCAACAAAACACAGCTCTGTTACTTTAAGTTCTTCTCTCCAGTTTTCCTAAGAATGAAACTAAAATATCTATATCCATTTGCCATTTAACCAATATTACAGCACTGGGCTTTTCTCAGGAAGAAGGCTTAGATGATGAATACATGCGAAACTTCTAAGAAAATAAACTCACTATTTAGGACATTGCTTATTAGTGATGATAATAATCAACATAAAGAATAATTGGATTGGTTTTAATCTATGCATATATTTATCTAGAGTGATCCTAATGAAAATACACTTTGTGTTGTCAATACTAAAATGATGAGAAATGTACTTGGTGAATTGTTACAAATGCAGAACATGAAACATGAGCCATGACAATTTGCCGAAATGTCCAAAAATCAAGGAATTTTTGAAATAATAGTACAGCTCACACCTGAAAGAAACTCACTACAAAGTTTTTAACTACTGGTTTACCAATGAAAGGTGAAAGCAAAAGACAAAATAATGAAATTATTAATTATATTCATTATGATATAATTTAGCAATATTAATAGCACCATGTCTAAGTGCAGGGGTGAATAAACTTTGAGAAATAAGGGAAACAGAGAGAGAGTGTAAAATAACAAGGCCAGAAACTAAAGAGATTTTCTGGTTGTTGTATGATTTTCAAAATAGAAGTAGTTAAGAACTGCTAGAACTACGTCTAGAATGAGTGTTGACATTTTTGAAATTTCATGTGGGTCAGAAAGATTACTCTGTCCTGCAAGAACTCGAGTGGGGTGATTAGTGGGGTCACAGTATTATAGAATGGATTGGGTTTGAAAAGATCTTCTAGATCACCTAGTTCCAGCGCTTTCCATTGGACCAGGTTTCTCAGGGTCCCATTTCATCTGGCCCTGAACATTTCCAGGAATGAGGCACCCCACAACTTGAGTAGGAAACCTCCAGTTCCAGTGCCTTGCCACCCTCACAGTAAAGAATTTCTTCCTTATTTCTTATCTAAATCTACTTTCAGTTTGAAGCCATTCCCCTTTGTCTCATCACAGTGAGCCTTGTAAAAAGTCCCCCTCCATCTCTCTTGTAGTCCCCTTTAGGTAGTGGAAGGCCTGGAGCCTGTTCTTTTTCAGGATGAACACCCCCATTTCTCTCCATCTGTCTTCACAGGAGAGGTGCTCCAGCATTCTGTTTATCTTTATGGCCCTCCTCTGGATTTGCCTCTTCACATCCATGTCCTTCTTCAATCTGGGGCCCCAGAGCTGGATGCCGCACTCCAGGTGGGGTCTTACATGAGTGGAGTAGAAGGAGAGAATCCCAGTCCCTGTCCTGCTGGCCATGCTGTGTTTGATGCAGCCCAGGACACAGCTGGTTTTCTGGCCTCTGAGTGCACATTGCCGCTCGTGTTGAGTTACGCATCGGCCTACAACTGCAAGTCTTTTACCTCAGGGCTTTTCCCAGTCCATTCTCTGCCCAGCCAGTACCTGGAACTGGGATTGCCCCTCCACACGTGCAGGACCCTGCATCTGGCCTTGTTGAACTTTGTGAGGATCCATCAGGCCACCTGTCAAGCCTGTCCAGGTCTCTCTGGATGGCATCCCTTCACTCCAGTGTGCTGACCACTCCACACAGCTTGGTGCCACTCTGAAGATTATTATAAACTCTGATAAATGGACAAGTGTCACTTCAAATCACCTTTAACATACTATTCTCTGCAGCAAACATCAACTCAATTTCTCCTCAATTAGAAGCCTTCCATCTGAGCCTACTATTAAATAGCAAAAAAAAAAAAAAAAAACCACCACAGGCTGATTGAGAGCCACCAGGTGCACTGAAGAGTTATGCCCACATTGCTAAGGATGTCCTCTCCTCACAGGGACACACTAACTGAAGGACACAACAAGGGACACAACTAACTGAGGCAGCGTTAAGTAAGGGGCAGGCTCCAGTGCTGTAGCTTATCTGACTCAAGATGAATCTGAGATGGTTTGTAACTACTCTACAGTCAGTATTCCAAGAATACTGGATAAGTCTGTTTTAAGATGTGATTTGGAAAAAAAAAAATTTGAAATCTGTAACAATTATTTGTGAAATATTTATATGGTTATAATCTATTCCTTCAATAAATAGCCACCTATTAAAATTTAAAATGGAATTTAACTCTGCTGTTTGCATTTTATGACACCATGGAAATACTTCTTTCCTCAGAAATTGAAGGTACAAGGTGGATGTTGATTTTTAATTTGGAATTAAATTCTGTTCAAAAATGTGCTTTAAATAGACAAGGATTTCATTATTGCCACTTTTTTAGAATATAGTGTTGATTTCAAAAATCTGTGCTGTCCTCAAGTCTTGAAAGGTTTCAGTGAAAACATATGTTTTGCTTCAATGTTTTGACATATAGATAGTAACAAGTTAATTAATTATAGCTTTCATATTTCTTGTGAGAAAGTTGCTCTGTTAAATTAAAAACCTAGGACCTTTATCATGTCAATCACAAGATGATATCTGCCCAGAAACAATCTAATTTATTAGTCTCACTGACTATTAAAGTTGTTTTCTGGTATAGTGTATGTAATTGTCTTTACTATTTGTGATAGGTATGATGTAAAATAAAGGTCAGGTCTTGGTCAGCTGGGTAAGATCATGTAATTAAATTTTATCTGGATCAATCTCTAAAATTATCTTGTTCCAGATTTACCCTGTTTTTGGGGTCTTGGCTTTCCAAAGAACAGTCTTATTGGTGAAATTTGGGGCAAAGAAGGCTGTCAGTACCTCAGCCTTGTCCACACACTGTCACCAGGGCCCCTGCTCCACTCAACAACAGGCCCACATTTTCCTTACTCATCATCCTCCTGTTTCTATACTTACAGAAGTTCTTTATGCCTAGTGGAACCTTTGGTACACTCAACACTCCTCATCAGATTCATCACGAACATTAATGTTTAACTTGCCTCTAGTGGACTTGCTTTAATCAAATAAGTAATGCTTTTGAGTTGCTGGCACAGAAATTCTCTAAAGCTTTATAAAAAATGCATAGAGCAAAATCATGTAATATTGGGCAATAAAAACCCCTACCAGTTTCTATTCAGTCCTCAACTAGTCAAACAACTATTCCCACAATTATTCTATGTTTTTGTTGAAGAAGGTGCTGATATGGGAACAGCTTCAGGATCTGGTCTCTACTGAGTACTTTCAGTACCTGCAATTTATGAAAATGGCATCTTAATGTTTACAGATGTAACTGGAAAGAAAAGCAGCCTGGTTGTTATGAGGTATATGTCAGAAGATTAATTATCAGCTAAATACAAACACAAATTTATATAAGAGAAAATAGCAATGTATAGTCATAAGCAATTCTCTTTTCTGTACTAAATGGCAGCATTCAATCTCTGCTTCAGGTCAATTTGCACTACACTTAGTCTGAGGAAATGGTGTAGAAAACCAGTGGTGGATGCTGAACCTGATCCTGACATCAAAATCCTTTGGCTGAAGAAACACAGAATCTCTTTGTGCAGTGCCAGTGACATGTGTATTGTCTTGGATACTGCCACTGAGATCGTTTCACATGTAGTACTGTAGTAAGAATCACAGCTTGTACTTGCATGTTACACATTGAAACGGGTGGTAGGGCCTGTGGTCATTTTCTGATTGTATTTAATTAGCATTTTATGTTAAACTAATTATCTTTTTCATTCTCTCTTCTGAAGTAGCCTTGAAGTTCAATTTTATGCACATGCTGAAGTTTCTTGATTCCATTGACCTCTGCATCACTCTAAATATGATTAATGCATCAGAAATGGTCTCCTAATCTTTTCTCTGCTGATGGCATAGAATTTGCAATTTTTTTAATGCTCATAGTCTTTTTTTTTTTTTTGCATATTCTCTAATTTTCCAATTAGTATATTTGCTGATGCCATTCTATTAATTTTGTATGGGCAAGACAAGGTACCATTACAGTTTCACAGGACATTAAGGATCCAATTCTGCTAAATCCTAGAGAACCAGAAGAGGTATCTTTTCAAAGAAAAGATAAGTGCTATATTTTAACTAATATTTAATAGTACAGCATGTACTAAATACAAAATAAGCATCTTCACTCTCTAACATCTGGAAATCATTTGTGTTTTGTCATTTTCCTTTAAAATGAAGTTCTAGAAGTTCTTCTCTGCAATTTATCTTGTTTGAATACAGCTGGATTTGGGATCTGATCTAGAAAGTGAATCATGAAGCCTCTACTTTGTCTGAAAGAGTTTTGTAAAACTCTAATTGTTAATTGCTCTAGGCGAGTAGTTTCCATAAATTTATTTATGTATTAATTTATTTTGCAGGGAAGAAATAAAATTATGTTTAGCATTTAATTTTTCTAGAACTGTCATATCTGTAACAAAAAATTTTAAAAGAAATCTGATGGGAAGTTAAGACATACTGTTTGTCTTTCTAACAATCTAAAAAAATGGGTTATGTCCATGCTGAAAGTAAATAAGTAAAACATTATTTGGTTTATTTGTAAGAAGCAAAAAAATGCAATCTTGCCTTCCTTATAAGAACATGTTATTTAATGTAGAGAAGAGGGACATTAATTTTTGGCAGTAGTAGATCTAATCTGCTATAAAAAACAATCAGTAAAACTTCCTCAAAATTCAATGAGGTTTATGCAGTTAGTGATTCAATTCTAAGATGTTTGAATTTTTTTCATTTTTACTTCTTTCAATTCGTAAGGTTCTCTGTTGCAATCATGAGGTTTCACGGCTGTATAGTGAAACTGCTTCCCAACATTTATAGTGTACCTGGATGCAGCCTCAGATGTGTCATTTTTATCTGTGAAAGTTTGTGTATATGCAGAGAACAGATAAAACAAATTAGCAAAATGTTAAAAATTTCTGTGAAATATACTGAAGTTGCAGAATGTTGATGGCCTGGGGGTCAGGCCATCTCAAAAAGCACTACAGACCTCAAATAAATTGCTCATCTGTGATGATAGTTACTTTGTCCATCAGGACTCCCATGGGACAAATGTCATTTCATTTATTCTTCTTTATATAGTACTCATATCAACCTTGCCATCATAAGTTTAGCAAAAGTGGATGGGAATCTCATTTAAGGCATTTTCATTTGAGATAGAAATCCTAGTCGCTCTTTTGGAGATTAATCGGTGCTTTAAGGACAGAATTTACTTCCTTAAATAGATATCTAAAGTAGGTCAGATGAATCATACTCTCTGTGTGTCTATTTCCCTTTGTTGTCTATAAATCCTCAGATGATTAGTGTAGTTAAAAAGGAAATGTATCCGTTCAGCATATCTATATTGGCATAGCAAATGTTTCTTTAGGTAATATCTGACCTGTGTAGGGATCTGTCAGGGGAACTTTTCCTAAACCAAGGCAGCAAAGACCCTTCCCTGTTACAGAAGGGAAATAGGTTCAACAGTTATTCCAGAAACTAAGTGGTCTGTTATAGAGTCACAGAAAACTGTTCTAAAAGATTTTTCAGATGCTACCTTAGTCTACTTCTAGCCTTATGAAGACTTAATATGCCTGTAACATTCCTGACACATATGCCTGTATTCTGCTTCAAAAATTATCCTATTATGTCGTTTCATGTGAGAATTTTACAGTTTTCCCAAGGATCTCATTGTCCCTTCTTGCTTTGCCGTACTTATCAATAGAAATGTGTTGGTCTTGCTACAATTCAAGCCCTTTGCTTTTGGTTGTAATCTGAAAGAAAAGGACATGGAAAATAGTTTATCTTCTTCCTCCCTGCAGCAACTTTTATGTGTGCTTGTGAAAATTCCTCTCAGTATATTTCCTGAAGTTTTGTTCCACTAATTTCTATATTTTCTCGTAGGATCTGTTTCTCCTATAGTCACACTGAACACTGCAGCTCAGAACTCTACATAGGATAACAAATATACAAAGGATTTGCATCTCAGGACAAAAATCAGGTGAAATTTCTCCTCTATTCTTGAAGCAGTTGCTTGTCTAAGACAGAAGGTAAAAAGAAGTTATGTAAAGTTCCTAGTGTATCTTCTGCCAGCCATGGGTAAATTTAAACACAATTTGTAGAAAAATGTGCTGCTCCTACAAAAAAATCAAAGATCATCTTGATTAAACCTTTGACTTGTTGCCATTTTCAGTCTCTACTGGGAATTACTGTTTATAAAGATAATTAACCGAAAAAAATTACAAACGCTTTGATTTTACTTGCCTGCTGACAGTGTTGAAAAGTGAGAATTTCCAAAGATAGATGGTAAGCCCCTCTTTTATCCTTTTTTTTTTTTTTGGTTTTATTTCTTTTTTAGTGTTGCAAAGTCCTCAGCTGGGATTGCTGACCCTGGCTGATTGCCAGGTGCTCACCAAAGCTGCTCTATCATTGTCCTCACAGGTCAATGGGGAGAAAATGCAACAAAAGGCTCATGTTTTGAGACAAGGACAGAGAGACATCGCTCACTGATTACTGTCATGGGCAAAATGGACTTACCTTGAGAAAGTTAGCTTCATTTATCAAAAATTAAATCAGATTCCGATAATGAAATATAAAAACTAAATCTTGAACAATCTTCCCTCCACCTCTCCCTCCCTTATTCCTGGGCTCATCTTTACTCCTCATTGGGAGAACTGTTCTGGCTCACTCATCCAATAAACTGAAAGGCAGCAAGCAGAGACTGGAAATGGGAATCAAATTTCTATTGTGTTCTAACTTTATTCTTTAATTTTTATTTCATGCTTGCATTGTGATTTCAGTATGCTGCTGTATTGCTTTGTTAAATGAAAACCCCATGTAGTTTCAAATATCTTCAAAGTAAATTTGGTATTCAAATATTAAACTCCTGTCATGTGAAATATCTGTGTGATGAGTTGACCTTGGCTGGCTAATGAGTGCCCACAAAGCTGCTCTCACACTCCTTCTCCTCAGCAGTACAGGGGAACAAAATGAGATAAAAAACTGGTGAGTCAAGACAAAGGCAAGAAAGGAAAGAATAAAAAAAAGCACTAAAAAGAAAATAAGGGTCACATACAGAAACAAAGAAAAACTTTCTCTACTTCCATCAGCAGGTGATATCCAGTCACTTGCTGAGAAGACGGGTCTCAAGTGGCATAAGAGTTACTTTTGAAGACAAATTCCTTAATATTTAATCTCTTACACACATGCACATCCTTCTCTCTTAGCTTTTATTGCTCAGCCTGGTCTCCTACGGCATGGACTGTCCCTTTCGTTGGTTTGTATCTGCTGTCCTGGCTGTGTCCTTCCAGTCCTACCTCTTGCCCATCATCAGCCTATTGATCTTTGGGAAGGTTTGGGGAAGGGTGTGTTCTGGTGTGGAGAGACAGCACTGAGGCCGGGCCAGCATTGCTCAGCAGTAGCCAAAACTCCGGTGGCTTAGAGATTCTGTGCTAACTACCAGCACAAAGCTCTGCAGTGTATGGGCTGCTGGGAGGGCAGTAAACTCCATCCCAGCCAGACCTAGCACCAGCTAAAAGAACCGGGTCAGAGAGTAATAGACCGTGACACAGTCAGGCTGGAGAATTAAAAGATATTTTGTATTGCCACATTACTAATGAGATTTAATTATGTCTAATGGACAGGATTTGATTATGATGTTATTAAACATCAAATGTCTCTAAATCCACAGTAGTGGTTTCTCACTAAGCCAGGCATTGATTTGACTTAGGGATTAGTTCTCAGTCATTCTCTTATAATTTATCTTGTTTTGGTTTAATTGTCAGATTATAACAGATCAGGAGGTGGAAGTTCTATGTGGAGGAGGCTTCTCAGTCTGTGTTAAGAGTGATATAAGTATTCAGAAAAAAAGTAGCCTTGTGAGACAGAAGGTGCCAGGCAGAATTGATTGGAAATGAGCCCTGGATCAAATGAATTAGAGAAAATGACAAATAAAAGATTTGCAGCAAAAAAGGATAGGAAGACATCCATGAGCATTAGAAATATAATTGATAATATGCCGTGAGTTACAAGGTTTGCAAGAAGTATTCTGTTTACATCAGAATCACTTGCCACCTTTTCTGCAAGAGACAACTTGGCTAACATACATACATAGGAAAAAAAGTGATAAGGAAAAGAGGTGGGCAAGCAAAGAGGGAAGCTGTGTACAAGAAAGTGATTACTGAAAATAATAAAGAATATGTTAACAAAATAAAGTGCAAAACACTGATGTTGACTAAAGATAGTGAGATAATTAAAAAAAAAAACAACAAAAATTGAACAGAGAAAAATAAAAGAAAGTCAATGAGTGGAAAAGTGACAACATAAAAGTACAATTAAAAGGTCCAAAGACCTAGGATAAAAAGAAGGAAAAAAACAGCACCAGAAGCAGAAAAAAAAAAAAAAACCTAAAACAAACAAAAACCTGAAAAAATCAAACCAAACCCATCCCTCAAAAAACCCAAAAAACCCACTAAAAATAAAAAAAAATTCAAGAAAAACCCCCCAAAAATATAAATGAACAGGAAAAAAACTACCAGGGAAAGAAGAAAGCACTAGGAGCAATTATGATTGGGAAGATGGTGAATAACAGACTTCAAGATCTTGAGAGATGCTTCTATTTTAAGATACAATTGACTCAAAACAATTGTAATTTCTTTTATTTTTTTGGTGTTGCAATATTTATATTGATTCTCCCAAGATAATGAAGTATATAACCTGGGTGTTAGAATGTTAAAGCAGAGGACATGTAGTAGAATGTTAAACTAGTAGTAGTAGTAGAATGTTAAACCAGTTTAACTCAGATGTGAAGAAGAAAATATGGAACATTATTACTCCCTTAGGTCCAGGATGCCTTTGAGTGGAAGAAAAGCAAAGGTCAAAAAAGCCCTTGACCACTTTTGTTATCGATAATGTAGATGCCTTCCTTTTTTATACTCCACACCTAATCCAAAACTTAAAAAAAAAGAAGTTAGTTTACAGTTCAAAATATAATAATAAATAATATTGAAGTTCTTACATGTTATTTTTATATCTTCCTGTAGCTGCTGAACATTAGTAAAAATGTTCTCAAACCCAAAACTTTTACAGGCATTAGCATGAGTGAATATTTGTTTTAAAAATCTTACCAGAGTGCATAAATTATTTACTATTCATTATTCACCATTCAACATTTGCTATTTATTATTCATTCATATACTACAACAATGAGCTGCTCCATTGTAAGAATGCAAATGGATAGATGCTATAGCTTAGATAGTTGGAGTCTGTCAATTAGATAGATGTAACATCATGGTGATGTAGATGACTGATCACACATTATGAATATTGAACAGCAAACAGTCAAAATTAACATTTTGAAAACATCCCATAGACCAGAAGCTGCTTGTCCAAACTATTTGTCCAATACTTACAAAATAACTAGACATCAGGATTGGCTTCTGAATGATTCATGAACAGAAAGCAAGGCTAAAGGCCGATTTCTAACCCTTTAAAAATCAATGGAAAGATCCCCACTGGCTTCAAATAACGTTTGAATAAGTTCTCCAAATGTGCAATTTATATTATTTACAGGAGGAATTCCAGCCACACACTGCCTCATCATACATGGTTAATAAGAATTTTGTGCTTTAGGGGAAAAGATAAAAGATGTAGTCATATTTCCTCCCAAAGATATAATTTAGCAAAACTCTGGCATGGCAGCATTTCTCTTATACCTTTCCTGTCCACTTACGCTAAAAAAAAATAACTCCACGCTACCATGGAGCAAAAAAAATACATTGCCTTTTTAAAATCAAAGGGCAGGCAAACTATTTTTGCTGAAACTGAAAATAAGAATGTGATCTTTAAAAGAGTATCTAACACCTGTGCACTCATCCTGATCTGTGGGACTGCCTATGTCTAGTTTAGTCTTGATTCAATTTACATAGCTGAATAGTGAAAGTAGTTCACTGGTTTTGATCTTTCCACACTCTGAGACAAACATGTCAATTACAGTTTGTTTTCTTGAAGCCAAAACTGTGGTGCTTTGCATTGTTTAGTGTAGTAAACACTGAAAGAATCTGATGTTTGTTCTGAAAAGCTTATGATCTAATTGATCTTCACATGAGAAAAATGAAAAGGTCTTGCTCTGAAGCTTATGGAACTCTTACACTGATTAGAGTCCAATTCAAGATCTATGATGAAAGCTTTTCTTTTGATCTCTACACTAAAAAGATTATTCAGAAGCAGAGTGATATCTAAGAGACTAAGTGTTTTTGCTAAACTGTGTCAACAACTTTTCTTTAAAGCTTAGAGAAAATGCAGTAGTGGATAGGATTCATCCTCAAGCACCAGTAACAGTTCTGAATATTTTGCACATTGTCTATTTAAAGCACAGAACAGCACAAAACCCTAGTTAATAGCAACTGCCAAAATATTTAAAACAAAATTTGAGAGCTTCAGTACCTGGCAATCTTTTGATGACCGCCCAGTTTTTTAAAATATAGCCATGCAGTACTTCCTACTCTTAAAATAAATCATAATATTACCACGTAAGATTTTTTCTCCACTCTTGCTTCCATATTTTTCACAACTTAGTGATTCATGAAGCAGTTTGTGAATTTCATTAAGATAATCGTTCATTGTTTACGAACTGCCCTCATTAAATAAAAATAACCTATTTTTGAAAAAATTAATTAATGTGCTTATGACTTTCTACTGAAATCAAAGAAGTAACTATGGGAAGGAAAGCTCTGGAAGTGAATTGCAAAGTTTTTGTTAAGACTTTCTTTTTAAGCGGATCAGATCTTTAAGGCTCATCAGAACTGGTTTCTAAGTTACTCTTTATATACAATTTTCTATCATGTGAGGATCAGGAACAACAATCAATGGAAATACAATGCAATACTATTTTTTTTTTTCTAAAACTTGCTGGAATGTCAGAGCACAGCTTTACAAATATTTTTGATTTATCTGAAATTTAAAAAAAAAAACAGAAAACCCTCTCCCCTCCCAAAAAAACCCCTCACAAACAAAAAACAAAGAAAACAAAAAGCAAAAGTAACAAACAAAAGATCCAAACAACCTACCAAACAAACAAACAAACAAACAAAAAACAGTCTGAATCATCCAATCAAAAGATAGGCAAGTGATCAGTGAAAGAAAAACATTGTTTTGGTCAGATCACAAAATAGTTCTGGCACTTCTTAACTATCTCAAATATCCACTGATTTTTACATGTCAGTTTGCTGACAAAGCTGTACCAATGGCATGAAATAAAATTAGAATACATCCAAGCTCCTTTGTGGCCTTACCAGTATGTTTATTTTAGGTGGGCACTTAATTCGTAAGGGTAGAGCAGACACACTTTTCTGATGTAAAATGACACTTGGGGAAAATGAAAATTTGTCTGGAACTAAAAAGGTGAGAGGATGCATTAGTAAAAACTGTGGCAGCTGTAGGCTGCAGATTGTACTCTTTTGAGGAGTCAGACTCTCTTAGCAGGCTAGAATATGGCAGGCTTGTCTTGCAGTCTATGTAAGACTTCAAAGGAAGTAAAAGCTGCTAATGTGAGTATAGAAAAGGAATGCATTTAATTTCAGGACAAGCCCTTGCAAAAAATGAAATACTCCAGTTGTCTCATTTGGCCACTTTTAATCGTTGTTGTAAGAAAGAATTTTGTAGCAATGTGTAACCTCAGGAAATTCACCTATGATTTTTTTTCTATACAAACAATTTGGAAATCTCCCTCAAGTTATAAAGAATTATAAAACTGCAGTCAAAGATGTATTTTATGAGATGATGAAAAAACAACCTCATTAGGAGACTTTGGGTGAAAAAACTTTTGGTCTTGAGACTGCAATGTCCTTTGAGGTATTTTTCTTTTGGAAATGTTAAGTGTTTAAAAGCATCGAAACATGGTTTTATTAATTTTATCAGTTTGCTTTTTCTTTTAAGAATGTAGGAGTTTAATTTATGACCTTACTACACAGAAGACAGGAACTGAGACAGTAGGAAGAACCTTACAAACCAGCAAGCTACCTGGAATTCATCCTGAAATATTAATTATACATCTGGCAGTACAAAAAGGCTGATTCATAGCCCATTGAAATAAATTAATTATGTATCTGGCAGACTCCAAAATTCACTGAAGCCAAAGGAAGTCTTAGGAGTCTTTGACTCCTCTGGGCTCTGGATCAAACTGCAGGAGGACGAGCAGGCTTAGGCAGAGCGGATCACCAGTGCTGCTGAGAGCAGAGCAAATCAGATCAAGAAGATCAGAGCAGCAGGTGGCAGTGTGTAAACACCCCCAGAGCCTCAGAAATGCCTCTCCAACACTGGAGGGAAGCGGAGGGGAGGAAAGGAGTGTACCTCCCATGGAATTTGTAAGTGACCTATCTATTTTCACTCTCTGTAAATCTCAGTGTGAGGTTGCTAAGGATTTTGAAACAAGTAGCTTCCTGGTGAAAGGATAAAGGTACGAAATCTCAGTGTGGTTGCTGGGCATGGTCACATCTAAGTTTTAGCAACCACGTACCTCTCATCAGAGCTCCACCTAAGGGTCCTGGACAGTAAACAACCAGTCCAGTTTAATTTGAACAATGCCAGCTAAAAGCTGCATATCTTCCCCATTACAGAAAGGTATGGGCAGAATAATGAGAAGTTCACACCAGGCTAGGGAAGGTCTTTTTGTAGAAATTTCTTGGCCTTGTCTAGTCATCACAGTTGTCATTAAAACACAGGTTTAAAAGACTAAAATTAAAATCTGCTGAGTACTCCAGGGGAATGGAGATTAGAATTAGAAATGTCTTCAAATAGAAGAAAGCAATAAAAGAATTAAGATAAGCACAAAAAACACCAAGCTTTTTCTGTGTTTTCCTGCTTGTGCACTGGTTGCACATAATTCTTTGCCAAATAATGATCAGAGACTCCTTTGCTTTTGAAAGTCAAAGCAAGTAAATTTTTCAATTTTGTTTAACTAAAACATGGTATCATTTCAGTATTCAACCCTTGAGATGTTTGCAGAACAAGGAACAGTTAAGAAACCCTAAAACATACATGCGGAAATACATGACAGCTAAAGAAAACTAACAATCAAAACAGACTATCTCTGATCTCACAGTGTACTGGTATTCACTGAGAAAAAATTATTTTTTACTCCGTAATAGCTTGTATGGGGCCTGGCTTTGGGATTTCTGATGGCATCATGCTCAGCTAAGGAAAGCAGGAGGATGTAAGAAGGGATGACATTGGTCTTCAGGGTCAACATTAGATGTGATGAAGCCCCATTTTCCTGGAGATGTATGAGCACCTGCCTGCCCATGAATTTCATGGTAGAAATACAATATTTCCTACAATATTATGCACACAACAATGTGAAATAAAAGGAGAAAAAAAAGGAACATAACAGTTGTAAGGTTCATCACAATCACTATGAAAATAGGAAGCCTCTAGGAAAATTTGTAACAGTGAAACAGTAAAAAATTGGATGGAGATCTACCATGACCTTAACAAGACTTTGAGATTACTAACAGGAAAAGCCCACCGTAAATGCTATTTGGTGTATTTTAGTGTATTCTGTATTTCTGAAGATGGATAACTTATGTTTTGTCTTTAGAAAAATTTAAAAAATGAAGTCAGCTACATTATTGATTATACTTTGTTGAGGGCTTTGTTGCTGGGGTTTTTGTTGGTTTTTTTTTTTTAATTGGGGTAGTGATTATATGATTATATGCTAAATTTCATTATTTGAATTATAATAAATGTGAAATTAGCATTAGAAACTGGCAAAAATAAGAAAAATCATGTTGTGAGAAAAAAGTGGTGATTTGTGGGGTTTTAAAAATAAGCAAGTTTAATGTTTACATTGTTTTTCCTCCAGAATGTATAGAAATGGTACATGCGCAGCGGTTATCATTAAATCCTTGGTTTGATTACGTTAACTGTTTATAAATAAATACATGTGAGTTGTCATTCTTATTGTCTGGACTTAAATACTATAAAAGAGACTCAAATTTTCAAGACTATGTTTTGAGCACTTTTAATTGCTACTTATATAACAGGAGATTGTGATAGACTCTAACCTTCATTAATATTATTTATCAGTGATGTAACTACATAGAAATAAATGAAACTGGATTGCATGAGAATTGAACTATTTCAATAATACTGGTACTTATCTGCATCCAAAGACTAAAACTGTTCAGTTTCCATGAGGCTGAAACTAAACATGAATTGAGGAAAGATTTCGGAAGGCTCTTAGATAAATCAACAATATTGTAACCATAAAGGTCTTCAGTTCTGTTTTCGATATGGTCCCAAAGCAAATTCTTGAAACTTTCCATATAAAATCAATGTGTAATATATGGATAAGAGGCACTGGCAATCTATGAAATGGTGTTTATTTATACACCTCTGTAACTAATTTTTTTATTTTCTGAAATGATCGTGATCTTGCCCAGTGCTCAGTAATACTTCTGCAGTGAGATGATTTCTATGTATTTTAAATAAAAATATATTTTTAAAAATCAGAGCGAAAAACCACAGGTCTGACTTCTCTTGGAAATATAGTAAAGCTTAAAATACAAGAATTTTATGCTAAAATGCAGTGGTCCAATTATCCATATGCTACCTCACCTAGTTATTCAACTTATTTTATGACTATTGCTTAATTCTTCATTGCACATATTGTGAATTAACACAGAAAAAAATAGAAATAGCTGAATACCAAGAGAAATATGAAATCTATTAAAGAACTAACTTAGAAACAAGAATCTGTTGAATATTGAAAAGCTACGAGATCTAATTTAGCAAATTCCAAACCCAATATTAAAACAGTATTGTTTTCCACCACTTCCAGGTGTTGGTTCACTGTCAGGATTGTAAATATAAATGTAAATGCTTGCTAATGATTTTAAATAAAGCTAAAATCAAAGAAGAAATCACAGGAATAACTTACACTAACCAAACAAGAAATTATAACAAATAACACCATGTCAATGCTCCAGTGCTGTAATGATTTTAAATTAGAAAAGCAACATTTGCAGAACAGGTTTCTCATTTAACATTTTTAGGATCTGTCAATAAGATCACCTTTGGCATGAAACAGACTATTTATTTTGATTAAAGGAAAATCTCTCAATGAAAATACTCAAGCAAATACCAGGAGGAATTCTTGACTTGTTCAGTGCCTGGAGCATTCCTGCATATCACAAGGGTTTGAGAAAGAAGCAAACAGTGCTTGAGGGTCTGAAAAAATGTCAATGTGGTATGTAGATAGTCTGTTGAGGTTACTGAAGAACATTGTTTCAACAAAGGGTGGAAAGCCAGAGATCTGATTAACTCCTGGGCTGCACTGCTTGTGCCTGTTTACAGAGTGCCACTTGATGGGTGGTAAGAGTGCTCTGTCTTACTGAAATAATTTTTTAAGAGTCATTCATGCTGAGTAAAGCAGATTATCACATAACGTTTAACACAGAGTAGCTGTTTATGAGGGGCTTGCATTGTGGGGTTTGTTTTGGGTTGTTTTTTTTTTTTGTTATTGGGGGTGAGATGGTTGGTTGGTTGGTTGGTTGGTTGGTTGGTTGGTTGGTTGGTTGGCTAGTTTTTTTCTGGTTTTCTCCTGTTTAAAACAGTTATGTCTATGAAGAGCTCAATGCACAAGTCAGCTTATTCCATTCTGGTGTGTCTCTTGTGTTTTTGGAGACATTTGTGGGCAAGAGAAATATAATTTGTGCCAGCAGTATAATGAATACAGCAATACAGGTCATCAGGTACTTCTCTACTAAAAATATGTTACGTTTCCTGTTCTCATTAACTTTGGCTGCTACAAAGTCTCTAAATTGACCTTGCAAGGAGGTAAGGTGCCATCTGAATGAGGAGCAAATCTCTTCAGGGACAATGTGGGCACAAAGTGCTATGTTTAATTACTCTTACTTTAGAAGTTAAAAAAGGAAAGAAAAGAAAAGAAAACAAAACAAAAACCTTCTATGTGATGTTTTAAAAATAAACAACATCAAGCAAGATAGTATAGACTCATATTACTTAGGATCACATTAAAAGGAGAATATAATTGGAAAAGTCATGTGATTTGTTTTGTTTTGTTTTGTTTTTCCAGAAAGTCACAAATACACCAATACCAAGGTCTCCTTTCTGGATAAAGGAGTTTATTCTGATTTGGATTTTTTTTCCTTTTTTCAGCTGCAAGCCTAGCTGTTCAGTTTTGATATGTGAAAATAAAATAATTCATATATATATAATTTGATATAATGTAGATATAATATATTTTATAGCTCTAAAATGGATAGAAAACAGCCATTAAAGATAATCAGATTGTAGACCCAAGTCTGAAACAGATGAGAGATTTTATGGAAGCACAGAAGGGAAGCAGGAAGTCCTTGTAATACTGCATGTACATGACCTTAAATATATATGTATATATATACACTGCAAGTATATGACCTAAATTTTCTTGTCTTTTAGCACATTTGAAATATTTGAGTTGAATGTAACTATTTCTATTCATATTGTTTAAAGGATAGGTGGATTAATGGCTCTAACATAGGTCATAGCTCCTGCTTTAAACAATTTGAAACCTTATTTACTTCATCTATCTTAGATCAATGCTTGCATGCTGACTGCCCTGTAAAAGGAATAAGCTCATCTGCAGCTCAGGGTGAATATTGTCATTATTTGTATGAGGTCTTGATAGCTCATTTTGGATTGTGGGCACACAAGCATCCAATAAATGCTCATTTGCCACTGTAAAGTAATTATCTTTGATTGCACAGAATTTGTTTCAGTCAGCAAGATCTTTTCAACAATTCCCAGTAAAGTCTTCAGAAAGTAATTCACAAGAGTGAATAAGATTGTATCAATATTTTTTTCCTAAGAGTAAGACACAAAGAAGGCATATAGTGTTAGAGAGACCTTCCCTAGTTATCTAGCTTTTCAGGAGATGG
Source organism: Zonotrichia albicollis (assembly GCF_047830755.1). Lineage (NCBI taxonomy): Eukaryota > Metazoa > Chordata > Aves > Passeriformes > Passerellidae > Zonotrichia > Zonotrichia albicollis. The sequence continues at coordinate 71,649,553 of NC_133820.1, forward strand.
GCCAAGACAGGAGTTTTCTCCCCCACAATGTAAATCACCAAAAGGGTTTGGGAGCTGATGGTAGCTACAATCTGACATACTGAAAACATTAGCTGTGCTTTTATTTTCCTGTTCCTCCAATGTATTTATGAATCAAAATGTAACTACCTTGTATTTCCTATGGACTGTTACACTTTGTTTACACACATTTTTTGCAGAAACATTTTGTTTGTATTTTGAAATAATCTGTTTTGAGTGTATTTGATAATCAAGTTCTGGAAATAAAAGCATCTGATTTATCTGATACATCACACGAGACAATTCAAATTTAAAAATTTGCCAATAATTCAAAGTGTAAACAACATCAATATCAACAATGTGTTTAGTAAATCTAAATAAAATTTAGACCATCTCTAAATATAATTACAACTTGCAGTTCAGTGTTATAAATAAATTTAAAGTATGTACATAATATGAATATACTGACAACATACAGTTCTGAATATTTTTCCATTGTAAGGATATTAAAAGAATAAATTCTTTAAATACTTAACACTGATTTTTTATGCATGGATCATTATGCATTAACACATAATAGAAAGCAGCCCTGATCATACACTAGCTATAGAACCCACACACCAATATCCCTAACACTCACATGCCGTGTTCCTATGTAATTAAAATGTTCCTTGTTTTCCACAGCAGAATCCTATGCACTGTCTTATACCTATTTTTGTACTCCAAAATGTCTTCATCTTTTGATCTTCCTGTGTTATTTAAATTTTCTAGGGCTCTTGCTTTGTTCAGAAATACCTAAACCAGTAGAAAAATACCCTTTTTCAGGAAAGGCATTCATACATAATACTTGTTTCCACTATGCTCATTATCTGTCTAACCCATCTGCTCTTTCCTATTTCCACTTCAATATTTGTCTTATTATTCCCACCTCAACTTCTTCCCTCACAGCTCACTTTTTTTTATAGTCCAAAATAGACCTTATTGCAGTTCTGTCACTTATTGTCAAAAGGATTATGCAAATGCATCTCTGGCTCTATATGAAGCTTCACTTTTCTTCAAAGTAATATGACAGATGTGCTTATGGCTGGCAGCCATACCCTTAAGCCAAAGCAGTGATTGTTGCTGCCTGAACTGATTGTCCTTTTACCTGTATTGTGTTTTCACAGGTTTTTAAAAGCAAGCTGGAACCAGGTCTTAAGAAGCAGAGCAAATGAGCACCAGCAGCAGATGAACATGATTCATCCATAGATTTGGGCCTGCCTATAAGAAGGCAAGACCTGGAACAAGCTGCTTGAGAAGCTGATGATAAAATAAAGAAATATAGTGGAAGAATAATATGTTAATTTACCTTCAATTAAAAAAAAAAATTATTCTAGTTCCACTTATCTACTGTTAGTGCTGTAATATTGTTCTGTTATTTTCCCTTCCAGACTATTACATTTACATAGTCATTTGCCATTTTACATATATACAAAGTGCCTTAAGAAAATTAAATTTATTAATGTAGTAACTTTATTTAATATTAAAAAAAATTATAGTAGTGACACCACATAATTTCTATATTTAATTTGAACTACCTTTGTGTTTTTCTCTCTGTCTTTGAGTTTTACCAATAGTCAGTAACCCAGTGAACACTGCTCTGTGGCTCTGTGTGTGTTTATGTACTTTTGTCTTTCACCACTGATAATTTAGGACACTTTCTGCTAGGATCCACTGCTAAGTTCTGCACAGAGATTTATGCATGACATGAGAATATCTTTCATCTATGTTATGATCAGCTGAAATCTGTCTATGTCACTCATTTCCTACCCTCCTTATTCAGCTGTAGGTCTCCCCTGCGTTAGTAGCTAGTTTTGCATTGCTTGTCTGGCCTTCAGAAGACTTGGCACTGCACTGCATCTCCATCCTACACATGCACTGCCACCACAGGATGAGAAGTCCCTAAGTGAATGAATCTCAGGATTTCTTGTTGAAGTAGTGGGTTTAGATTAAATATTTTTATAACTCAGGTAGAAAGAAGGTGTGCTTAAACACACAGTGCAGCTCCACTCATGATATCTTCCTTTTTAAGTAAGTCTATTTATATTTTTCCTGTACAAAGTAATTCTGACTACTCAGATCTAAGAGTATCAAATCTCTATAATCTAAGCATCAATTCTATTGTTTTTCTCTTTCTTTCAGCAGTGCAGGTAAGTCCAGAGCAGATTTATTTTTGCTGGCAATAGAAGATAGATTATCTCCTGTATTGGATCTACATGTAGATGTAAGACCCTGCTCAAGGAAAAAGAAATCAAGTCAGAAAGACAAGAAAGACTATTCTCTCCCATCAAAGAGAGTTCCAGGGGACAAAGCTATTTAAAATAGACAAGAAGTATTAGAGAATTATATTTCTTTTAATAAGTAACAGGTATGGAACTCAGGTCATAACTAAGAATGATTTTTTCTAAAATCTTTAACTTTAACAACTTTGCATACCACATTTTTGGAACAGCTAAACCCAGATTTCCTAAGAATCCTCAGTCAGAAAATTCCTCTAAGTTATGAATATCCTAATTTATCTTCTGAAAATCCAGCTACTAAGAAACCACTTCTTACTGTCCTTCTGAAAATCCAGCTGAAGATTTTACTTGCTCTAGTTTGCATCTACATATTTCACAGATGAGTGCAAAATCCTTTTCTTTAGCCCACGTAATACACTGCATTTTTTCCTAGACAGTAGCCTCTGCCAGTGAATATTATCAGTCCTGAGTTTGTTACCACATTTCACTCTGGTGGACTGCATCCTGTGAGCCTCTTTTCAGCTCACAAGCTTCTTCTCCTCACATCCTTTTTTTCAATGTGTTAGCTTCTTGACACAGCTATGGAAATTTTAAAACAGTTATTTTTGTGGACATATTTAGAATGTTATGCTATCAGAAATCATGCATAAAATAATCAAATCAAAGTGATTTTAATACAGAAAAAAAGGAAATACTTTCTACCTGGCATCACATCTGTGATATCCTCAACTTGCTTTTTTAATGAAAGAGTAAAATGTGATTTAGCTCTAAACACTCTGTGTTAATAACTGCAATAAATAACTGTTCGCATATTAAAAATAGCAATAATAAAACTAAATAAATAATATTTTACTTTATTATGGTTGTTGGGAAAAGCAGAGAAAGAGAGAGGCAATTTGGTTTTCAAACTTTGCCTGTGAAGATTTTTTGTTTGATGTCCTCTTGGCTGTGGTTTTTTTTACCCCTTTGTTCGGTTATTTATTTTTATTTTTAAGAGAAATTCAAGAAGTAAGTTAAAGTTCAAATATGTCAGTATTTCTTGTCATGTAAGATGGGATTTGTATGACACAAACCCCAAGGTAAGTAATCTCAACTAGTTTTCCATTCCTTCTTTATGAACACTGAAATAAAAGATAGTACAGAAGGGCCAATTGTCATAAATATTTTGTCCTGAATATTTATTATCAGCAGAATCTGATAGCAATCTGTATTTCCACTGAAAGTTATGGTCCTGCACTTCTTGAATCCAGTCTTTTCACCAGCCTTTTTTTCTGTCTCTCCTACAGTTTGGATATAACCCTGACTGACTTGTGGAGTGAATTGAACTACTTGGTGATCAAACTGCACGTCTGTATTTCTCCTTGCTACCCTTCTCCTTACACAGGGCTATGCACCTATAAGAGCTTGACACCAGGAGAAAGCCTTCAAAAAGTGTTTCATCATTGTGTCTGCTTATCACAGTCACTCTGGAACACCTGAAAACCGTGCGGGATGGGCTGGAGTAGCCCGCCTTGAGGCACACAAAAAGGATGGCGAAAGTGGTGCAAAACGTGGAGCGGAAAGCGAGGGGCAGAATCCCTGACTTTTGCCTTCTCCCCACCACCATGGCCTGCTGCAGGTCACCCTCGGGAGGTGACACGGTGTCCTGGGTTGACTATATAATGCTTTTATCCCCAATCGTCTCATTCTGTTTATGTTGAATAATAAGTTTTGTGCCTTTAAGAGTGTTCCAGAGAGTGAAGGGGGGAGAGAAAAAGTGCGAAGTTTGTTTTCTTCAGGCACTGCACTCACTCCTCCACATTCCTGCTCCTGACTGTGTTATCTGTGGATGAACAGACAGCAGGACAGAGCTCTCATTTACTTTTAGTTAGTGTTAGCTAGCTGAGGCAGAGAAGTTCCCTGGACTGTTTTTTTTTTTTTTCCTTTTTCTTTGAACCTCTTGAAACTGCCCTGGACTGAACACCCAGGAGAGCACCGGCAGCTGCAGCTGTGGCCCACCGGGCCAGGCCTGGCCTGCGACAATTCCAGCACTGAGGGACTGATCAGACACTGAGTGAGCTGAGCTTCAACCCCGGGTTTTCTCAGTTTGTCATCTCTTTTAGAGTGGCAAGGGGTCTCATTGTTTGATATTGTTTTGGTTTTATTGTTTAATAAACAGGTTTTTTTTCCCACCTTTCTCCAAGGAGGTATTTTTTCCCTCCCGGACCAGTTGGGGGGAGGAGCCGATTGGATCTGCTTTTCCCACCGGAGCTCCTTTGGGGGATTCTTCCCCAAATTTGCTCTAAACCTGGACACACGGCCCGCCTGGGCCTGCCCCGACACTGCAGGCCCGGGCCGCGGTCACAGCGAGCTGCGGAGAGAGAAAGAGAGCGAGAGAGAGAGAGAGAGAGAGAGATTAAGAAAATGCCCGAGGGCCCAAGGCTCGGCCGCAGCCCGGACACGGCGCCCGCATCCCGGGCCAGGGGCTGTTGCATCCCCGACACATCGCTCCCTCTGAGACGCCTCAAACAGCAGAAAAAAAGGGGAAAACCTGCTCCGCTCCCCCACCCCGTCTCATCAGCAAAGAGGCAGCACAGTGTGGTGGTGACCGATCCTATGCTTTGTAAAGTAACCTTATCTCTTTCCAACTTTTCTCTATTTCTGTCTTTCTTTGCCTCTCTTACTATTAAATAAAAAAAAAATATCGAATTTTTACCAACAACATTTAATTTTGTTTGGGTTTTATCTCTTTTTTGGGGGGGGGGAATATTTTGAACCTTCAAATTTCTTTCCATTTCATTCACAGAGAGCTAGTTCTCTTTTCTCTCCTCCTATGATTAGACCAGTTTGTAACAGGACCACTCATAGGAAAGCAGAAGAAAACAAGGCAGACACCAGAAGGAGAGGGGAAAAGAAATCTCCGTCAAAACCAGCCTGATCTTAAATAAACTCAATTAAATAAAATCGATTAATCAAGCAACTATGCCATAAAATTTGAAACCAGGCTGACTGAGGGCTTCTGCCAAAAAGAGAGAAATCTTCCCCTTATGTCTGGCTCCAAAATCAATTCTCACTGCTCCAGGGCAGAAGCTCATCTTAAAGAAAGCCCAGCAGAATAGTGATTAATTTTCAAGCAACTCAGTCAAACTGGCACCTTAATCCTTACGCTTGCACCAGAAAGAGGAACGCACAAGGAAATGTGGAAGAGACAGAAGAACCCATTTCACAAGCAGGTTGTTATTAAGTTCAGCTTAAGCAACAGTGAAAGAGCCTGAAGCATCTCTGCTGGAGTCAAATAATGTATGTTCCAGAAGAGTCCCATTAACTCTCTCCAGAAGAGAAAAATTTTACAACTTGATTAAATACATAACTATGTTAAATATGCAAAGTGTGGTGAGATGAATTTCAGCCTTAAGCCATTCCCAAATTCAGTGACACAGGCAAAACTATCCGAGGTTCAAATGTTTCTCTAGTTCTTCATATTAACAATTGAAGATCCCAATGGGATTATTAATACTCTTAAATTAATATGGACAGAGGTCATGAGAGGACTGCATCCTCTTGGGATTGAGCTTTTTGTTTGTGTTTTTTTAAAGAGAGTGTAAGTTGTAAGCTTCTTAGAAGGGATAGTAGGGATGCTGCAATATTCCCCGTGGAATTAGCTGGTTTCTTTGCATAAATAAAGTGACCCAGCTGCAATGAGCAACTTGAAATGCTGTGGCTTAATCAATTATCAAGATACAGCCTGATGACCTTGTACTTTTTTCTCTGTCTTCCAGGAACGTATTAAATTTACTCTTACATATGTAGTTTAATATCAGCTTGAGTATTTGTTTCTCCTTTTTCTTTTTCTTTATTTTGTTGTATAGTTTCTACAGAATATTACAGATGTCATGTTTTCTCAAAACAAAATATAAACACCAAAATAGATTATGTGAAATAGTTTACTGATATCAGAAAATCATTCAGACTTGGGAATTATAAAAAATTATAATGTTCAGGCAGGTATCTTTTTATCACTTGGGCTCTAAGACATCAATATGCACGGTTTTTACTTAGGAGACTTGAGTTTCATTCTAGTTGGAACTGGTCTGAAACTCCATTTTCCATTCTGTATATGCACCTATTGTATGCTCATTGTATTGCGAAAAAAGTAAACTATACAGATGCAGCAGCAATGGCTAGATCTTTGTCCATGCTATGGTATAAGAGCTTTTTCTTCATGCATTGAATAGTCTTCCTCTGACTGCAGTTAAAATGGGGTGGAAAATGAAAGAATTAGTATTGATGATAATGCTTGCAATTGTTTAAAACTATAGTAAATAAATATTTTTTAATTTGCTGTAGTTATAACTTTGAAAAAAAAAAGCCTTGAAGAAGCTAGCAATAATTTTTTTAACTTTCAAATTTACATTAGAACTCTTTTTTAAGATTTCAGAATTTGGTAACAGTAAAGCCTCCACCCAGATACTTGTTTTCCCATCTAAAGGGATGAGGGAGAGAATCGGAAAGGGAAAAAAAAAAGACCTTGTGGGTCAAGATGAAGAACAAGTGCAAGTGTGAGAGACAGAAATAAGTTTAGTATAAACTTATTGTTTAAGTTTTTGTTTAAGTTTATTGTTTAAGTTTTTCATTGATAAAACAGTTCTTGTGGATTTTGGAACACAATAGAATAATTTCATATATATTTCTTGTAATATTTCTTAATTGGTAGAGGATGATTAGACATTCGAGCAGCTTCCCAGAGGAGTGGTGGACTCACCATCCCTGAAAGGGTTCAAAAATAATGTGGGTATGACACTTGAAGGCATGGTTTGATGGTGAACATAGTGGGACAACACAGTTCTAGGGTAACAGGTGGATACGATGATGTTAGAAGTTTCTTCCTACCTCAATGATTTTGTAAATGGTACAAATGTACAGTGAATTTGTACAAAATGGTACAAATACTTCAGAAAATTTCCCCCCAATTTTATTGCTGACCATGACGTTATATGATACAGAACATACCTTTGGTAAGTTGAGAGTGAACCCAACTTACTTTGGTAAATAAGTGAACCCAGCTGTCCCAACTGGGTTCACTCCCATTCCCTTGCTCATCCCCAGACTACTCTTTGGGGCAGCAGAGTCAAAAAGAAAGGCCTTGAAGCTGTGCAAGCGCTGTTTGTCAGTAGCTAAAACATTAGGTTTTTTTGTTGGCTGAATCCCATTTTATGTGATATGCATAACACTTTGTGCACAATGCTTCAAAAGCAACAAAAGGGCAAGTCAGGGAAAAGTCTACTGCTGCTTGCAGCTGGGCCTTGAATTGGAAAATCTTGTTCTTGTGCATTTCAGCCCCTGGCTCAGCCAGAAGCACTTCATCCCATCACTGTGATGAAGATCATTTAGTGCTGTCACCACAAATAGCTTCAGTTTCCCTAGGATTGGTGATGATCTTGTCGCCTATACATCTTGTTACTTTGAAATTCTTTAAAAATCCCTAGTTACAGATGAAACGACTTAAAAAAGGAAAGGTGAACCTTCTGAAAGGGTAGATTTTCAAACTTTCACCTTGGACAACTGGATGTATCATTAGGAATGCTTCTAGTCCCTGTGATGGACAACAGCATTCTGTTCCTTCTGAAATCTCAGAAATCATACATTTTTTAATAATCAAAGCAATTGTCTCATTTCAGATGGTACTTAAAACTGTAGTAGTAAAAAAAGGCAATATTTATTACAATCATGATTTACCATTTTTTTGGATGAGAAAGTGTAATTGACCTAGTTTGGTCTTTATTTCCTCAAATTAACAACTATTAGTTATGAGTCTCTATCTAGACTTCATTAGCTTCTATGTTGAGGTAATTATGTTTATTAGCAAAGAGCTGTCGTTACATTGGTAAATCCTGATGCTGAATAGGATGCATCAAGATGATCTGCATTGGTGACAAAAATGAGCAGATTACACAAGTGAAAGACAGGTGCAATTGATTCAGAAAAATAGACTAAAAAATAGACTTACCTCATTAAATTTTGCATGTCATACATGACACTCTGGTCCTTCTTATCATTGGATCAATGGGTAGTGCAACACTGCTGTGTGATTGCAAAATTGCCTAGGAAATTATAACAAAGTTATAACAATTTGAGATTCAGAAGTGAGATCTCAGGACTGTAAGAGGCTAAGCCATCTTTCCATCTGCTCTTTTGTTTCGGACTTACCTTGTGCCAAACGTAAGCCTGATCAGAAAATCTCTGTGTGCTCAGAATTGGATTAAAGATTTATTGCTTAATTTTTTTTTTTTACTCTCAGTAATAGTTCAGTATGGGTGAGCAGGTAATGAAGAAAATAATAAGGAGAAGATGCAGGCAGTGACAGGAGAGAAAAAGAGATGAAAATTTAATTGTAGTGAACATTTTGATTTCATTTAAATATGTGAGGAATATTTTATTTCTTTGTGTAGCAGCACAGGTAACTTTAACCATGTGGGATATCACAATGGTTAGTATGTTCTTTACTGTTACACTGGTCACACCATAATGCATATACTATTTTGTTGATAAAAGTTTATAGTTCTCTCACATCAAAGTGTATTTTCCTCTTGTTTTTATCCCAGAATGAGAATGCATTAAACTAGTTCCTTTTGATTTTCTGAAGTGTATTTTGAACTTTTGCTTCAAATTGTATTCTGATTTCACAAAATTATTGTTAGTTAAATTTCAATTTTCCTTCTTCAGCATTTCTACTAAACTTGCAAGATTACTTGGGATTTGACCCAGGGAAAAATATGCACTTTCACTAAGTAATTGAAATAATTTCAGAGACACATCTCAGCAAAGCCAATTGCTCAAGTGGGACCAGACTTTGATACATACACTTATTTTACAGTTCCACTTTATTTTAAAAGGAGTCCAGTAGAAACGAATGGACATGATTTTGATAAAATTTTCTTTGTGTGCTGAATAATAAATTATTCTGTCACTTTCATATGCCTGGCTCCCAGAATAAGATTGTTCAGTGTTTCATGGAAATATGCCTGAGTGAAAATTAGATACGTCATTTTTCTGTCCTGCTCTTCATTGATCTGAAAAACAACTAGTTACTGTCCTCTCAGTGCTTATCCTTTATGCATATAAAAACTGGTGTTATGGTCTACACCAGCCTTCATTTTTCTAGATCAAACAAATTGAGTTTCTTTAATCTTTTTTTTAAAAGCAGATAAAATTTGCCTATTTTACCACAGCATCTAAGTATCTTACGAGCTTTTGAAGTTTCTCTAATTGTTTCAAGTTTTTATTTAAAAGGGGCTTGAAAACAAGAAAAATTAGACTTTTAAAATGTTCACCTTCCACATATCTTAAAGGTGCAATTTAAACCACCTCTTTTTTGTATTGTATAAGAAAGAAAAATAATTTCTTAGGGCAATGGATACTCTGAGAAAGAATCTTGCAGAGATTACAGAAAATTTCCAGGTCAGATTTAATTAGGAGAGAAGAAATATTCATATTATTTTTAACAGCCATTTTCTTAATATGCTTCAAAATGGGATTGATTTTTTTTTTTAATTAACCTCATGTTTTTTATTTGACCTCAACTTTGTATCTCCATTTTGGACTTACACATTTGTTTTCTTATTAATGTGACATTACTCCTACTTTTATATTGAATTTACTCTTATCAGTTTGAGACCATTTCTGCAATGGATCATGATCATGCTAAATTCAAATCCTATTCTTTACATGTTTTATAATCCTGCCAGAATTGGTGACAGCCCATATATTTGAGTTTTCCTGTTTCACCATACAAGACAGAAACAAAAAAAATAAATAGTATTTTTTCTAAGACAAGTTCATTTGACACTTAGTGTTGTGCCATTCTGGATAAACATAAATTTCTAGTAAATTTTATTCAAAATCAGAAAAGGTGTATCTGTAAATTAATCAATGCTGAAGAGGGTGCATTCCTGAGAATCCCTTTGAATAGTACTGCATGAGCTTAGCTCTCTAAAACAAAGCACTGCATTGCGAAGGTAAGCCCTGGGAGACCTCATCTTAAAAAATTTTTCAGTTTGAAAAAAATAGCTACACATAAAGGTTTTATTTTTGGATTTTTTATGCATTTATTTAATTTTTTTTCATTGGGCCAATCATCCCCTTTACAATCATGACACATAGAATACACAGGATTGTGTTAATAGCTTTTGCATATAAAGATTCCTGTGGATTTCTTACAACTCTTCCCATTGCTCTCAGTTTTCAAAAAATGCAATTGAGAATGCTGTTGACAAATCTGTGGTTTCTGATTCTTATTTCACTATTGTCTTCTCTGTACTTGCACAATGTTTGTCTAATAAATAACTAGCAGAATATTTCTTTGTGTTGTTTCTGGGCTCATTTGTACAGATTTTTACAGCTTCCTCTTTTCCCCTTTACTGGAATCTGGTTTAATTGAGGGCTATAATTCCTTAGGACTCTCAGACTTAAATCAACCCTACTCATTTCTCAAAAACAATAAGTAGCAGTTGAGAGATAAGAATGAGAAATCCTGCTATTCTCTAATATAAATTTCTTCAAGCCCGGCAGTCTTAAATTTTTTTAGCATTAGCTAAATACTCTTTAAATTGCTTGCTCTCTCTTCATTCTTGTTTCTGTCTGTATCTTCATGTTAATTTTAGCTCAGTCGAGCCTCTGGCCACAATCAACCTTTTTCATGAAGTCTGAGAGGAAAAAAATTCTGGGGGGAGAAACATTTTAGCCTCCTATGTATTACATGTTATATCTGCTATAAGTCAATCAGTGTTAGGCTTAGGATGCTGCAGAAAGATTCACTGTGCCTCATAGCCCTTTGTGAGGCACTAGCTTGCACTGACCAAGCAAGGAAATACCTAATCTACTCTTAAAGTTGGAAATAAAATTTATCTGAGTTCAATGAGAGTCTTTGCAATGACTTCGGAAAACTTTGGAACAACAGTCCAGAACATGGTATTGGACCAATCTTTAAGTATAAAATATATATCAAAATTCCAGCTTCCAATCTGCTTTCAATTATTGCTGATTGCAAAATTTTCCATGGCTGAGTTTCACTGAGGCCCAGTGAATCTTTCTTTACCACTGTCTCTCCTCTACACACACATCTACTTCCTGCCTGAGACAAGGAACCACAACAAATCAAAACAACAGGAATAGCAACAAAACTGGCGGTCTCAAAATCGTCAGAATGTCAGGCTGCTTCTGAACAAAATGCAGACTAGGAAAACAGTTCCTTCATGATGGCAACATGATGGCAGCCATTCCAATTCTGATGAATAAGGATGTAGCAATAATGTTACTTCTTCAAAGTGTCTTTTTCCTGATCCATCATCAGTGCTCTCACTGAAGCAACAACAGCATGACTCTGAATTGGGCTGTGGGAGGATGGACAAGTGGATATGTCTGGATGTTAAGTAATATTGTTCAGACTGTTTTCCCCACCTTTTGCAAAACATTCTTTACACTTGTGGTGGGTTCATTCTGGCCAAATGCATCCATGAGAAATCATTTATTAATTTTCCTCATAGAGAATCACTTCTATGACTGACTTTTTCCTTCTTCAACAAATAGCAATTATTGCAAAACCAGCACAACACTAAAGAGAATCATCTTGAAAGCAAGTGCCAGCATAGTCTGGTTACTATGGTCTTCTGATGGCTAATGAGGCTTTGGATCTTAGACAAATAGAAAGATTTAATTTATGTAAGGTAGGTCTTGTAGATATAAGAAATGACTACAAATATATGAAATTGCAATAAAACACTTTCGTGTCTTGGTAGGAAAAAGTATTCTTCTAATTTTGAAAGAAATGAGATGCAGAAATCCAGGAACACAGGATTTTACATGTGAAATCAGGATATTGTGTACAGGTAGCAGAAACATTCCTTTCAGAAACTGCAAGCCGTGTATTATCACAGAGGATTCCCATGTACTGAGCTCAACTCTGTTCTGTTAATTTCTGGAATAATCTATGATAAGCTTTGTTCCCAGGTAAATGTTTACTCTCCTAAACAATTTCTGTGCTTACTTAATATGTTAGCACAAAAAGCATTGCTAACAAGTATTTTAGATGTGACCACTATGTTTGGAGGGTCAAAGAATTCCATAATAAGGATTAAGATTTTTGTTTGGTGAATGGCATTTAACATCAAGAATGTTTATGGGCATGATTTCTTCTAATGATATAGGTGTGGCCCTACAGCTCCTTTAAGGAAGGCAGAAAACTGACTCCAACATCACCTCTGAAAACTTTGTCCTAGTTCAACTAAATTAACTTCTTAGTTCTCTCTAATGTTGTCTTATATAGAAACTTAATCTCAGTGAGTCTACTAGTGTTAACTCTGTAATCACAACTGACCTGTTAATTTCAGGCTGAAACAAAAAAAGACACCAAGCATATTTGTCTTTTCATTGCAAATGATTGATAATAACCCTCTTTTCCTGAATAGCTGAATTCTCTTTCTTCATATACAGTAATAATTAAAAAAAACCCACCCAAAACCTGTATTTTCTGGTTGGTAGACTGTTAGGCTGCTATTGACAAAAATTGTTTTGTATTGAACAAGGGTACAGATAAAGGTGTCTGTGAATGTAAGTATTATGAATCTTTCAGTAAAAACTAGTAACAAGCTTTTGAAAAAACAAAGAAAAAGAAAAAAACCCACAAACCTCAGAATCAGAAGTAAACATGAATCATAATTCTCAGACTGAAAAAGCAAATATCAGGGTGCATTGTATGAAAGGGGAAAAAAACAAAATAAAACCAAAAATTCCCTCTCAGCAAAACTGTGAAGCACTCCGAGGAAGAGGTTAATCCGAAATTCTTGCCAAGTTTTTTTCCCTAATTTTGTTTCTCCTTACAGTTATTTTCAACATAACCCTTTGGCTACAGTTTTTACTGTAGCTTCAGAGCTGAAAAACACAACAGTTTTCTTTATATTTTTTATAGCACATACTATATAACATGCCATACATTATTGTGGGGAGTTTTTATCCTTGTATTTTCTATTGTGGAAACTGGTGAAGTAAGGACACATTCAGAAAATGAGGTGAGTAATATCTATTCCATGTAATCTTTTATTTTATATAGTAATGAAAGGTTATCTTTAGAGATTGAACCAAATAACTATCTTTATATCTTTTGTAGAAAATACCAATATTGCCTACACAGAGTGAGAGATAATACTTCTGGCAATTTTACTATCACACAGTAGAAAGAGAATTTTACTATCACATGGCAGGAAGAGAAACTAATGTGAGAGACGATAGTTTGGAAATGTTATAGATGGAGATAAAATGGGTCTTTGTATGAAAATCAAATATATATTTCATGCCTGGGGAAAGTGCTGTTGAAGAATTCCAAACTCTCATTTGGGCCTGTTTTATATGACATTACCAAAGATGTCCATGTAAAGGAATAAATTTCTATTTCACTCTAGCTTTTGATGATGCAAATCATAATGTAACAGCCACAGTTTGCCCTCCAACCACACAACAGATTTGTGAAAACAACAAAATAACAGCATGTGCTTCAGCATACTCCCGGTCTGCAAAGGAAAGGAATGGTTGGAAGACAAGAATTGGCTGGCACCAGCTTCTGAAATGTTCCGTTCTGATGGGTCTGTGAGGCAAACTGATGGGAAGAACTGCATGCTTCAGGGAGCACTGAGAGAATTCCTGCAAGGAGACAATGTCTGGAGTGGGAAAACAGGGTGAAACTTCCCCAATCCCTGACTGTAACAAGAAAAAGATGGTGGAGATAAGGGAAAAAAAAAGGTAAGAAAACCTAAAGGTAGCGATTGAAAAGATAACACCTATGAAATGAAATAAAATAAAATCATCTAATAAATGTCAGACTGTGCAGACCAGATGCCAGAAATAAAAAAAAAAAACCAAAAAACAAAAAAAACCAACCCAACTCAATAACTATTATATATATTTTAACAGAGATGTCTCCATACCACAAGAAACAATTCAGGGGTCTGCAGTTATGGGATTTTGCTTTTCCTCATAAGATATATGTAGCACCTTCAGAAAGGATGGCTTTATTAGGATATTAAAAATAAAAAAACAATATAATTAAAAAGTAGCTCCATTGAAAAGAACCAATTTACATCAGTATAGTATGAATCCCTAGAAGAATAAAATCAGAATTCTGCATCTACATTGGGGTTAGGGTTCTGAGTTACACAGAGCAGCACCATATAAGGGCTTAATGTCAGTTTTTGGTTGAGGTTTATATATTCTAGTCAGCTTATTTAATATGGTTTCACTGAATTACATTCCTCATTTTGACTGGGAAAAAATTAATTTTCTTCTTAGTAGCAGGTAAAATGCTGTGATTTAGATTGAGTACGATAATAATGCTGATAACAAACGGATGTTTAAGTTTTTGCTGAGAAGTGTTTACTGTCTGTCAAGAACTGTTGATGTTTCCATGTTCTGCCAGTCAGCAGGGGAACATGAAGCTGGGTGGGAGCAGGGTGAGGACAACTGAAATGGCCAAAGAGATATCACATTGCATAGAATATCATATTCAGTGTATAAAGCAGGCTGAGTTGGCTGTGAGGGGTTGATCTCAGCTCAGGGATGGGCTGGCTTGGGCAGCGGATGGTGAGCAATGTGCATCGCTTGTCCTTGTTGGGTTTCCTTTCTGTCTCTCCATTTCTCTTTACAATTATTATTAGTAGTAATACTATATTTTACTTTGTTTAAATTATGAAACTGGTCTTATGTCAGCCCAGGAGGTTTACTTGTTTCCTGATTTTTCCCATGAAAAGGAAGGAGAGTGTAGGGGAGTGAGTGCTGTGTGATACCTAGTTGCCAGCTTAGGCAAGGTATTGCCAGAAGAGTTATACATAGATAAAGAAAGTTGTAAACTGTGAAACTGTATTTAAGACCCTAGTCTTTTAACAGTATCTGTGCAGATATATTTCTCTGTGCACATATATTCCTAATGATTACTGGGTGGTTATTAAGGGGTTTTTTATTAAATATGAATGCAAATCTCATTTCAGAACAGATATTTGCATGCAAAAGCATAAAATATTTTAAAAATAATTTCTCTCTTCTATTCTTAGGTGGAAAAGACATTAACAATACAAAAATTATTGTAAACATTGATTTAGAATAAGTGAAAGAGTTCATACTACAAGTGAAGTTATCTGCATGTAACCCCAGTAGGAAGATGTCTGGATATGGAGACCCAACTTTGTTCTTACCTTCTCAGCTGGAAATGTACTGCACTGAGGAGACAATATGACTCATGCTGTAGTTAAATAGCAAGCTTTATTCACTGCTTTGTGTCTACAACCCTACAAACATCACAAATTAATAACAAATAAGGAAAAAAATTAACAAACACATCTGCCTAGAATGTGCATTAAGGCAACCACTTCATGAAAGTAAATAGATGTATTAGAACTGCAACACCTCCTGTTTCCAACTCCCTTCCCCAGTGTGCAGACACATCACACCCTGTTTAGCAAAAATAAATGTCTGGGTTTTGGAACTGCCAGAGAGATTTCCTTTTACAATGCATGGAAATACATGGAATGATTACTTGGGCTAAAAGGTTCCTTTGGTCAAGATTACTTGGTCAGTTCAAAAAATTTTATTTCAGGCCTGCTTAAAGATTTCTTATGAATAAGTGTCAAACCCTAACCTCAAATATCTCTACTAAGACCAATTTCACTTTACCCTCTGTAACTTAGTCTTTTCCTAGACTATTAGCATAGCTCTAAGATATATTCCTAATATTTCATCCAAAATTCTCTTCTGCCCCTGAACCCCATAATTCCTCTTTCTGTTCTGACTGTCTAAGGGGAGCAATTGGTCTCTGTCTTGCTTAAACTATGGCTTTTTGGATTCAAGAAAAATAATGTCTTTTCATTTTCTTTGTCTATGAAATGAGTGTGAGCAGTTCACTTAGCCTTTTCTCAAATGTCTTCTTTATTTTCAAGCCTTTTAACCCTCTATTATTTCTTTGTGTCTCCTCTAAATTCCCTCCTATTATATGTATAATTTTTTCCAACCTCCTGCCCAAAACTGTGGGTAGAGTTCCAGCTCATTCTTGTCTAGTGTGGATTACAGCATAACCATTTCGTTTATATGATATTTCTTTTTAGAGAGGAGTCAAAAAGGGTGGATAAAAAGTGATGCTAGCTCTCTAACTTCTGCCTTTTAGAAATACATGGAAAAGACAATATTTATGTGCTTTAGGTTGACATGCCCAGGTACTGGAAGTGGAGGGCTGCAAGGCTGGCCTCTGTAAGAAGTAGTCAGAGCTCCCCTGTGCTGGAGGCAGGTTGTTCCAGAAGCAGGAGTTGCACCAGATATCAGAGCAGAGATTCCCTGCATTCCATTCTAGAGGCCACAGTGGAGAAATTGAAAGGAAGATGAGGAAGCAGCAGAAGAAGAAACCTCTCTGTGCTGACTGCAATATCCCACCTCCTTATCTTCCTGCAGAACTTGGGGTGAGGAATCTGAAACAAAAAAGTGAAGTTGAGCCTGGGAAAGAAAAGAAGAAAAGATATTCTTTTTATTGTTTTACTTTTTTTCCCATTGCAAAAATCAGTAATTGAGTATTCATTTTACTTCAAAATAAATTAACTTTCCTCAGGTTTCTTCTTCTTATGATAATCCATAAGCTGTTTTCCTGTCTATCCTGACACACGACCATCCTTGCAACTGTTCTTCCTATTTTTCCTGTGCATATCCCTGGGGATGTGAACTGGGTGGACATTAAGCTTTTTGCCAAGCTTGACCAGTACTTCATGGTAGGTATTGCAGATATTTTTTTTCTAAATTGTGAGCATCTCTTCTGTGTTTTTCATGTTTGTGTTCTTTCAAATGAAAAATAATTCCATCTAAATCCAACAAAATGCACACACGCACACACACATACACACACACACACACAAAAAAAAAATTGCTTGAATGACTGCTCATAAAGGCATCTAATTTATTAAAAAATAAAAGAAAAATAAAGAAAAAAACCCCAGTGAATAGAATTCATCACTTTTATATAGTAAGAAAAAAGTCCCCCACCGTATTGTGAATATAATTCATATTTTGACAGCTACTTGAATTTGTCAGTAAAACTAAAGAAGAAATTGCCTGTGTGTATATCTACATCAGTATTTGACGTTGGATCAGAGGCATAACTTCTGCAGTAAATCTGATCATATCAACTTCCTGTACTCAGGTTCTCATTCTAAGAGAATGCAGCTTTCATCCATTCAGATAAAAATACACTGAAAACTGTGGTATTTGGGGACAAGGTTTAGGGGTGAACACAGTGTGCTGGGTTGGACTCGATCTTAGAGGTCTTCTCCAAATATAAATGAGTCTATGATTCTATGAACTGTGCTCCAGGAGGTCAGTGTGCACCCACTCCAGCATGATATTCAGCCCAAGGAACTAAACAAATACTAATTTGAAGTAAAGTATTCAAACCATATATGGGCGGGTGGAGTCTCAGCATCCTTTTTTTTTGCCCAAGACATCTGCTGCTCTTATGCCTTATTACTTGTTGATATCCCTATAACTCTTACTAAAATAATATTTTGGTTTTCTCCTTCCTTTAATAGTTCAGTCCAAATGGAGGCATAGGTCTTTATTAGTAACTCATGCTGATGATCCTTCAAAGAAAATGTCCAGAATGAGAACAATATTACATCCTCAGAATAGAAATGAGTGAATTGTTGGCTGTGATTTCTTCTTATTATATGCCCTCTGTATTGCCGACTTTGTAAATACAGTTCTATCCCATCTAATAGGGAGAAATGAATGGTGGTTTTGACAAAACACTGATATTTTGGTTTGTTTTGCTTTGTTTTGTCTGGAAATATTACCTGCTGGACTGCTTGGAGTTGATCCTCCACGATCTAAGACAGCAAAGCATCACTCACACTCTTTTATCTTAGTGAATTAAATATGTGCTACCATGCATATTTTGCTAGTACCTTTGCTTATTTTACTCAATTCAGTTTTTAAGACCCTTTTAGGCATTGGTATGCCCAATATATTGTTGCTCATATTCCACCTGAATTTTCTCATGTGCCACTTATGACTAACAACACATGAGATTCTGTTCATCAGACATGGAAGAAAAAAATTATTTGTTCATGTGGTAGATTTAATTTTGGTGAAGTAACTTGCTTGCATTTTATTCTGATCAGGATTTCAGAGAGAGTCAGAAAAGGCTGAAAGGGCTTCCCCAGGAGTAGGGAATGTCATGGTTTTTCTTTTGGCCTGTGTAATATTTCCACTTAGGGGAATATTAACATGTTTGATCCTTTGTACAACATTTCTCTTTGTCAGCATCCTGCTTTGAAACTTCTGTGCTTATCCACAAAAAAAAAAAGACATTTGGCATATGACTGCAGTGGCTTGGGGTTTGGATGGATTCATCTTCTGTTTGTCATTCAGTAACAGGTCCATGTTGAATCCTCCACATACCTGAAGATAATAGTGAAGTGGAAAAGTTATTTTTGACATTGTAACTTCTTTGTTTGTAAAATTTGATACCTGATACTCACTGGTCCATGTTTTTCCTATATTGGTATCTAAGATTTAAGCGTTCTTTTAGTTCCATGTGACCATTAATACTAAACACAGAGGGTCATTGAAGAGATACTACTTTCATTTCCCCACAGATTTAAATAAGCTGAAAAGAACCAAAGAAATGGGATGTTAGTAATATTTCCTTAGATACATATTAATGATGAATTATTGGAGAAATTATAATAACAACACACACATATAAATGTATATATACAGATACGCATCTTTTAATAAACCATTTCTGTACTGTATCAAGTGATTAAAATTCGTTGAGATTTCTAGGAACCCACACAAGAGAAAAATCATGAAGGATCATGCACTGAAGGATTTCCAATATACCATCAAATGATGCTATTAGTGGCCTTGAAAATTAAAGCAAAATTATTCTTTTTGCATAGATGGCCACTTTTTGATGAATTTGAATGCAACCTAGAGACAAAGTAATGGGTAGGCATCCAGTATTTTATTATATATTTTGTGTATATTTTTTATGCACAGGACTTTCTATCAAACTATGAAAACTTCTCATAACTGACCATGTGGGTTTCATTAGACTCTACATGTAAGTCCCAACCCAAGACAATTCATCCCACTGACTATATTTCAGAATGAGGTAAGTTAATGAGAATGGGAAATTTAGTATGCTGATATCTTCCCCTGTACTGTTTTTTATCTAAGTCTTATTATCAGGAATACTAATTTGGGGGAAGAGGCTGGGTGTGGAAATCTCCTGATCTTAATGCATCTTTTATTCAGAGGTTCAAAGGCTTTAGGAAAACCTAAAGCCTGCAATAGGAAGAATGCAGAGAGATTAATCTTTTTAAAAAAACCAATACAAGGGTTAGAGAAGTAGCTTGTGTTTAGAAGATAAATATTTGTATGCACTGTATATAGCTTGAAAAAAAGATAGAAAGCAGGGGAATTTGAAACTTCTCTTTCTCCAGAATAGATACTTTTCAGTGTGGGTGTACCATGATGAATAATGCTTGTTAGCTGTTTTAATCCAACTTCGCAAAAAAAAATGTTGCTTCAAGGATAACTACTGTGTTTTAGATTAGTCTTCATTTCCTATGGAAACAAAGACTATAAAATTGATCTAATTGTTTTATGCTAGTTTTGGTTGTATTATAATTATTAGGTAATTGCTAATATGATTTTGAAAAGTCATTCTATTACTATGGCATAATTTGATTTCATAGAGAACTAATGACATGCGATAGATGTTGCTGGATAACAACCTCTGTCTTCTTTACAGGGAAAGCTTTGGATGTGTTCTATGAAGCCAGCTGAAGATTTCGAAATCTGCCCACATCTACTTGAAGTGCCAATGCTAACAATTCATCAAATAGATGAAAGGCCATGTTAAAGCAGTACATTTTCCCAGTGTCTAGAGCTCTTTAATTTAATGAACATCATCAGAAGAGGCATAGCATCATCAAGGATTTTATATGATAATTCAGATAGAGTGAAAAGAGAAATGATAAGGTTAAAAAAGGGATACCTAATCATCTGTGCAATTGTTAGATTTTAAAATTTCTGCCAGCTTACTATCATTTGCTCTCTTTACAAATAATAAAACAATCATAGCAGATATTTTTCTAGGATTATCATATCTGTAGTATGTCTAAAAACTAAAAAAAAATCTAACAGAGATTGTCAATCAAGAGACATCATGCTTTCTCCCAGATAGCAATCACAATTATAAATCATTTCTAATGCTGATATGCAGCATAGAGTTAGATTAATCAGGCTTTATGAGCTGTACATATGATGAATATCTAATCAATGTATTGCCCACTTGATATACCAGAGAGAGTACAAAACAATGTAGCTCCTGGAAGAAATTTTACTTAAACACAATAAAAATCACTGTTAAGAGAAGTCTTTGACACTGCCTTCATAAGATACTCATGGCAAGCTGTTGCTGGATGAAGAGATGAGTTGACATGAACTGACATGAGTTGAAAACTGGCTGAATGGTCAGGCTCAGGCTGTGGTGACCACTGGAAGGGAGTCTAATTTGAGGCCAAGGTATCATACAGGGCCCCAGTACTACTGAACTCTTAATTAATGAACAGGATAATGGAGTGTACAGGATAATCAGAGTGTACTCTCATTGTGTTTTCATGTAGTCTGAAACCCAGCAGAATGGGTGATTTACCAGGTGGCCATGCTGCCATTCAGGTGTACTGAAAGATTGGAGAAATAGTCCAAGAGGGATTGTATGCTGTTCTATAAAGTGAAACACCAAGTCCCTCTGTTGTGGTGTGTTCTGTTAGTTTGTTTAATTGCTCCCCCATTTTCTGTATTGTTCCCCCATTTTCTGTAATGGTTCTGCCCTCCCAGTTTTTCCCGCCTTAGCTATGTCAGTTATTATGTTCCCATGGCAACTCCCACCATGGTATTTTCTGTCATTTGGTTACCTTGGTTACTCCCACCACAGTTTATGTCAATTCTCTCTGTTATATGATTTCCCCTCCCCTGTGTTTCCTTATATGTGAATTTGTTCTCCGGGGCCCCTTCCTTATAATGTAACTATTGCTTTCTCCCCAGTGCCGATTATGTTAAGTCCACTCCCCTACCTTCCCATATTGGTCCTTTGTAAACCCCTCCCTGAGATCCCTCCTCCCCTTTATAACCCTGTTGCACCCAACGTGGCGCCAAACTGCAGCGAGGTATGGCCTTAAAGTCAGGTGTCCAGCTAGCAGGAGGGCGGCCAACACCCAGCTGCAATGTGTGGGCACCCCTCGGCGTCAGAAGGCTTCAGGCCGATGAGAGTAAAGAGTCGGGACACTCACTGGGGACTTGTCAGATTTATTGTCAACCAGAGAGTGACAGACAACCAGATGTTGAATCTGACATGTATGCCACAGGGTAACCAAGAACAAAGGGTGCATCAGGGTTAAAAAGGGAGGAGGGATCTCAGGGAGGGGTTTACAAAGGAACCAATAAGGGAAGGCAAGGGAGTGGACTTAGGATAACGGGCATGAGAGAAAACCCAATAGAAACAATGTAAAGGAGGGGCCCCGGAGCCACAGCCAATCAAGTTTCCCTAAGTACAGAAGATTCTGGCAAACTAGGAGCATTGGGGAGTGATTGACTGGGCCCAGGGAGGAGAACAAATTCACACATAAGGAAACACAGGGGAGGGGAAATTATATAACAGAGAGGATTGACATAAACTGTGGTGGGAGTAACCAAGGCAACCAAATGACAGAAAATACCATGGCAGGAGTTGCCATGGGAACATAATGACTGACAAAGCTAAGGCAGGAAAAACTGGGAGGGCAGAACCATTACAGAAAATGGGGGAGCAATACAGAAAATGGGGGAGCAATTAAATAAACTAACAGAACACACTACAACATCCCTCATCTAGGGAGGAATAACTCTATGCAGTTGTACAGTCTTGGATCTGACCAGCTGGAAAGGAACTTTGCAGAAAAGGACCTGGGGACAGGCAACAAACTGACCATGGCCCAGCAATGCACCCTTGCAACAGAGAAGACCAACAACAATCTAGATTGCATTATGAAGCTAATGCCTGGCAGATCAGGTAAGGTGATCCTTCCCCTCTTCTGAGCACTGAGCACACATCTGGAGTGCTGGATCCAGTGCTGGCTGGGGTCAACAGCACAAAAATCCCCCCACATGCATAGTGGAGCAAGTTCAGGAAAGAACCACAGAGCTAAATAAGGGATTTGTCACAAGGAGAGGCTCAGAGATCTGGGATTGTTCAGTATGGAGATGAGAAGGCTCAGGGGGATCATATCAACAAGAATAAATACCCAAGGGGACACTTAAAAGAATATCAGTGATAGGGTGACAGGCAATGGGCAAAAATTAAATGAAAAAAATTAATAGAAGAAAAATACTTTGTGTCCAACAGGGTAATAGCCAGAGAACCTGAGAAGTCTTGATCCCTGAAAAAAATGAAAATCTGACTGGAAATACTCTTAAGGAGCATGCTCTTCCTGGCCTTGCTTTGAGCAGAAAGCTTGGAGGAGACAATTTACAGAGGTGTTTTCCAACCTGTGTACCATTTCTGTTCAGCATTCCTATCCCCTGGGCTGAATTTTATACATGTCACACTGGAAAAAACAACTAAATATTTAGTTTTCTTGTTTAAAAATAAATCTGTTTTATATATCTGATTGTCCATACTGAAAGTGGTTTAGATGGATGGAAATCACTTTTTGGTTTTGGATGGAAACCAACTTCAATGTGAGACAACAAAGTATTTTCAGTGTAAATAAGAGAACTTGCATGCTTGGTTACTTTAACAGGAATGTATGGTATAAGAGGGGAAATTATTCTCCTCTGCATAGTGGAATGGTGATCACTTTTAGAGTACTTCATGCTTTTGGGTCAGACCATTTGAAGATGGATATGGAGAAGAAGTAAGGAATGCTGTCGAAAATGGTGAAGACACACTTCATGGCCTTTGAAGAGAGATCAAAAGGGGCAAAATTTCGGTCTTGTGATGAGAAGGGTAAGGAGTAATCTAAATGTTCTTCACAATTGTTTTAATGACAGCTTACAAAGATGACGGAGCCAGCTCTTCTTGGTAGCACCAGGTGAAATGGCTGGAGTGATTTTATCTTGAAATCTTTTATGAAAACTTGGGACATCAAAAATGTGAGAAAAAGTGCAAGATTCTGCCAGATAAATCCACATATAAGTATTTGTGGCCTGAATATTATAGTACGTGCAAGTAATTTAAGTTAAAATGTTCAGATTTGGTCTTTTGAGAACTAAGAGTTTGTTCCCTATAGTTTCTAGCATCATAAGCTTACACACTACATATTCATGAAAGGAAGACAACAGAAGTGAGATGAAACTACAGAAAAAACTTGCATCAAGAACCAACATATGCATTTTTACTTTTGCTGCAATGAAAATCTTGTTGTTAGAGATTGTAATCAGAGATTACACTAGAAATCCCAAGAAAAATTTCTTTTTTCAGAAATTTTATAATGTATGTCTGCCAAGAGGAAAATACAGAAAGAATTTTTGGACAATGAAGGGCTGCTTCAGTTTGCAGTTGGAGATTTTATTTGACATGAGGACACAGACCACATGAATTTCATGGAAAGCAATTACATGGATGATGATAGGAAATTGGATTTTGGACAACTTCTAAGATACACCAAACAATTGTTGAGCAAAGTTTTATGAAGTTTATAAGAAATCAAATACTTAAATTATGTAAATGTGAAGTTACTGTATGGATTGTTCTGTACATATCCATGTGGACATCTCTTCTGCCGACTGAAGACTCTTGACCGCAGCAGACTGATCCTGCCGTGGGCAAAATAAAAATGATGTTTCTTTGATCTTTACTGTTACTACCTCAGCCAATCTGATATAAGGCAGTAGGTCACCAGTCAAAGCCTGTATTACTGCAGTCAGTGAAGACAATAGCTGACATCACTGAACAAGCTTCACTGAGCTCACTATGCAGTGCATACAATTTTGAGGTGAAGGAGATACTTCATAACGCAACCTCAGCTGTCTTATAATCAGATAAACCACACAGAACCGCTAGTCAGGAGGCCCAGTGCTGTCCCTGGAGAGAAGACTCTTCATTTCAAACCTGGACTATGAATGAACACCCACTAAAACAACAATATTATTTAATACTTCTCTGCATGGAGTTTCTGCTCAAGACAAAGGGCTCTTATTTAGATCCTGAATTACCTTATTTTAAATTGTGTCTGCATATTTTCAAATCTCCCACTAGGGCTTATCAAAACAACCTCATCATGGATTGTTAGATCATGTGGTCTTTGGTTGGACCAGGCTTATTCTTTGTGTTTTTCAAATAACAGTACACAGTCATTTCATAGTACTAAGACAAATGTGACATTTAGAAAATGTGACTGTATTTTGCCAGAAGGTGTATAAATGCAGAATTTTTTTTCAAAAACTTTGTAATATTAAATCACTGTGACTGTGCATTGCTAAGTGAGCAATTAACATAAGAATTACCACCCACAGTATCAAGCATCATTTCATCCTAAGAGTCACCTAACATTTATCATTGTATCCATTTTGAAATACAATAATCTTTATGCTGTTAAGGTGATACTGTCTCATGCTTATAATACATAAATGGAGTCCTGAAGTAACTATCTAGTACAATTCAGAGATGAGTAGGAGAGATCTCCGTTTAAGTGCATACATTTATTGTATTTTAATCACCACTTGGGCTTGCTCACTGCAAAGGAGAGTTCATCACGTGCTTGGAAAAGTTCAAAGAGTGAATATTGGTTTCATCTATATTTGAACTGCAGGAATGGTATAGGAAGCAACAAAAATACTGTAGGGCAACAGATAAAGCAAGTAAAAAGAAATGTGAAAGAAGGAAATAGAAAAGAGATTGGGGGTGAGAAAGGTAGTAACAGAGACAGATGGACAGATAATATCACCACTCTGTGGATCCCAATGGCATCCTGTTGATCCTCTCCATCTGGTCTTCTCAGAGGTGAGGGTCCCCTGGAAAACATAAGAGTTCAATGGATTAATATACACTTGGGTCAGGTGGGAATTCTCAGGTACCTTCCCATGGGGAGGGCTAGGTTGGAAGCGTTATGTCACTTGGTATCACAGAGCATGTGTAGTGCTCTGCTGCAGGGCCTCAGCAACGAGTCTGGGGAGCCCTTTAGGGCTCTTTGATGGATGATGATACCCCCTCAGCTGCCCTCATGTGAATGTCCTGTGGTGTGGCCTTCCTGGCTGGGGGCTTTGCAATTGGGCCAGTTTGTGTGAGGGAGGATGGATGTTCACTCCCTCTGACCAGAGATTATGCCACACCACCAAAACTCTGCTTTCGTTGTGGGGTGAGTATGTGCAAACCTGGCTTCAGCAGATGAGCCTGTGGGCTGTGGCCTCCCCCACCTTTAACCCTGCCAGAGCTGATTTTCAGGACAGCTGCTGGGTTTGGTTTTCTTGAATATATATTCTTCTCTCTCAGCCTCGTTTACTTCTCCCCAGTCTTGAGATAATTGGACAACAGTGTCACCTTCTCTTATCTCAAGTTCTCTTAGGCAGCTTAACTCATGGTCTAAAGTTCCAGTATTCAGGGAGGAGTGGGTTTTGGTGGCTGCAGCTGATTTATACAGTTCTGCCATAATGGGCAAAAAGTCCTTCATAACAATATTTAAGCCATTAACCATAACATTTCAGTCTCTGACAAAGAGTCCAGTAAATAAATGTTTAAACAGGAAGAGCTTAATGCAGGGGACTGATGCAATTCAAACAATGGGACATTATAAAACAGTTTGTTTCATATCACACTGCTCCTCTGCTTTGTTTGATATGTGGGTTCTTGTTTTACGAGCTGAGTGAAAAGCAGTCATTCAAGATTATTTATCTGAATTCTCTCAGCCAGACTTAAAACTCTATTACCTTGTCTTTCTCCTTCATTTCTGGACTTATGTTCCCTTGGAAAATTTATGAAAACGCGGCTTAATTACAGAGTTAATTTTTTAACAGCAGGTAAAGTTGCCATGCTAAAATACCTGACCTTTACTAACATCTTTGTTCACATTTATTTTCAAAAATTTCCTCTCAAAACTAAAATGTATATATTTCAAGTGGTTATACTGTACTGCTTCTGTGCTTCATTTAATGAAGTTAGTTACAGTGCTGATCAGTTTTTTACCCTAACCCCTGCCTCACACCATCTGATCACACAGGCAGATGAAATTATTTGGCTTAATCTTCCAGTGGAGTAAGTAAAACTCTTAATTTCCTTTTCAGGGACACTACCATGTTCCACTATATTAACAATTTTCTGTAACCATGAGGAAAATAAAAAAGTAAAGCAAATGTGAATTTAGGCAGCAGCAAAGAACTCCTGAAACAACTGCCTATACCTACACTACCAAATAATTTTTAAATTTTGAGTTTTCTTCCTAGAAGTTTCTGGATGTTTAGGCCAATCTGAATTGAAATTTGGCTGGATAGTAACTTGCTGAAAGAAAGGAGAATAGTTACACATTTTAAAAAAATTGTTTGAAGTCCAGAGTAAAGGACAGGTGAATCTGTAAGAAGTGCTAAACTTTGAAACATAGGTTATCACAGACTGTAGCATCAGTACCATGGAAATTGGGAATGACTATAACAGTTTCACTAGAGTTCATCACTTGTACAAGACTGGAAGCTGACAGAAATTAATGTGATCAAAACATACGATGATGATCCCCGGTGTTTCCATGCTGCAATACTTCCAGGTAAATATTTCTTGCTAATCGGACAGAGTTCAGGCCTGTAACATTATTACACCATCTTTTGTGCTCATTTATGGGCAACTTGATACAACTATTTCCAATTTGCATGGGAGTCATTTTGGGCAGCAGTAGTAATAACGTTTCTGTAATACCTAGAGGTCAATATTTTAGGAATGTATTTTCCTAATAATCACAGTGCTTGTAAAATAAGCTCTTGCTTAAAATAGTTCATAATCCGAAACAAATAAGGGGAGGAAACAAACAATGGACTGAGGTGTTATCTAATGTCATACAGTTTGTAAGAGGAAGATGAAAAATAATTGCTTGGACATGAAAATATTCTTACCATCCTTTTTACTTAATGAATGGAAGAGAAGTCACTATTCAGAAGGAGTTTGTTGGGTTTTGTTTTTTGTTTGATTGCAGTTTTTTTTCGTTGGTTGGTTGGTTTGGTTTGGTTTTTTTGTTTTTGTGGTTTTTTGGGTCTTTTTTATGATGGCCATGTCTCATTGGGGTTTCATTTCAGATTTTGGAGATCCTGATAAGCCCTGGGTCGAGGCATTGTCAGCATAAGGTTCTGGGAGCCATTAGGTAATTCGAGTTTCATGTGGGTTCAGATTTGGACGGGCTGGAATTGCTTTTATTTCTTTCATTTAGTGCAAACGATCTTGGTTTGTTGCACATGATTATATAGAAAGTGATGCCTGAGGTTAATGTGATGACAGTTTTTTGTATAATCCAGAGTAAAAGAAAGAGGGGAAGAGGAGAGAGAAAAAGAAGGCTTCAGTTTCCTTTCTTTTATTCTTTCTAGGATAAAAAAAAAATAGCCATATATTAACAATCATTAGAACAGTATCAACAATCATCATAAAAGGAGAAACAGCTAAAAATTAGCTCACTAATAAGACTATAATGGTCAAGGAAATCACACAGTTTTGGCATACAGCTTTAGTTACTCATATTCAGTGTAGAGGGAAAATGGATGAACTATGGGATCAAAACCTGTTGTAGTTAATTGATTGTGGGCATATTTAACATGTTCATTAAAGCAAGGAGCTTATTTGGCAAACTATCACTTAGTCTATTATTTAAGCCCACACAATTCAAACATTCGAGAAATTTGATGGCATAAGGTGCTGACATGATAATGTGTTTTATAGAGAACACTTTAAAATTTCTGTATTTTTGAATGCTATTTAGCTGTGTCCTTTTGTTTTTAAACTATGTTTTTAAACAGCTCCCAATTTTTCTCAAAAAACCGATAAAAACAAAGAAAAAAAGAATAATTAACTGCAATGTTTGCAAAGGCTGATGTATGCATGTCATGATTTATTGCCAAAATTTAGGCAAACATTCAAACTATATGAATTTTTGCTTACAATAACAGAACAACCAAAAACAAAAACCAAACAAACAAAAAAAACCCACCAAAAACCACCACCAACAACAAAAAAAGCACCAAAAACCCCACCCTAGTAGATGTTTTCCTATTTCAATGTGACTTTCTGAGATTGCTCAGGAAATCATTGCTCCTTACAGAGAGGCCTCAGTCTCCTTACCCATCCTTTCCCTTACAAAATACTTCACCTTACATAAGTACAGAAATTACTTCCATTTCAGCTAACTTACAGGAACTGAAAAGCCTCTCATTTACCTTTCAAATCTCCTGGATAATTGGTATCCCCAGTTGCTTGCTTCTGGTTTTCCTGCAGTGACTCCAGAGGAAGAGGTCAGCAGCTCTCTTGAAGTATGTGTTTTTAAATACTTTTTTTCTGATTCACAGTAATGAGTAAGACTAATTTAAGACAGAGCAGACTACATTTTTCTGCTGTATTTAGATAAACTGGATAGCTCTTTTTTTTCTGTCTGAGAAGCTAAAACTATATATGTCTGATTCCATAAAGCCTTGAACATATGAGTTGCATGTAACTTATGACATTCAATAATATGTTTTCATGTATAAGAACCACTGGGTAAAATTTCACAAAATCAAGAGACAACATGCTTTTCTATGTGTGGAAACCTTAGGTATGCATCAAAAAATCTTCACAGACACATATGGAGAAGCTCATATGAAAATGTCCATTGGCTTTCCCAACAGGAGTTTGACTCAAATCTCTGAGACAGAAGTCTCTATAATTATGTTTATGGGCTATTATTATTAGAGCTGCAGCATGAAATTGTGAAAGAACTTCCAAAATTATTAACAGTATAGTTGTAATTGTTGGTATTTGAATTTTAAATATGCTTATTTTTCTAAATCATTGGCTTTAATAGGGCAAGACTGGAACACTTAATTGTAGTAAATGGAGGAAGTCCTCATCACGTTTGCAAAAAAGTGACTTAACCCAAGCAGACACCAGCTGTTTCCACGGCTGCTGGCACAAACCTTTCTATACCATCAATTCTTAAGCTTGTAGGAGCCGACCACTGGTTGGTGATGCTCACCCCTCAGCTTCAAAAAGCTATTGTGGCAAATCTATCACCAAAGCAATAATAATAGCTTCAGTTCTGAAAACAATCACAGATTCTTCCTTTGGACTAAAATTCAAACTTCATGTACGGAAAGCCAAGGTCCAAAATAATGGTAGAGGGATTGTCATATTTTTATCAATACAATTTTTCTTTGTTTGCCTAAAGCAAATGTCAAAAAGAAAAGGGTACATTGGGATTCCTGTGCAAGGTGGATACATTAATATATAGATGCGTGAATATCACATAAATATTGGTACATAAGTGCTGGGGGTTTTTTTAGTGATAGATATCTTACATCAATTTAGGTTAAAGTAAACCAGTATAAAGCTTTTTATCATTGATACTTGTGCTTGATTGTGATAATATATCAGCGTACCGGAGCTTGTCAAGCATACAGAAAGTTTCAAGACTCATTTTTAAAAGCTGGAAAAAAAATCCCAAACCATAAATAGAAAAGGAAATGCAATAAATGTTAGCTGAGGATTTTTTTTTTTCCATTGTGTGCTATCATGAGTAAGCAACCTTTTTTTTTCTAGAAGTCCAGAGAGTTTTCATATTTAGCACTGCTAGAAGAGAAAGGACACTGCAGCAAAAAAGAAAAAATACCAAACCACAGAATAAAAGAAACAGAGAATCACAGAATGAGTAAGATTGGAAGGAACAGTGAAAGAGTCATCTGGTCCAACCTCTCTGCTCCAGCAAGGTCATCTTACTACACAGGGCACAGAATTGCATCCAGACAGTTCTTGAGTATCTCTAGTGAGGGAGATAATACTGCCTCTCTGGGCAATCTGTTCCTGTACTTGGTCACTAAGTTCTTCCTCATATTCAGATGGAGTTTCTTGCACATCAGTTTTTGCCTGCTACCTCACTCTTAACACCCACTTTTTAGACATTGATGCTGTTCAGCCAGTTCTCAATCTACTCCCTGTCCACTAATTCAGTTCACACTTCCTGAGTTTGCCTATGAGGACATTATGAGACACAGATCCAAAGGAAAACAAAAAAGACAAAGTGCAGTAGTAGTAGTCTTATAACCAATAAGCAACAATGTAATTTTCATTCTGAGTTCACTGAGCTTGTATATGTCTTGCTTTACTCTGAAAGAGAATATCTACTGAGAGCAATGCAGTTACTTGTGTAAGTTGCTTTAACTCCTACCAAAACTGTATTTTATTAAAGTGCTAATCTCTTTTTACTGATGAACTAGACTACATGCTATCATAATTAAATATTTTAAAACCTGCAAATTGATTGCTACGGAAAGGTGGGCAGGAGGGTAAGAAGGCCGGAAAGAAAGAAGCCAGGAAGAGAAGGATCAAGTAAGGCACAATGAAAGAACAATTCTTCAGGAAAACCAATGCAAGCAACTAAAGGAAAGTAAAGGTGTTTAGTTACCTACAGTGACCACCTTATCATTTTCTCTTAGAGAAAGGAAATAATTTTTATTATGATGCCAGTTCTAATAAGCATTTTATATATGGACATAAAAACAGTAAGTGACATTCAACTCTTAGTGTCCTAATGTAAATCTCAGCCTAAACTCCTAACCATCACAGGATTCTCTGTATATTAAAAACAAAACCAAACCAATGAAAAAAGCCACTCCGAAGCAACAACAAACACATCAACCCTCTCCCAACTAAACAAAACGAAGCAAAGCAAAGCAAAACAAAACAAAACAAAACAAAAACAAAAACAAAAGAAACAAAACAAAACCCAAAAACTTCACAGAGTTTGAGCTCAGAAATTATCAGTGTCAAAGTAGAGCACATGTTTCTAAGAAGAGCTTGAAAAACTCAAGACAAGGCACTGATTAGTTACCAGATAGAGTCAAGATAGTCCATACTTCTTCCACCTTACTTTAAGTGCTTTAATGAGTTGTTTAAGAATTTAGATCTGTTTTTTTAGATTCCCTCAAAATAGAAAAAAAATTCCCCCACCTCAGAAATTACTTAACTCTCATACTCACTCTCTCATATTTCTGTCTCTATTTCCTGACTGCAGGGCAAGGCTAACTAGATAGATTGAAAAGAAAAAATGGATTGTGTGGAAAACTTGGCCTTGTGATCAAGGGATGTACAGCACCTCTTGCACTATGATGCTGAGAGGCAGCAGTATTCTTTCTTAGAAGAAAATAGACCCCTCTGTAACAGATCCAGAAAATCAGTTAACAAATTAATAATGTTTAATTCAGCAATTTTTGCCCTAGCTCTCTGTCATTTACTAATATAGTTTAACTGCACTCTAGATTCAATTTATACTCTGAGGGACAACTCCTCAGATTGATCTAAGTCACTGTTGCAGAAAAATGTTAGTAGTACTCATGGGGCTAAACAAGAAATAAAGGGAGAGCATATATCTAAAAGACATCAGGGGAACTTTACTCAGAAACAAAGAACACTATCTATCTAAAGAAGAATCCTAAAAGAATTGTGCAGAGATGTGGACTATGTGGTGGATGGAGTAGTAAAAGATTTATGAAATTATCCTTTAAGTCACTTACCCTTATTATTTCTGATTTTAACTTGAAGTTCTATGAGTAACAGCTAAGCACTTTTTACTATTTAACTTTTCCCCTCTGATGGCTTTAAATTAATTAAGGTTGTCCTTGTGGCACTCTTCAACCTAACAAATTTCAAAATACAGCTTTTAAGCAAGGGAACTTTTCTTGTAAGAGAACAGATTTTCCTGATATTATATATTTAATATAATGGTCAAGAATAATAATATTTATCTCTTAACAAGATATTTGATTGCAAGTTAATTCAGGCAAACTGAGATGGTGTGGAGAAATTAATTAAGAAGAAATGGAAACAAAAGATGTATTTTTTTACTTGGTACTTATTATGATACTAATCTCTTAATTGGTTCTGAAAATATCTGAGAGATCATACTACTTTTGACTAATGTTGGGGTAATTCAAGAAGAATGAGGATAATATCTTTTTGCTAAGGCAGAACTTAAAAACTAAGAGAAAAAACACTAGCTTGCCCAGAATGTCAGTAATGCAATTAATAAGTCAGTTTTCAGAACCAAGCATGTCACAGCGATATTAGGCATCCCCTATCACAACATTCAAAATGACACAGTAAGTTACAAACACAAGGCAATTTTACCTATCACATAGCATTTCTTGTTATCTTAAGAACCTTAATACATTCTGACAGTCTGTCATCAAGCAATCCACTTTCAAGATAGCTTTTCTGGCTTAAGCTTTCACAGCAGCAGAGTCCTATCTAAGGAACACCCACTGCACTAAAATCATTATTCTTCCTCTTAATATATTCCAGTGGTTACTACTGAGAAAAGTAGCTACACTTTTTCACTTTATTAAACCATAACATACTGCTTTTATGTTGAAAAAACTGTTTAAGAATAATCTGCTTCATCAGGCTTTTCTTTACATTGTGTTCACATCAGAAAAGCAAGATGTGCGTCAAAAACTTAGCTTTCAGATATTCTTCATTCATTATTATTAATGTAAATAAGAGCTAACTAGAGTGTGTTTGGTATGCTTTTATTTGTCTGCTTTTCACACTACTGTTCAAAAGCCTTCAGTTTCTGTCTTCTACCTGTGTGTGCACTACGATTTAAGCAATCTCTCTGGAATTACTTGCAGATTAAGAGACCTAATTTTTTCTTCCTACTTGTGGGCTGTGTCAAAATTCCCAGGACAGGTAAAATTGCATTGAAGACAGTAAGGGAAATCTGCACACCTACTCATCTCACTGTAGGTACAGACATGGAGTCAGCTAATTACATTAGGCCTTACACAGGCAGTAAGTGCTATTTCAGGTAATTTGTGATATCTGAGACATCTTCAGGGACTTGCAGGTCTGATAGAGGACCTATAAAAGACCTGCCTGTGGTAGATAGAAATCAGATGGGAGTCTCTATATCATGTACAGCAGCAAGCCTGTCCAATGTGCACAACTTGAGTGTTGTATGTGGCACACTCATTTCATTTGAATTGAGTCTTCTTTGATCATAATTATAGTAGAAATTTAGGGAAGTTAATAGATACTGCACCTTCAAACTGAAGTTTTTCTATTCAAGTCGTATTTTACACTGAATTTTAATGTTTAAATTTTGTATTCAAGTTATATTTTATATATTAATTATATTTAAGTTAAATGCTTCACATCTTTGTTGCCTCATTTTAGTTTTTGCTTACTTCTTTTCTAGTAACATCCTTTTCTCTCTCAAATTATTTTCCTAATTTTTAACTTTTCCATAATTTCCAATAATTTTTCTTGTCCATACATCTGCATCTCATCTCTTATAGAGTTTCATATAGTTATTTTTTTCTTTTTCTTTTCAATTACAGAAACATCTGTCTTGAAAAACAATTCCGCTACAGTTGCCTTTGATTTCCTTCTTACTTATTTTCTTTTTTAATTTGTATCCAAACATCCCAATGTACTCTAGGAACTATATATATTGTTACTATATCTGCACAGTTAAATATTAGTTAGTTTGACATGGTAGAAAAAAGAATACTTTTCATCCTTAAAGGAATTGCTTAGCAGCTTCAGACAGCCTCTACTTCTTAGTCATGCAGTGTGTTTCTGTCTTAAAATAACTGCTTTTCGTTGTTGTTTTTTTTTCCCTGTCCATAAGCTTAAGGAAATTAAATTACATGGCAAACCTTATGGGGTGGATAATAATATACTGAAATTAGATTTTCGAGTGACATATGAAGAGGTTTTGAATCTGTGAATCTGCTCCAGCTTTTCCTAACAACATTTGCTCTGAGGCAAAGCTACCAAGATGAAATCTAGATTTTGTCAAAGTTTGTTTCTGGATTTAATCTTAGGAACTCAGCTCTGATTCTGGGTTTTTTTTAAGGTGGAGCAGAAATGCACTTTTGTCTTCAAGGTAGAAGAGAACAGATGTGGACAGTGCTGAAAGAAGCATCCAGACATGAACGTCAGTGCAGAGGAGCTATCAGGAAAAATGTGCATCAAGTGCTGCCCTTCTTCAGAAAATACCCCTATTTCCATATAAAAAACTCCAAAGCTTATGAGTATTTGTAAGACTATTCACTATTCACTTGAGCATTTCTTTTTAATATTGATTTAATTTTCAGGCATTCATCTAGAGGCAATAAAATTGACCAACACACAGTAAATAACTGAATGCCATTTAGCTCAACAGTTTGACAAATAGAAAAATTTGGAAAAGTGCAGCTGCAGTATAAGTTGGCAATAAAACAAATCACATAAATATGAATTTTATGCATAATATCAAGCACTTTTGACAGCTTTGTATAAAGAAAAGGATATATTATATGAAATACATTTTTTTTTCTTCAAAATGTATATTACTTATTATCAGAATCAAGAAATTATAGATATATACATTGGGAGAGACATCTAGCCCATCTGGGAGGCGACCTAACCCACCTGTGCCCTCAGAGTAAGCTGCCTTCAACACTGGGTAGCAGCAAAGGATACAAATCACACAGCAAGAACTTATATGGATTTTACAAAATAAACCTGAAAACTTCTTTGTAATAACAAATTACTACATATAATTTAGCCCAAATACTTTACCATGACACAAACAGCACACAAATCTATAGAGCCTAAGTTATAGTACTAATTAGTAGGATTTTTATATTTGACTACAGGTATTTTAAAGATGTGTAGGAATTAAGTTTATGAATAGCATACAGAACTGGAAATGGTAAGTCCATCTCAATTTATATTCTGAGATTCTGCAAGCTTATTTAAAAGAAAAATAATTATTATATTCAATATAAGGATTATATGTAAATTAAGATAATTTTTTTATGCCATGGTGATTTTTCCTGTTTTCCCTCCTTCAGAGAAAAAAAAAAATCAAACAAACAAACAAAAAAAAAAACCAACAAAAAAACCAAATAAAACAAAACAAAAAAAAATAAAACCAAAAGAAAACCACAAAAAAAAAGCAAAAAAAAAAAAAAACCACAAAAAAAATCACAGGGTTTTTTTGTTAGTTTGTTTTAGAGCATAAAAATTAACTTTGAGTGGCACTCTACATTTTCTCTTATCCACAAAAAATAAGAAAGAAGAAAAATCCATTGCCTACTACCAGAAACACAGGAAACAATAATTCTATTCATATGTATTTTAATTTTAGATACATATTATATCCATCTATGTATATTTGGCTGACTGAGTATCAATAAAGTTCATCTTTGGAAACATTAAAATCCTTGGAAAAATAGTGGCAAATTCTACTTCCTTGAATATAAAGAATCTTGGAGGTTCAGAATGAGATGAATGGAGCAATTCATACATCTCAGAGACTTTATTCTGGTTTTCTACTTGCCTCTGGCAAAAGACAGTTCATTGGTTTACAGTGTCTTCATGTGTTTGAGGTTATATCTCTTGAAACCATAGAGGATAGAAATACAATATATATAGATATATAAACTTGGGATCATGGAAAACAATTTTTAGGGAGTGTTTAATTTCAGCATAATGGGAAACACACAGCTCTATTTACACTAGAATATAAAGGTATGCTTCTAGGGGATGTAAACTTATAAATTGCTTTATAATTCTTCCAAAGAGTATAGAGGCATGACAAAAAACCACTGAGTTATACTCAGCACTCAATTTTCATCATCTTTTTTTTGTTGTAAATCTATTTCAGCCTCTTTCACCCCATCTATTTCCTTTAATAACTGATTTTTTTCTTTGATGTAAATGTTTATTTTTTAAGAATGTAAAATAAGAAAAAGGAATAATTAAATTGTGTAGAGAAAAAAATTACTGAAAAATTGAAAATGTCAGGCAAAAAGCATTTTGTTTTTAAGGACTAAAGTACAGAAGCTGTCATTATGTGAGCATCTTCAACAAAATAGCCTGTGACTTGAAGGTAATATGCAATGAGTGTGATGCAGAGGTTGTTATGGTTTCAGGGGCTTCTGTGACTTTCACTGACTGTAAAATCCTACAACCAAATATGTCAGACCTGATCCTGGAGGTATAATTCAGTGAATTACATAGCTTCCCTATATAGTGCAAAAATACATGTACCTTCATATTTAATGAAACACATTTTCCTCCTGTTGAAAGAAAGCTAATATTGCTGCCTATGTGCTTCCAAAAATTCAGAATAACTGTGCCAACATTAAAAAGATGTAAAAATATTCATTAATATACACATATATGCAGTGTTATACAGTGGCCACAGGTTTTGGAAAGTTACCTAACTACTACTATAGTAAATGCTTTTGCTAAACAAAAGAAAAGTATTTTAAATTCTGTTTTGAAGTAATATTTCCAAAGTTAGAGACAGGATACACGATATTGATACTCAGTGGGAGTTGGGCGCCTAACTGCCCTTTATGCTTTTGAGTCTCCCTTCTTTTCCTTACGGCTGTTCTAAGCAAATCAAAGCCAGCGGTAAGTTTCTTATTTGGTTCAGGGGTGTTTAGATTAGGCCATAAAGGCCTGAATTTTCCTGCTGGTGGCAACAATGAAATTCACTGACTTGTGGCTTCAGGACAATTTCCTAAAGTGCCTTCCTTCTCACAACATGCACCATTTCCTTTTCAAACATTAATTTCCCACAAAATACAGTTCATATTTTTAGATTTTATCTGTAAATAGACTAGGCATTTCCTGTCAGTTCATCATCAGTGTTACCATAGAGTTCTAGATTAATTTAGCATTTTGGTAGCACTTCCTCCAATTTACTAAGTAGATTATTATAGTGGACAAAATACTCTTCCCCACCCAACATTCCTCGCCATACATGCTTACCATACACTCATGGCATTTTTAATAGTTTTCTTTCTCTTAAATGTCTTGCATTACACCCTACAGGTAAACTTGAAAAACTAAAACATAAAATGAACAAAACATACAATTAAAACCCAGGTTTAACTCTGGGAAGTAATTGTTACTAGAAAGTAACTAATTGTTACTAGGAAGTAACTTTAAAACAAGAAAGGGTCCCTTTCACTCTTCAATATTGGCTGTATGTTCTCAAAAAAAACAAAAAAATTGTGTTTGAAGCTATTGCTATTTTTGACCCTGCCCTCTCTTTGGCTTACTGTTCTGTATGGAATTACTTGATTATCTTATCATTCAGGGAAGAAAATACACAGTTCCAGATGAATAGAAATTATTTTCTTCATGAGATGGCATTACGAGGCTTTATTACTTATAGTAATAAAATTGAGTGTGAGACTGAAAGAAAATGATAACAAAAATATTCTGAATTCTAGCTAAAATGTTTTTTTTTATAAATATGTGTTACTTTTTCGGTCAGGGGCAGTATTTTGTTTCTTGCTACTAGGTCTATATTTTGAACTAAAACTGTATTTTCAGGGCATTCAGCAGTTTACAAAAATATTATTTATGATAATCTAGAAATATCTAGCAAATAAGAACATAAAAACTATGAGCAGTAGTTAATAAGTAGTTACCATTAAAAAGTAAGTATATAATGGGATAATCAGAGGACAGATATTAAAGATGTCTCATGTCTGACTTGCATGTAATACTTTTTTTATATAACTGTCAACCAGTTGTAAAGAATCAATATTAATGTGTGGATTATCCTTGCTAGAAGACCTGTCTCTCACAAACTTCAGTTTTGGGCAGCCCTTTCCTTCCATTCAATTTGAAGTTATTTTTTGAGTTACTCAAAAGAGATGTTGGAGAAGGATATTACAAAAATTGCTTTGTTCATACTGTTATCATTTGGCGAGCTAAATAATAGCAGTAATCTGCAGAATTTGGACATGTGCAAAGAAATGTGCTGTCTTCCCAGGCCTGTCCTGAGAAGCAGAAGATGTCAGTCATATCAAACCTGTAATTTGGTGCTGAATTCAACTGCTGCCCTCAGCCCAATGAGATATGGCATTTTTGCCTCCTCCTACCATTTGTTACACATTTTAAATTGAAAAATTACAAAATATATAAGGTCACAAGGGATCTCATGTACTCCAATTATTCTCTCCAAATATAGCACTGATGGCTAAATTCCACCTTGGCTTTACCATGAAAGCATAGCCAAAAATTTAACAGTGACTATTACCGTATGTTTGTTTAAGAATTGGATATTTCATCCAGTTTGGGACTCTCTGGTACAAGAAAGAAGTTGACAAACTGGAGCAAGGAACTGGAGATCCGTGAGATGATGTAGTGGCTGGATTGGGCATGGCAATTTGTACCCTGGTCTAGGTGATCTGTCAAAGGCAGATGATCTGTCAAAGTCTGGACACAATGGTCTCAGAAGTCTTTTCCAAACAACTTGATTCTGTGATTCTGTGATTACAGAGTATCGCAAGGACAGGCTGAGTGCACAGGCTTTGTTCTGTTTAGAGAACAGATTGCTAAGGCATCAACGTAACATTGTCTTTCACTATTCACTTCTTTCACTATTGAACATGGGTTTAGAAGATCTAACACAGTGTTTCTGTGTGGCACAGCAAAATTATGAGAAGAATGAATGCAAACTACATCGATGAATATTTCCTCTTGCTATTAAGAAAATGGCAACATTTAAAAAAAAAAAAAAAAGCAAACAAAGTGGTCAGAAACTGGGTCAGCTTTTCCCCACAGATTCAGAAATTCCTTGCTCAGAGATTTTCAGAGCTCTTCTGAATAATGCCTGGAGAAACTCAGTCAAAAATATAAACTTTCGTTGAATTTATCATGTGGCTTGTGATCACTTCCAAATTAAGTTGTTCTATCATTTCACAATTTAATGTGTGAAAAATTATGAGGTGGAAAATGTAGCCTTTCTAGAAAATCTTCTATTATCTTCTATTCCAGAGGTAGAAGCACAAATTGTGCATCCTACTGGGATGATGACAGTGGTGAGATTCCAGAACAATTTACAGATAGAAGACAACAACCTCACAAAGACTCTCTGAGTGCTTCTCTGTAGCAATTGCCCAGGATGACTGAGGTATGGCAAATCCCAATAGCCTGCCCCAAACAAAATAAAAGAGATTTATCAATAATCCGGTTATTTCTTTATGTTCTGGATAATGTCTGGTTTTCTTTATTTTCTCAATTACTCTGAGTATTGTCAGAAAATTTGAAGGTGTAAAAGTGACTAAGAAAATAGGAATTACAATAAATTATTTGTAGAATATATTTATTTCCATACATGGAAATTTTGACAAGTGATCATGCACCAATAAAGTGTGGTTTGTTTGGTTTTTTTCCCTTCTACTTTTCTGGCCTTGCCTTCATTGCCTCTCTGTTGCATTTTTTCATGCAGTGGTTGTTCATTAGAGAAAGCACTGTTCCTTTTAATTTTTTAAGAGCAAATCATAAGTCTGTTAGCACTTGTCTATGGAGCCATATGGGTTTCCATATGGCATTTCTTTTGATGACTGTGCCATATTCAATATCTTACTCATGTGAATGTCTGTGAAATCGAGTGCTTTATCTTTAATTTCCTGCACTGATGAGTACACGATAACTCTGGTTGTATTAGCACATTTCTGCTTTATCTGTCTATCATTGGATTGGAGGATGGCCCTTTCACACATTTTTAAATTGGGTGGTTAACACATCTAAGAGAAGACCTAGCAATATGAAATATCTTCTATCATAAGTACTATGCAAATCTTCTCCTTAGCATTGATCATTTTTTTGCCATAAATAAACAAGTTCAAATTGGTCTTAAAAATTTTTAAAAACTAAATTGGAAAAAGATGGATACTATGTGAAAAGAACGCCAAGGGACATTTTTGATTTCTGAGAGTGTGTATAGGACTCAGAAATGTCACAACATGAGAGAGGTATTTTTTTAGAGTGCTATAAGCAGAAGGAATGAGTCTTTTTTGATGAAATAAGCACGACTTCCAACAAGGGATTAACAGAAAAATGCAGTCTGAAATACTTTTGAAGATGTAAACCTCATAATGTCAAGTATTACAGTTCAGAAAAAACTCATTATTTATTTGATGCAAGTAGATGCAGTTACGATTTCCTGTCTTGACATTCATCTACCAAATGAAGGAAACAAAGAAAACTTGTCATTTTATATGGCTAGGTAAAATTAAAGCATATAAAATAAATGCGCATATGTAAATTAGATCTAGAAACATTGTCTTTTGTTTTTAATGCCTACACCCTGTATATTTAGTTGGGTTTTTTTCGTAATAGTTTTGACTCCATTTTAAAAAGCATTTGTGTGTATGAGGTACATTTTTCTTTTAAAAGTCCATTTATCAAGTATGATTCTTGCTTTGGATTTATTCTTGATGTCTACATTTTCTTGCTAGGAAAAAACAAATGTCATTTTACAAAATAAAACCTAATTATATTAGCAGTGTTATGATATCCAAATTTATAGTTATGATTTAAAAAATCTTATTCAATTAGAATGGAAAAGAAGAAAAATATTCTCGTCATTAGTATTTTCCTGAGATTCTATAATAATTTAACGATATCCAAGGCAAATGAAAGAGTTAAGAATGACTCATACCTAGCCTTTTGCCTTTTCATTCTGAAGATGTTCAAACTGTGTAGTGCTAGTAGCAGGCAGAAGCTGTTCATCAGCCATCTTTTCCTCTGAGGAGGAAAGTTTCTTTGAGAGCGATCATTATTACAGTTTGATTCGAAGCATAGAAGTTATGATATATTTTTATTTAAGCTTG
Organism: Zonotrichia albicollis; assembly: GCF_047830755.1. Lineage (NCBI taxonomy): Eukaryota > Metazoa > Chordata > Aves > Passeriformes > Passerellidae > Zonotrichia > Zonotrichia albicollis. The sequence goes on from NC_133820.1 coordinate 71,690,724, forward strand.
CTTTCAGAGTCTGAGTACAAAAAAAAATCTGTCCAGTTATAGAAATACATTATTATTTTGAAAATATATTTCAAATGATTGCATACATTTTAATTTATCAGGGGTTACTAGGAGAAAAGGAAGATAGCATTTTATCCAATATAAAAAGAAGAGATAAATGAAAAATAAGAAAGAGAGAGAAATGAAGTGATATTAAAAAAAAAAAAAAACTTTGGGAGAACTTGGTTTGGAAATATTAGGAAAACCTCATGGATATGCACACTTTGTAAAGATAACTTTTTCATGCATGAAGATTAATTACTGTACATGTACATACTTGGTAAAATTTTGTTTATTAGCTTCAGCTTTGTATGCAGTGCATCATTTTACTGCCCAGTACTGCATTGATCCAAAGCAATACTGAATACATATTTATGATGAGACAAGGTTAATGGCCTTCAAAAACTCCGTTAAACTTTAATCTTTAATTAATTCCTTCGCACGTATAACATACAATTTCTTTTATAGTAGCTGGGTAGTTTTTGTTTTGTTTCTGTTTTTTTTTTTTTCTCTTTCTGTTTATACAAAACATAGGAAAAAACTCAACAGTATTTTCTCAAATAGTCATATATGTAAGTATAATCCCATTAATATATAAAGCTTCATACTTTTCTATCAAAATCAATAACTTTTTGTCAAAATTTAACAGCAACATAAAAGGTCTACTTCAGCAAAAGACATTAGTGGAAGCTATAGTTTCGATCTCCTATCATGAAGCTCTTCCTACTAAATAAAAGCAAAACCACACATATATATATATAAATCATTTTTTAGGTAGAGCTGGAAAGCCATATTCAAGGCTTTAGATTTGCACATTGTCTTTTCTTTATCTGATTCTGCTCTTCACACAGTTTACCAAAACTGATTCAGTAAAGTGCTAGCTCATACATACTAAAAAATGCATACAAAAAAATGGGCATGCCCAATGACTGTAATGATGAAAGAAGCTGAAAAATGAGTCACTTTTTAAATGAAAAATAATCATTCATACCTCCCTCTGCAGTGGATAATTCCTATTGGCATTCTCTACAGTGTAGTTATATGACTGTACAATTTAGGAGTGATTATAATCTTTCAAAATTCTCAGTAGTGAGTAAAAAGAGATATAATTCCGATATAACTGTTAGTAAAAGGGAAAGAAGAGAGAGAGAAAAAAAACCCCAACCAACAAAACAAAAACCCTCAAAACCATATTGTTTAATCTTACAGCTCAGCAAGCTCTTCATGTGGTGTTATGTTTTCACTAGAATAATTATATCAAGCTGCAAAGTTATTTAAAAATATTTAAAATATAGGCCATTCAGATGAAGCAAAATATTACATACCTGGTAACATTTATGTGCATATATTAATAATTGAGTAATAATTGCTCTCTATTTCTTTCACAGTGAAATCTATTTAGCCTTTGTGAGAAAGGCAAGACCACAAAAGATGCTTGTGTTTTGTGCATACAAAATGTGTAGGCTCCTGAAATTCTTTAAAGTACAAAAGACACACTGGAGCTCTCTTACTTTCTTTTTCACACTGACTCTGATGCTTTACAATTACTTAACCAGTGACAGTGCTCACTTATCCAAGATCTGTAGTCAGTTCTGTTTTAAACATGAAAAGAAAAAAAGGAAAAAAAAAAAGGAAAAAAGCCAAACAAAAAAAACTTACAAGCCTGTAAGGTATAGGAATAAGATCAGGTCCAAATACTGAATTTTCTTTTGTTTAGTTTTCTATTAAAAAGTTACCCTGTATCTCTTTTTGCTAGGAGGAAGGAGGGAAAATGGAGGTGGGTAAAGTTCATGAGTACAAGAGACAAAGAGATCCGCTGGCACTATAGATTTACAAGCTTTCATTCAGCATTTATCGGGAAAAGGGCTGTCCTCACTGCAGTGCTTGCAGCCTGAAATGCACTCCATCATTTCTCTCTGAAACTTTCGATAAGCCCAGGTGTGTGATGGCCTTCGGCTCTAAATCAGGCTCTGCACTTCCAACATGACCTTCCCCAAGGCACCGCAATGCCTCTTGCCTTCTTACGCACAAATTGAATCAAGGTACTTTGGACTTGCCTTCCTTAGCTACTTTACCTATTTTACATGATATAGGACATCAAAGAGTTTTCAATTTCTGATTTACACATTCCCCAGCTTGGATTGTAATGGTAATGATGTGTTTATTCTCTAGATCTGAGCAATAAAAGGACTGAAATACAATAGAGAAATAAGTATTTAGCATTCCAGACATGGCAACTGAAAAAGGAACATACAAACTTCAGAAAATTCATTTGCTGCATTTATAATCTCATTCAGGGTACAAAATTAACTCTGATAAAATAGAAGTAGCATGCTATTCTCTCCACAAACTTTGTGATTGTTTTCATTACGTACCAAACTTAATTGTCTTATTATACTGAAATATTTTTAAAATTCATAACTGGTATAGTCCTAGAGAAAATAATAAGGAAGAAAATATACAGTTTACAGGCTGTTGCTTCTTTAGGATCCAAGAATTTTTAAAAATTTGCATTAAGAAAATTAAAACAAGCAATTAATGCCCACATTTAGTTGATTACAAGAACTCAGTTGAAGCCAAGAACCATGGAATGGTAACTGGCATTTAAAATTTGTATTTTTCAATGGGAAGTAATTTTCACAAACACACTAGTAGTTAGAAAGCCTCACTGCATCTATAAATACTCTAAACTTGCAGGATGAATGCATGTATAGAAAGTAAGTGGTTTTAATATGATGACAATCCATTACGAGATTCATATGATGATCTCCTCCTGAATTGTAGGAGACATTCCATGGGAAACACTGGTTCTTACCACTTACATCTGGATTGACTTTCATTAATTTGATGCTTGAAATAATTTAAAGTTTTCTTTTCTTTTTAAAGTTTCTTTTCTGTAGTAAATGCTAACAAGAAGATTTTCTCACAAAAGCACTGATCTCTCACTGAAATGTCAGTGGCTTTTGTTGCTCCAAATTCAGGATAGAAGAGTTAATTAAAAGCTCAACAATAGGTCCTCAAAAACACCAACTCATTTTGTTTCAAAATTCAATATATGAGGAGACCTGAAATCTTAACTAAATAAACTTAACTAAATACCTAAGTAAAGTCCAGTTTTCATGGTTCTACACAGAAATCAAAATTAATTTTATTTTTTCTTCCTGACTGATTTTAATTGTAACCTAATGTAGGAGGTAAAAAAAAAGGCTTCTGAGTCACTTAAAGTGAAATCACATTTCTTTTGTAAATACTTTTACTCACCAGGGTGCAAAATTACAAATCTTTACATTCTGGTGGGTGGATTCTTAATCATGAGGTCAAAAACTCAAAAAAAAAAAAAAGCGTATTTAGTTCACATAATACAAGTTGGAATACTTTCTTCAGGACAGAGCAAGTCTGAGCTATTTTTTCTCTTTTCTCTCCACCTACCCTTCAGAAAAAAATCATTCTTAGCTGACTGATTATTCAATCTTTCTCCTTTGTCAGAAATGAGAAAGTTAGTGATAAGATTTAGGACAAAAGGAGCAGGAAAATCTCTAGCTGACTAGTCTAGTGTCTTCTTTGTCACAAGACACTTCAAAGGTCTTTGCTTTACCTGATGGCAGAGCAAGAACATGTACAAAATTTTACAGATATTGTTCTGTAGAAAAAAGTCCAAAACAACGAGGCAGCAGCAGAATTAGCAGCAGCAACTGAGGCAAGCCCAGGGGTGAGGGTTGGATCTGGCTGTACAGGGGGGGTAACGAGGAGCTGCCCCCCCTGGGGCCCAGGTCACAGAGACAAGAGTCTGCCTGCTCTACTCCAGCCCTCTGAATATTACCCACTGCTTGCTGCAGCGATTACAAGATAGGAGGTTGATGAGATTAAGTTCTAGGACAATCTAAAGGATGGGCTGAAGTCACAAGGGGCAGGTGGTGGATTCCCTCATTCCTTTAATTGCAGGGAAACTGCTGAAAGGAACAGGAGAACCCACCTGGTCAACATGTAGCTGAAGGATTTGTGCCATGGATGAAATTTTGGCTATTTTGACCATGGGGTGGTTTACACACAACAAGGCATGATGGAGACAGATGAGGTTCACTGTCTCCATCAAAAAAGGGAGAAAAGAGTTTGCCCGTCAGTCAGCAGGACTGGTTGAGCAGGCTTCAAATTTGGTTTGAAGAGAGAAGGAGATAAGACCAGGCTCAACAGAGATGAGCCTAGTGGTGGCATGCCAAATTTGTGGGCAAAATCCACAGCCCAGCTGAAGTGCACTGAGGCCAGTGCACATGGTATGGATAACAAACAGGAGGAGCTGGAGACCACTGCGCAGAAGGAAAGTTGTGATGTAGTCACCCTCACAATGGGCTGGGGGCAGAGAGGCTGGAAAGCAGCCCAGCAGAAAAGAACCTGGGGGTGCTTGTTAACAACTCTCTTGTGCCCAGGGGGCAAAGAAGACCAATAGCGTCTTGTACGGTATCAAGAATGGTGCGACCAGCAGGACCAGAGCTGTGGTTGTCCTGCTGTACTCGGCACTGGTGAGGCTGCACCTAAGTGCTGTGATCAGTTCTGGGCCCCTCACTGCAACACAGACATGGGAAAGCTGTAGCATGGTCAGAAAAGGGCAACAAAGCTGATGAAGGGTCTAGAGAGTAAGTCCTGTGAGGAGCAGCTGAGGAAGCTTGGGATGTGTAGCCTGGAGGAGGCTAAACAGGAGAGACTCAGGAGAGACCTTTTTGTACTCTGAAAGAAGGTTGTTGCCAGGTGGTGGTCACCTTCAACCCATGTCAGGGTGAGAGAACATAGCCTCAAGCTGCATCAAGGGGGGGTCCAGGTTGGATATTGGGAGGAATTTCTTCATGGAAAACATTGTTAAATATTAGAATGGAGTGCCGAGGGGGGTGGTGGAGTCACCATCCCTGGAATTTCTCAAGAAACACTTGGATGTGGAACTTAGTTCTGTGGTCTAATTGAAAAGTTAATGATCAGTCAAAGTGTGGACTATATCTCAGAGGTCTTTTCAAACTTAAATGATTCTGTGTGAACATCAACATTTATTGTCACTCCGTTAATTGCTGCATAAAGCTGTAGCGGTAGTGCAATACAAGGCTGGTTCCTAGTGCCTCCAAATACTGCCTGTTCTATTTAGTTTAGGAATTTTTAGTGTACTCCCTCTATTTCTCAGGGCAGATCAGAGTAAAGGTTTATAACTGTTATCCTAATTCCACATTATGATGTCTTATTCCTTCTGAAATAGTTAGATTTCTGGCATTTGTTCTGTAAACACTAATAATGAACTTAATGAATATTAGACACTTCAAATTGCACTCATAGTCACACACATAATATAATGTGTGGGAAAGATGAAGTAATTTTTCCATATCTGCATTTATGGCAAATGCTATGACCAAATACTAAAAGATTGCTGCATATACAATTTGTGTATATTGCAAACATTAAACAATGACTTACTTGTGCTTTCCCTATACTGATTACTCCTCAAATTCATATATGATAAAGACACGACAATCACAGATTTATTAAAGACAAGTGATGTGTTTAAACGCAATAAGTTACATTTTTATTAAAAAAAAAATTAAAACAATAAATTTATTGTATGCACAGATGAGTCCAGTCTATGCACACAATAATCATTTGCTATTTAATTTTCCTGGGCTGGATTGCTACATATCTAGATCTGATGAGCCATTTCAGCTATCTGTCCTACCCCCATATGCTTGACATTTTGTTCATTAGGATTGGCTTTTCTGATCGTCACAATACAAGATAAACTGTTATATTAAGAGGAAATGATGGTGTCACCTCTCCATAATTGAATCTGGAAGATGTATCTGCTGTTCTTTAAAATGACAAATTCAGGAAGCCAAATAATCAACCTCAAGGGAAGAGTGTTTTGTGCCTGAGAGATTCAGGTCGCCTAATACTTCACCAGTGGTTTTTGCAGAAAATGTGAAGCTTTTGTCAAAAGAAGCTGGCTCACCTGATAAATAATCATGTCATATAGAAATATATGTTTTTGCTAAAAATGCTTTAAAAATAAGGTTTAAGGTACTAATTCAGAGAGAATAGGATATAGAATGGTCTATTCATCACTCTCTGTTGTCTTGCAAGGGCTGTGTTCCCAGACTGAACTTCAAGTCCTCTTTTCTCTTGCTTTATTTTTCCATTCAAAGAGATAAGACCATAAAAAAAAAAATACTTGAAATCAGTGCTTAGAAAAGAAGCTCTTATGTAAAAAATACAGTGGTTTGGTTTGTTTTATTTTCAAATCAACCCAAAACATACAATTATTTTAGCATGCATTTTTTCTCTACAGAAAGATCAAGGACATCTAGAAAGGATTATGTCCATCCCAAATCCTCCAGCCTTGAAAAAGTATGATGATGCTGCCAACTACAATAACTGGTAAGAGATGTGTAAAAAGTCTTCACAGAATTAGAGAGAACAGTTATAGATTCTCCTAATTTCTATGTCAATACATGAAAAAACTCAAATAGTTTGGGGTTTTTTTTCAGAATCACATTATTTTTATGCAAGAATATGCAATTTCAAGGTATTGATAAATAATTCTGCAATTATTTTTCTTTTCTTTGTAGCAAATTTAAAACGTCAAAAGCCTTAACAATTTGTCATATTTCATGTTTATTAAAGTGTCTTTCCTTCAGAATTTCAGTTTCAATATTACCTGTACAAACAAAGGAAATATGTGTAATTTGATACTGAAATATTTTTTGGCAAAACAAAGCGCAAAAAATAATCTTCATAATCTGTTTATAGATTAAATAATGAATAGATTATTCTGAGTTTATGTTGCATCACTATTTTGAATGGAGATCTTCTGAAAGAGCCTCAACCTTTTTGCTCTCTTATCTCTGGATGATGATCAGAGTTAAAAATCACTCTCCCTCTTTCTCATCCAAGTACTTTCCACATAGCTTTTTTCCTATTTATTTTATCCCTTTTGTCATAAAGATACTGTATTATTATTGTAATTATCCTTTTTCTTTTAAAAAATATTGGTTTTCTCATCCTCAAACGGATGATTATTTTTCAGAAACTTCCTTGGAAAGAAATGAGATTGGGATAAAAAAATCCCAATGTTCTTTTGAACTGAAAACAAAGGAATCCAAAGGAATCTAGTCATAGACCCTTAGACCCATAGGTAAAGTCCATTCAAAGGCAAGAGTGGGCATCTGACATTTCTCTAAGATAGAACTCTATGGTACACTAATTTTGCCAGCAATTTAATATATTTTAGAGGCTTCCCCTTTCTAGGTTATTTTACAATAATCAGCTGATGATCAAAGGAGTAGAAAGTCCATTACAACATCACAGTCACAGAATCACAGAAAGGTTGAGGATGGAAGTCTGAAGGAAGGAAGTCTGGTTAAATCCCCTTTCTCAATCAGGGCCACCTGCAGTTTCCCAAGACCATGCTTTCCAATATCTCCAATGAGGTACATTCCACAATCTCCATGGCAACCTGTCACTCTCACTGCAAAAAAGTGTTTCCTGATGTTCAGACCCAACGCCTTGTGTTTCAGTTTTTTTTCTATTGCCCCTGGTTCTGTGGATGGCTACCACTAAGTCTGGCTCTGTCTCCTGTAGATCCTCTCAACACATTTATGCCTGACAGTTCTGTTCTCCAGGCTGAACAGTTCCAAATGTCTCAGCCTTTTCTCACAGGGAAGATGCTCATGTGCCCTTGTCATCTTTGTGGCCCATTGTTGGACTACTCAGCATCTCTGTATCTCTGTCATTCTGAGGAGCCCAGAACTGGATAGAGGAGTCAAAGAGTGGCCTCATCAGTGCTGGGGAAAGGGAAAGATCACCTGCATGAAACTCCTGGCAAACTTTATTGAATGCAGCCAGCATACCATTGGACTTCTTTGCAGCAAGGGCTCCTTGATGGCACCTGTTCAATCAGACACCCTTTTAATCAGACAATGCTTTTTTTAAAAAATTGGTTTTCACTTGTGTGGCTCCTAGCTTATATATTCATGCTTGGGGATGTTCCTCCCATGTACAGGATTTTGAAGTTCTTGTTGAATTTCATGACATTTCTCTCATCTGGATTCTCTAGTTTATTGAGGTCCCTCTGGATGGAAGCATGAATCTTTGGGGTATTTGGGGAAAGCCACCTTTCCCAGTTTTGTATCAACAGAAAACTTGCCAAATTTTCCTCTGCCCATCATCTATATCAATTAATGGAGATCTTAAACAGGTCTGAAGCCAGTACTGATCCCTGGAGTACACTGGTAGTCACTGGCCTCCAACTAGAGTTTGAGCCATTGATCGCCTTTGCACTCAGGCATTCAGCTCATGTTTTTGACTCACCCCACTGCTCATCTAGCCCAGACTCCAGCAGCTTGTCTATGGGGATTTTATGTAAGACAGTGTCTTAAGCCTTATTGAAGCCCAGATAGACAACCTTCATCACCCTCCCCTCAAGCACCAAGCTAATTATTTAATTATATGGGTTTATCAAGGTAGTAAAACATGATGCACACCTTAGTGATCCCTATCTGATTTTCCTGCACTTATGTGTCTGGAAGTGTTTTCCAGAACTAGGCTTGCATTACCTCTCCAGAACTATGGCAAGACTATTTTGAAGAAAAAAGTTAATGCTGCCATTTTGAAGGACTACCAGTTAAAAGCCTCCTAATTTTGTCTCGGACTCCAACAGTGGTGTATTGATTTAAGAAATCCAAATGCTCTCTATATCAGTTTCTAGGTCCATGGCATGTAGCTAAATAACTATACATGCAGATATATAAGGCTTCCCTGATGACTCAATTTACAACAAAAGTGAAAAAAAAATCTTCCCCACATTATGAGCATTTCAATGCCATTCTGTTGATAGCAAGTCACTTAGAATACAGCAGATTTTGAATTCATCATTTGCTTCTATATTGGATAACTTCATGTTCAATACTCCTTCTGGCTCAAAATATGCAAAGGTCTTCTTAAATCAAATAATAAATTTTGAATATTTTGAAATTCAAACAAAATAGTATTAAAACATTTTTCATTCCATGCTTTTAACTAATGAGCTTTAAAACATCTAAATGGAAATATTTATCTTTCCCATAATACCTAAACATGGAGACAATGAATCATCTGAAAGGAGGAATGCTTTGCAGAGCTGTTTTCCTACAAAATTTAAAAGCTATTTCTAGTAGAATTATTTTAGGGCACAATTTGCAAGTTCTACTGCATATTTTACACTTTTACTGTGCACCGTGCCTAAAGACTTTAAAGACTGGTGAAATATGATTTCTATATCATGCTTCATCACCACCTTTGTTATCCTTCCAGTCTTTTCTTGTAAAAGGGAGACAATACATGATCTTAAATAAAAAGATATTTTGTTGTTTTTCACTTTTTGCACTTTATTGTCACTTTAATGACAATAAAGTGCAAAAAATGAAAAAGATTCACTCTTTCCACAATCAAAAATTTATTTGGCGCTTTTTTTTTCCCCTTTATGTGTTTTATACATGGAGAAAGGAGAAGTGAAGGAAATGTCTTCACCTACTTTTACTAGATCATAAAAGGATCTGAAATAATGGCAGAATAAATTGCTTTGGCATGTGTATTAAAAAGCTAGTCCTATGATTGTGAATTTGGTCTCTTATAAAGAATATTTTCTGTTTTGCCATAAAAAGTATGATAGTTTATTAGTATCCATTCACACCTTTGCCTTTCTGATGCAGTTAACATAATGTGCTTGCTGAATTTTCAAACAGGCAGGTTAAAGAGGATGGATATGCTAAATAAGCACTTTCTGAAGGGGACTTTATCCCATATTTGTTCCAAGTATTCCAGGTATTGTTTTTTTCTGAAAATTATCGACTTTTGTTGGCACCAAGGCATCACAGCATATGTGCTGGTGCACTGATTAGTGTCACTGATCTTTTAATCTTAAATTCTTAGGAATGTCATGCAAAGCTGGAAGGTATGATGTACTAGGCTTTTTTAATTTCTATGAAATACAAACTCTCTCTGTACACTGCATCTCTTCACAGATTAGGATGCCAGTTTTCACATATTTTAGTCTCACACAACCAAATTTGATGATATTTCTGTTGAATAAAGGGAACTCCATTTGCTACCACATTCTGGGCCTGGCCATGCAGCCTCACTTTTACCCAGATAGGAATACTTCCATCCAGTCCTTGAGCAGCCAGTATCCCCAGGAGAATGCTATGGGAAATAGTGTCAAAAATTTTACTGAAGACTGGGTAAACAGCCTTTCCCTTATCACCTACCTGGGTCTTTTCATAGAAGGAGATCAGGTCAGTCGAACAAGACCTGCCTTTTTCAAACTCATGCTGATTGGGCCTGTGGTATGATCCACTTAGGGAGAAATGTCTCTGCTGGAATTAAGATGCAAATGAGACCATACAACAAAGTGAATAATATGGATTTTATTTAAATATATAAGGGAGGCAGAGATATAATGAAATAGAAAAGGGAAACATGGAGAGAGACATCAAGCAGAAGATGGTGATCACCCTTTAATCCAGCAGAATCCAGTTCATCCTTTTTCACCCCAGCAGTGGTGGGGTCCCAGAGCTGTCCTTTTGGGGGTAACACCTTTATACAGTCCAAATTCCAGGTACCCACAGGGCATAGATGATGTTCCCACAATTTGAGGTGATATGTGTATGAGCAGTAGCATTCGCTCCCACTTTGCTACAGTGAGAATTTTTGTCTAGATGCATTAACCACAGTGTGCTAACCAGACCTTACTTCCATCGTGCCTGGAATCAGCATTTTCTTATTGCAAATTCCTGCCTTCTGAGCTTATTTCAAATTCCCACTGTGGTGGTTTATTTTATGGCAAGTTCCTTCTGTGGCTTTGACAGTGTTTTGACACAGGTATCTGTGCTCTTTTAGCCTGATCCCCTGTTTGTCCTGTGATGGAACTAAACTGATCTTCTCCATAGCCTTCTCCAGAAATGAAGTCAGACTGACACACCTGTAGCTCCCCAGATCCTCCTTGCAGCTCTTCTTGTAAAATCTGCCTTGCAGCAATGACAAAGGGCTACCAAATATAAATGTCAGTAGTAAGTGTAATTTTCTGCTGGAGTAATAACAAGCAGCGCTCCCTTTCTGTAGTAGGGAATCACTCATTCCTCACCTCATCTACTTCCTAAGTGCCTACACCAAAGCAGGAACTGCTAGGGACAAACTCTTTATCCTTGTTAACAACCTGGGCTTACAATACGTACCCAGATGGGGTGGAAAAGAACATGTAAGAGTCTTTATTTGTCCACTTGGGGTCTGTGAAGAACAAGTTCCCCACATCTCATATTTTGAGAAAGAAATGGCTTTGTTTATTTCTGGTGTAATAAACTCTCAAAATCTTTTAACCTGACTGCATCCTTAGCTTTGATCTTCATGAGGTAATGCTTTTAAATTTAATTTTCTATCTTCATTTAAACATTCTTGCAGTGTATAGATAATTGTAGTGTCTAAAAAGTTCATTTATGTTCTAATAATCCATGTTATTTCTTGGCATCTCTATAGCAAGATCATGCTGTGAAATCTTAATTCTTATGTTATTATGAAAAACCTGTTTTGTTCACTTAAAAAATCTCATTCAGTTTCTTTATAAATGTTTTTTGCTTTAATCACTGAAAGATCCCCAGGCAGATTATATCAAATTGTCTTACTGTTATCACTAACAAAGGCAAAAAAACAACTAAAAAGGCATACTATCTATTTATATTATTTCCTATGGAAAAACATCTAACACCTTCAAAACAGAATTGAGGGAAAAAGGAATGGAGAGAATGATAGAAAAATATGCACATTAAATCTACATTACACAAAGTTTAATATATGCTTATTATTTGATGCATTTTAAAGAGTGTTCTGCCAAGCTTTCAGCTGAAGGAACTGTACTGAATTTGTGTGCTGTTCAATGCATCAGATATTAAGAACAGTTTGAAGCACACAAAGAAATTGAAAATTTGTAAGTCTACTTCTTATCAGAAACATACATATCATTCTACATGATCTTAAATTTAATTGTGCAAAATACTACCTTGCAGTAAAACATATAATAAAAATAAAACATTAAAAGATCAGTCAGAAAATATTTTGATTGATAGAGAAGTTAGGAAAGGAAATGACATATGAATCTCCTCTGGTTACAAGTGATTTTCCCGGAAAAATTCTTCTAAGGAGTTACATTGCTATAAGAAGTAATCTAAATTCACAAGGTCTAAAATCACAATCTTAAGTCAAAAACAAGTTAGGTATGCTGATTTTGGGTTCTTCACTAAATAAACATTTTAAAGCTCATGAAAGGCTGAGATTTTACTTCCTAAATCCTGCTTTAGGATGCAAGAAGCAATTTTTCATTAGTTGTATTGTACCTACAGTGAAACGTTTTGGTTATGATAGCAAGAAATAAATAAAAGATAAAGTTCCAACATTAGCATTCAGTTTAAAAAAATAAAGGGCAGTATCTGAAAAAGCTGTTTTTTACTGATGAAAAATCTGAAAGGAATGTTTGCCTTTTTTATTAGTCAGACTCTATGTATGGAGATTTAATTTAATTTATTATTTGTACATTGAAGAGACCATGTAAGCTTGATCAGGGACTAACATGTCCTTGCCATAAGAATAGCACAATTAATTATAAGGAAGATAGTACTTATCAAAAACTTAACAATTGAACAAAATGAATAAAACAACTGAAAATAGGCAAGCAAAAAAAAAAAAAAAAAGAGCAAGATGAACAGCATATCTTGTCTTGGTAAGAGTCCTAAAGTATATTACAATATGAATACTCAGTTTCACTGATATTGAAACTGCAAATTTGAATTGGGATTAATTTCAATTGATAGCACCACTAGAAGAGATATTGAAGCTAGTTAGGGATCTAAAAAAGTAGCAAGACTCTGCTAATCAAGGTCTTGCTCGGAATCAACAGAACAAGACGGGTCATCAGCTTTGAGGGTTGAGTCATGCCATCTCTGAATTTCTTTTTCCTGCCTTTTTTTATCCTCATAAACCACATAATGAATCTGTGTGATTAGTTTTCTTTTTAAGGTTTTAACTTTTAAATAGCTATTGATAAAGGCAATATCCTTTCCGTTTGTTGATTAATTATCCTCTAATGGGCTAATTTACTGGTGCTGTCATTGCATTAGATCTATTTTAACCATAGAATTTCAAAACCGTAGAGGAAATTTTTCTCTAGAGGCCAATAGGATCCAGTTTGACTGTAATCCAAATTTTGCCCTGTTTTGTCATCATAGTACTGATATCCTATTTTATTTGTTTTCTATTGTATCTTGTATTTTAGATTTTAATAAAGGGGAAGGGTCACTTTAGCTGTTGTTTGTACTGAGTGCAGGTGTCTGGTGTCTGTAGAAGAGGGCTGCAGAGGTGGCCTTTGTGAGAGAGGGCTGGAGCTGTCCCATGCTGCACACAGCCAGTTCCAGGCAGCTCCAGCAAACCCACTGCAGGGTGCAGCTGAGCCCCACAGCTCCTAGACAAGGTGGTGGAACCTCAGGATAAACACATTGGAGAGAGGGGAAAACACTGTAAGGCAGTGAGGGGTGGGGAGAAACGCGAGAAAGAGTCCTGTGAACACCAAGGTCAGACAGGAAGGAGGAGAAAGTGCTCCAAAGACTGGAGGAGACAGACATTCCTCTGCAGCCTCTGGAGGGGACCAAAGCAGAGCAGTTCTTCCCCTGCAGACCATGGAGTATCCGTGCTGGAGCAGTTGGGCATTTTCTGAAGGGCTGCTGCCTGTGGGCAGGATCCATAGGAGCCAGCAAAACATATGAGGAGGAGGGAGCAGCTGAACCCAGAATGCTGCTGAACCTAGTTCCCATTCCCCGTCCTGCCAGCAATGCCCATAGGGAAGTTGGGAAAGAAATAGTGAAGCTAAGCCTGGAAAAGGGGTAGGGGAAAGGTGGTGTTTTACTTTTGTCTTTGTTCCTCACAGTCCTATAGTTTTAATTGGCAATACATTTTCAGCAAGTCAGTTTTTGTGATGACACATCCATGTGATGATGTGACCATGTGGAAGGCAAACTCCCTCTGTTTATTTAAACCTATGAGTTTTTAATATTTTCTTTTCATATTTTCTATTCAGTCAAGGATGTGGAGTGAGGACACTACCCAGTGAGGATCTGGGTAGTCATCATGAATCCAGGCAACATTAATTCAACACAATGCTAAAAAGAAGACACAGAAAATAGGGACTACCAAAACATTTATTGTTCAGTTTAATTTTCTCTCTTGCTTTTTTTTTCTTTTTCTTGAGGACTTAGCCTGAAGAAAGCACGATATATAAATTAAATTGAGCAATTATATTAATTTGTTTGCTAACATGAAAAATAGAAAAGAAATTACCTAGAAATGTATATGCAGTGTGAACTTTCAAAGCTCCTGTTAAGGCACTGAGTCTAAATTAATTTACTTGTAACCTTGGACAACCTTTGATTTTTACTGCAAGTTTGCTCAACGGTTCACTCTTTGAAGCTATACTGTTATTTAAGTATGTTTGCAATGTTCTTTGAAATAAGTAACTTTTATAGACCCTACTAGACAGAATGAAACACAATACTGCATAATGTTACATGGGTATATTTTATTACAACCCACCCCTCAAAGTACAGAATCAGTATTGTATTCTCTGAGAAATACTTCAAGGTAATGTAAAGTTCAAACTAGGTTGTAACTTACAGGCTGGCAAGTTCATAAGTTTGCTTGCTGCAAATGCCATGCTGTTTACCCATGATATATCCTTAACAAAGTTATTTTCCTCCAAACATCCCAGGATTTTCTAGATTTGCTTTTTATTTGTTCTGTGCTGTTTAGGAGAGTTAAGAGAAGAAAAAAACATAAAGAAAAAATTTACCTGGCTGCATTCCTAATCTCTGCATTTGCAAAAAACAAGTGAATAAGAAAAATTTGGTGTATCACCAGTGCATATAAAATCTAAATATCATCTGCCTCAGTTTTCTTCACAACATTTGGACTAACTAAATGTGATATCAAGGACTCAGCATGCCTGCAATTTAATTTCATAAGAGCCATACTGACTTAGATCTAAACTGTTGTTCTGAGAAATCTCAAAAAATACTTCCTCAGAAATATACATGACTAACTTCAGCACCATGTAAGCTCCTTGTTGGCAGTTACAGCGTACAAATTTAGAAGAAATACATTTTAAGAAGGGCAGTTGTTTTCTATTTAGGTTCATAAATAGCTCAATTTGATGGATTGATTAAAGTGTTTCAAAACGTAAAATTTCCCTTAGAACTAAGTACAATGCAGAGATAAGAAAAATGTAAATTCAGTAATTTAAAGGTCAAACCCATTATATGACAGCAATCTGAATGTCAAATCTACCTTTTCCTCGAGTTTTTCCTATCTTTTTCCTCCTAATTGTGTTTGTCCAGTCTTTCGCTTTGGCCTTTTTGGTTATTGCAATATGACTTCTCCATGGTTTGTTACTTTTCCATCTTCTATCACTTTTTTGCAGTAGTAGAAAGACAGTAAGACATCTCTTTTTCAGTTTATTATTCTTCCCCTCATTTTTTCCCTGTTTCTTGCAGGAAAGAGCAGTACAGTCTAAACAGAATACAGTCAAGTATTTCTTTGCCTTTTCTGGAGTCATACCAGGTATTTTTCATTTTTAGTCTCTGTTCTCATTAGTACATCTATTAAGGAGCTTATTTCCTCATTTGCTCTTTTACATGTTTCATACATTTTCTTATTTTTCAGTATACTTTCCCATTGCTTCAGATTTTTTATTTTCCCTAATTTTTCTTGATCAAGAAAATAAAAATTCCAAGTTCTGCAGGTGAGACAGACTAACTTGAAGCAGTACAGACTAAGCATGGATGTTGTTGTGCTGTGAGTCAGACGTGAGTCAGCAATGCTTTCTTTTGGTAATACACATTTATACATTATTTGTGGTAATACACAGAGGTATATCACCTCTGAAAAATTATTATATTACAAATCAAGAAAATGTCTGAACACCAGGAAAGGCCTTTCTCACTGTGAGGTGACTGAAAACAGTTGTTTGAGGAGTTTCCTTCCTTGCAGTTATTAAAAAGCCATCTGAATGTGGTCCTGGGTACACACTCAGGAGCCTAGGTGGCTTTTTTTAAATAGGAGGTTAAACCTGGTGACCCTCCAGAAGTCCCTTCAAGCTTCAATAGTTTTGTGTTTCTACAGTCTTAGTCTCAAAACCAGGGCACTAATAACTTTTATAACTTCTCATGTGCAAAGGAGTGTAAATTGAGAAAAAAAAAAAAAAAAAAACACATTATTTGTAGCTATTTGTGTTTATAGGAAGATATACTGGGCTGGTTGAAGCTGGATGGGTTGGAGACATACTGCTGGTCAGTCTAGAGACTTGTAGCCAAATAAAAAAGGTTAGAATGTGAAGGATGTTATGATCCCCAAGGAACGCAGTTGTATTTTAGAAAGAATGAATGTATTTTAGAAAGACTGAACTGTCTTATTGTGATTTTGCACCTGAAACAACCAAGATTTCACTATCAGTGTGAAATATACAAATACCTATGAGAGGATGGCTTGTAGGAGGACAGAGATAGTGCTGAAGGCAATCTTGCCCCTGAGGAGCTGCAGCTGTACTAATTAACAAAGAGTAGGAACACGGCTGCCCTTAATAGGCCACAGCTGCGTCCAATAAGGATGGGTGTTATAACAGAGTGGGTTAGCCGATCAACAGGAGAGTGGGAGTGTGTTGGCTGTGTTGTGAGGAGGAAGGGTTAGGTGGTTATCTAAGGGACAGGATGGAATCACCCAGCCATGCAGAAGAAAGAGAAAAGAAGTCAGTGTTGTGAGGAGCTGCCCATGGGAATTCACAGAGAGACAATATGAAAGTTTTATAGTAAGATAATAAACTGGTGCCAAACACTGATGCCACCAATTGGTCTGTATGGGCATGAATCCTGACAAATACCTTCTCTGCATTTCTTTATTTCTTGGGTTGGCTTTCAGTAGGTTATTCTTCATTCAGGAAATCATTTCCTCCCTACCAAGAAGGGTCTGGATAATGACATATATGTCTTTCTTTCAATCTGATTTTTTTTCTTTCTGAATGGAAATATTGAATGGAAAGTCCAAGTCAACATACACACTGAGTTCAAACTAATGTCTGTAGAGTGTGCATAGTCAAGGGATGAGAAAACTGTGGGGAAACAAAGTTCAAAGCAGTATCAAAGATTTGGTTGAATTTATGTTGGAAGTCATATGTATGCCGTGGTATACAACAATGACCTGAGTGGAAACACTTCCCAGTTGTCTTTTTGAAGACATTGATTAAAACTGCAGGTGCACTTTCTTTTTGAAAACAGCCTCTGAAAGCCATTGGCAAGGAGCCTTTGGAAAGAAACCATTGTCCCCTACCTCGATGATGAGAAAACCAAAACTGTAAGGCACAGAAAAAATGAACACACTTTTCCCAAAGTATGAACACAAATCAAGACCAAAAAGGAAAAAAAAATCAATTATTATTAATGTTTTCATTTAAACTTGATACATTTCTTAAATAAACTAGCAATCATAATATCAAATATTACTGAGGGATCCACAAACATGAAACTTGATCAGTGCCATCTGTTTATTGACAGTATGTCTCATCTCTCAATATCATTAACCTTTTTTCTCTGAACTCTGATCATTCTGAGTCCTAAGTATTAGCTTCAGTAATAGAAGTATCTTAACTCATAACTTTGCCATTAATTAAGCAGTTTTTCTGCTTAGCGTTACTTAGCTTTTTCAGGATCTTCAGCAATGGCAGAATTGTGCTGTGTTGAAACCATGAAGAGAATGGAATGAGACTTTTAATATCTTGGAAAGTGGGGCAACTTCTCTGTCCATGCCTCACCTCAATGAAAATAATATTTATTGAGATTTTTTTTAATTGTGGAGGTTTTTTATGACATTATTTTTTAGAAGGATAATTTTTAGATTGTGGAGGTCTTTTTATGACATTATTTTTTTAGAAGGATAATTTAGAAGGAAATGTATTTTTCACATGCATTTCCACATCTTTTGTGGAGTTAGTGGTTTGAGACAGGAACAGCATATCCATGATATCCATGTGGCAACTAGGAACTTTTATTCCTTGAGCCCCTCTTTATAAAGGGCATTTGAAAAACCTGCTCTGGATAGCTCATTGGTCTGATCTTTGACACTGCCCATCTCCTGGACCAGTGAGGTGCCTGCAGCTTAGGCTGGAATGTAATTGGTTGAGATTCCTGTCAGTCCACCCAGAAGCTGGTTTAATGGAGCTGGCTGGGTTTCTCATTTATAACTGAATTAATTGCCCAGTACAAGCCAGCTTTACAGTAACATTAGTATACCTCTAAAGCATGGTCAAATGTCTGTTTGAAGTCTTTTTTTAATCTCTCTACTTGCCTTTGTAAAATTGAGGGTGCCTGCTGAATCATAAGGCAAAACAATTCCATTTGTATTCTATCCTTTCCTTCCTAGTATAAATTCTCTTCCATTCCTCTGTGTTCTCAGAAAGATGAGTAAAGGAGTTCAGACAAATAGTTAAATCTACCACTGAATAAAAAGTAAACCAAAAAATCCTGTTAAAATTGTCATGTTTCTAACATTTGTATAAACATCTCTTTAAACTTTTTTTGTTTTGGTTTTGCTTGTTGCTTTTTTATTCCAATTTATTCTAATTGACCAGAGCTATACCATCCTAAAAATTGCCCTTGTCTACCATTGCTTTCTTGGCAAGACAGGTGTTCTTGCACAGTGTGCAGCAGAGCAAGAGATGCAATTCCAAGGAGAATTTCAAGTGACTAAATCCAGTATATAAAAGGCAAAGGAGGAATTGAATCAAATGAAATGGTGACACAATGAAGTTTTCTTTGCAAGTTAGAGTGGAAATATAATAGAATACATGACAAAGTATTACTTTATGACAAAATTATAGGCCTTTGTATTCTCAGCCAGTAATGGTATTAATTGATACAAATTAACAAGAAATTTAAGTGCCATGGAAATTCTTTATTTCACATCTCTGTTCCTGCTCTTGTCGTGTATTCTGTAAACTGCAAAGGTATCCTTTCATGTAGCAGTTCAGACTGCACAAAAGGTTCAGAGTCCTGCTTTGCAAGTGATTGTCAAATATTTGTGGAAAATCTACTGATGTGTATTTTCGGGAATTAGGCGGCACACATAGAACTAAACCCTTGATGACATTCTGCATTATTTCAAGCCAGTGTATTTTTATTAAGATTTGAAATTGAAATTTTTTCTTTGAACACTGTCTCCTTGATGTTTGTTGAACTCCTCAATGGCACAATTTTTCATCCCTTTCTATCAGTATATCACACAGCCCTTCTTAGCAGTTCATTGCCATTTGCCAACTGTCCCTTGGTTTGTCACTCCATTCTACTGAAAAAACCCCATTGTGTCCCATGGTAAACTAGGGATAGCATGAAAGTGAGGATACATTTCAAAAGGGTGTGAAAAGATATGCAAGAAGCATGTATGAAACCATACATTCAGAAGCACAAAGTTCTGATACAATCTATACTTCCATCATGCTCTCATACTCCTTAGACATTTAAAACAGATTATTATAGCTCTAAAATGTTATATAAAAAAGGGATAGGAGGTCTGACACTATTTGCATAGAGGAAAATAAGAGTTTGAATGCAAAATACAACGGCACAAGGTAGTTTGTAGAAATTTTACTTCCTCATATTTCATCTTGCAACCTAGCTTTTTGGGACAAGTTCTGCAAGCCATATTGACAAAAAATCTGTTTCTGAATATCCTGGCCAGGAGATGTTGTCATAAGCATTTCCAAATTACTGTATCTACAAAGCACTGAATTAATTGGGCATAATATATTTTTGGCATGTGACTTCATAAAATGCAGCATAATGTCATGAAACCTACCAGCCTGAACTTCACTGTTTGCAGAGGTGACAGTCTCATGGGAAGATTTTCAGCTCTGAATGCATGCAATTTGCCTTCAAAGTGAACTGCTGGCTCTCACTAATGCAGTTTGGTCTCTATCCCTCTTTTTCAGTAGCCAAGCCTGATAAGCTGGATTTTTTTTTTTTTTTTTCATTTAGATCACACTTTCCTCACGACTTAATAAGAAAGGTGCAACTAAGAATGCCCATTCAAAACTCTCAGCACCCATGTAAAATATCTGGAAAAGAATCTGAAATAACTGCAGTACAATCAATAACAGCTAGATTTCAAATACCAAAAGAGTATATGTATATATACCTACGTGCGTGTATGTTCATATTTCATATATAGAAATTTGTGTTCATGTGAATATGTTCTTTCTCCTCTTTATGGACTTGCTGAAGTACTTAAGGCATAACAATTTTTATTAAACAAATGACTGTTCACAATGATTAAAGAAAGAACCTAGTTTGTTTGAGAGCTTGCTTTATAGTGCTAAGAATTGCCCTTTCAAGATGGTGATCTAAACACCAACCCTGTAATTTGAAAACCAATTTTGCAACTGATGAGCTACTTCAGACAGTGACTCTATTACCACTGTACAGAATCAATGGTTTATTTAACTGAAGTAATAAATTTCACACTGATTCTTCTGCAAAACTTCATATTGAAAACATCATTCCTGAGACAGGTACATATATAGATGCTCAACTCAAGAAAATGAATCTTTTTCTCTAAATGGATTACCAAAGTTAAGGACGAACTTTAATAAATTCTTTTAATTTTAATTATTATTTAACCTGATTTTTATTCATTATATACAATTATATCAGAAAATTTATTTTGAGGAAATATACTTGTTTTGAATGCTTCCAGGAAATAACATTATCAATGCAAATTGTTTTATCATCCCAATTTGAAATGTCAAATATTGCTTTTTGAGGAAGAAAAAAGGCATCACTTAATGGTATCTTTTCACATTATTTTACATAGTAGGAAAAGTCTAATATTCTATACATCCTATTTTTTACCCTTTTCTAATGTTTGAGGATAAAATGTAAATCATTCATGTTTTAAGATTAGACAAATGTTGAAGCAATGACATTTTTCTAAAGAACAGTTATTTTGTTTTCCTACTAACTAAGTTGTATACTTTCCTTCTTCTAAACTACAGCAATGCCAACACTTGAAAAGTGTCAAGGTGCATCATATTTTCTTTAATAGTTTGAATTGTAAGGAATGGGGTGTTACCACACATACCAAAATGATGACCTTTGCAAGAATAGAATAAGGGAGGAAGAGACACCAGCTCAACAGTTTGCACATGTAAACAATTTGATACCGCTGTATAGCATGTAATAGTCTAGGTTAGTAATAGCCTTATTAGGTCCACTTGCTATTCATTGCTGAGATTTTTATGTGTCTCTTAACAATTTTTTTTTGTTACACATTATAATAAACTATCTCAGAGGGCATGTACAGACATTTCAGTGAACAACAGATGAAAACAAAAGCTAATGAGAGAGTAATAAAGGCTGGCTTCATTTTTCACAGCAAAGGTAAGTGTTGATGCCTTGATCCCATGTGGCACACTACCAATTCCCTCAATAGGAAATGGGTAGTTTGCCTGCAAGGTTTTGGAGAACAAAAAGCCAAAGGAAACCCATATCTAAGAAGTGCTGTAAAGAAAATAATATAAAATTTAAAGTGTTTAAAGAGTGCGGGATTGTCAGGGCCAAAGTACTTGTAAACAAAGTACTTGATGATTTTAGCTGTATGAAAGCAGAAAATCTATCTTACAACTGTTACAAATGTAGAACATGTAATGAATGTAGAAAGTGTAGACTCGTGAAATGTGTAAATACAGAATAATGATCAGGTCATATATTTTTCACAGTATCCACACTTTTTTGCAAGGTGAATTACAGTTCTTCACAGTTATTAGAACAGCAATGGTAATTAGTGCTTGTTTCTATACCTGCAACATCCAAAAGCTATGGTATATCCCACTGGATGACAGTGTTGCTAGATTAGAAATTATAACAACTTTTGAAAATATAAGAATCTACTTTCTAAAGATCATCAAGACAAAGCATTCTTTGTTAAGTTTCTAATGTAAAGAAACTCCTCAGGAGCTTCCTACACGCAGATTCTGCCACTTTTTTTTTTTTTTTTTAATGTCCTCACAGTCACATGGAACTAAATTGAGGTTGTTGAAACCTTTCTGTGGGTAAAACAACTTTCTTGTATTGTTTTGTTATCAGTATTGCTGTTAGTACGCATTTCTTACCCCAATGCTTTTAGGTTTCAGTAAATTGCTATCTCAAACTGTAGTCTCTGCTTTTGTCTCTGTTATCAGAACGGATGGGAGTGGCCTCTTGGGTGTTTAATTTCCATCTGGTGTTAAAACCACCACAATGTGTAACTGCTAAAGGGCTCAGGCATATAAAAAGTAGAGTGTCTGTTCCTTTTAAATTAAAAACTTTTGTCACCGTTATGAACAGGCAGCGAGAGAGAAAAAATAGAATAACCCATTTGATGAAATGGTTTATTGGAGTTGGGATGAACCATCCAACCTGCTGTAGACCTACTTATTTTAGAATTACTATTTATTTTAGACTTATTCTAAGAACTATACTGATTCAGTGAATATATATGCTGCCCATTATTATCTAAAAACAAAGTTAGAGAGTCAATCGTATACAGAATATTATACATAACTTTAAAACCTTTCCAAAGGCTATTTTTTCTGGTGGTACCTCTTGGCACATTTTCATGATTGCTCAGAATACATTGAAATATGAGACATTTTCATTTTTAAGTGTGGGTATCAAAAGGAAGGATCCTTTCCAGTGTGTGTTGCAAGTGAAAATCCAGTTGAGCCCTAAGGAGGCTGAAGAGGAGGAAGGAGTGGATAATAGAATGGACCTAATTACTAGCTGTTAGTGTGAGTAGATCAGGGAAGAAGGAAATTGTTTATAGTTGGGAAAAAGAGAAAAGCTCAGGTTTTCAAATGCTAAGTCTTGACAATTAAAAGGGCAATCCAGATAATGTATCAGGAAATAAGGTATGAAAATTAAATCAAGGCTGAGGAAAGAGATTTGCGAGTCATCATGGTGGATGACATATAACTTAATATGGTGATAAGACAGAGAACTAAAAATGAAGATCTGAAGGACAAAATCTTCATAAAAGAGAGGCAAGTGGAAAATGATAGCCAAATGATATTTTGAAGGAGAAGCTGGAAAGGGTGGGGGGAAATCCTCAAGAAAATAGAGAAACAGAAGTTAATTAATGTTTTCACTGCTTTGCTAAGATTCTTTTGTTGGCTAGTATATTCGAGTGAAATCTGGTTTTAACAGCCTGTAATTCACAGGTTTACCAAGTTAATGAGTGCAATATTAACATAAATCTGGACAAGAAAAACTGTCGTCAGGGAATGTTGAGTTGGCAAGATGGGAACAGACTACTATTTCTCTCTAAAGATAATAAGTTTGTAAAGTCATATTTTTCTTGGGTTTTTTTGGTTTTAGCATATGTAGCAATGGACTTGTTGATATCTCATTTTTCTGCTGCCATGTGCTGACCAATGCTACATGGATTCACTTTTGTTATGTTCTCTGCCAGATATTAAGTGGCTGCTCCTATTTTATGCACTTGTTGCAGTTTGAAAATGAATTGATAGCCTGGAGATTCAGTAGACTTGGCTGCCGAAGCACGTTTGGTCATAGATACATTTGATGTGTACATGACCTCTCTGCTTCACATTGCTCATGGGCAAGATACAGTTGGCTGAAATTCCCACAGTGCCTGGCAATTGGATGTTGCTGCCACCATGGCAATCACTTTATCATTAACAGGCAAGTTGTAGGGAGCCATTTAAGTATAAACAGAGTTTAACTGGGCCCAGCCCTCTGCCAAAATACTGCTGTGGCCTGTCTCACGCTGCATGGCATGTCTGCCAAGGCCAGGGCTCTGTTCTGGTATGGTATCTATCATTTGTCTTCATGTCTCTCTCCTATTCAGCTGTTTTTATGTGTTGCCCATTTACAATACCCATTGTGTACAAGTGAGCTTTTATCCCTGAATAAGAAAAATAGAGCCTCACTTGAGGTACTAGTAGAACATAAAAATAAATCAGTGACAGTGTAGTCACTGTAGGATGCAGAGGACAGCTACAATGTAAGATGTAGAGGGTCATCATCAGAGGGCTGGAGCACCTCTCCTGTGCAGTTAGGCTGAGAGAGAGTTGGAGTTTTTCAGCTAAAGAAGCGAAGGCTCCAAGGAGGCATCATTGTGGACTTTCAGTAGTTGAAGAGGGCCTGTAGAAAGATGGGGACAAGTTTTATCAGGGAATGTTATGATGGGAGAAGGGGTAATGGTTTTAAATTTAAAGAATATCTATTTAGATTAGATATGGGGAAGATTTTTTTTTTTTAACAATGAGACTGGTATACACTAGCACAGGTTTCCCAAAGAGGCGGAAGATGCCCCATCCCTGTAAACTTTCAAGATCAGGTAGGATGTGCCTCTGAGTGACCTGGTGTAGTTAAAGATGTCCCTGCTCATTGCAGGAGAAGGGGTTACTTGATGACCTTTAAAGGTGCTTTATGACCCTGGTTGATGATCTTCAAGGAGAGTTTTCTTCAATGCTGGAGTTTCATGCAGGCATCTAACTTTACAGTGTAATTCAGTGTATTCTGCTCTGTCATTGATTGTTGCCTTTATCCTTATTCTGTGGCTGGATTGCCCAAAACATAAGGTCAAACATCTTAGAAAATGGCACATGAGGAGGTGGTTTTCTTCCCTGTTAATACAAGAATATAAACTTCCTCTCATTAAATTTTATTAGAGTTTTACCAAGGATACTGGTTTACCATTAATCATTGACCGAAGTTTAAACGGCCTCAAGCAAAACTTGTATTTAAAGAATATTTCTTATGGCTTTGGAAATTTTCAAATCTGACAAGAAATAGAGGACTGTTCACCTTCAAGTGCTGACAGAGCTTCAGCAAGCAAGGAAGAACATAGTTGAGGTACAGTGTTTGATAAAGATAGCTTGGTCTTTTGATATGACTGGGATCAATTCTCACAAAGACCAAAATGACTTTTCAATTCCTGGAAGAGCCTTGAGGAGCTCTGATTTACATCCTGCTAGTAAGGAGATACTAAAAACTGAGTTGCCAGTGTTTATTGTTTGTCCTCCAATTCACTTACAAAGAATTCTGAAAAAAAAATGAAATTTAGAGCTCCATAAAACAGTGATGCCTCCTTTAAATATTCAAGTTTTATGTGTAGAATCCCAAGTTTCTAGTATAATTAAAATAGTAGAGAAACTTCTACACTTGATGATGTAGTATATCCCTTTGTGGTTCCTCTTTTCTATCAATTGTACAGAAACTTGGATATTTCCATTCCTCCCTTGGATATAATAGGATGAAACTCAACTGTAAGGGTATGATTTTTGAATGTGATAGGGTAATTTTCTTTATTCTAAAACTCAATTTAGATTTTAGAGGAAGTTTTGGAGAGGTAATAATGATTTTTCATGTGCCTATATTTATATATTCTTTACAGCAAAAATATGTACTTGTTAAAGGTTTGTAATGACACATTTCTGTCTTCTCTCCTTACAGTTTTTAAGCTCTGATCTTACGAATTCTTAGCAGTTGCTTTGTTTTAATTATTGTTTTAATTATATTTCTGCTTAAATCAGCATGAGAACTTAGACTAGCAAAGAATGTGCTTCAAAAACTCACCACTGAAAGTCACACCTAAATTTAAAGCTCTGTAAGAAAACCATTGTTAAGAGAGATTATGAAGAAAAAAAAAAAAAGAAAAACCTTCTAGAAATTACTGTTGAGGAGACTTGTAAAGATCATGCTGAGTGGTAGGTCAAAAAGCCCAACTCACTGACAACTGCTGGAGTTAGGAAATTCACTTTTCCTGGTAGGCAGCTCCTTCTCTTCACTTACCCCTTTTGACACTGTTCTTTTATGTCATGTGGACATATTCAGCAAGGTGACACAAGGGGCAGGCTTTTCCTGTGCTGATCTGGATGCAGTGGAGGTGTGGGGACTTGTTACTGCTTAATAGGCTACTTGCACTCAGCACCATCTAGAGCGAAGTGCGGGGTGAGAAGGGAGTCTCACTGCCCCAGGTAAATTCTGTTTAGGATACTTGACTTCACTGGTAAGCCACTGTCAACACCTGATGTCCAGCTGAATCCAGGTGAGAATCCATGTAAAGGATCATTAGCCTAAAGGCCAGCAACTCATGTTCCAATGCTGACAAAACTTGCCCATTGTAAGTTTTTAGAGATAAAGAAAGAAGAGTAATCTAAGCTCTGAATACACCTGACATTTTACTGTAGGCAGGGTAAAAATGAGCATATATATTCATGCAAGCATAATTGATATAAAACTTTGTAGGAAGACTAATCCAAGGTTAAGATAGAGACATCAGGTATTCATGTCTCTCCTTTGAATTCAATGGAGATAGTGAGATTAACTGTGTAATGTGCTAAAGAACTGAGGCCTAATATAGTTATATAATTTAATAGCTCATAATCATTGACCTGAATGTGCTTTCAGTAAGCCCATATTTTCATGTTGCTACTGATTTTGTCCAAGTTCTCAGAGTTGCCTATATGTCTGCACAACTTCTATGTGTACTGGGCCACAACCTGTTAAGAGGCTGGGTTTACTTTCACCTGTGTCACTACTTAAAAGTTTTACAAAAACCCCAAACAAACAAGGTGTAAAAAAATTCAAAAAAAGGGAAAAAAAAAAAGAACTTTCCTAAACTGGAAGACAGATATTATAGAAGTGAGATTTGGAGGCAGGTTTTGCAGCTACAGAGCTGGCAGTGTGTCCTTTATTTTGTGATATGCATAATCAGCAGCACAGGACCTGGAAGGTGTATGTACCCTTCTCACATTATTTTAAAGCTGTATTATCAGTCCAACTGTATTCAACAATTACAGTGTTAATTGAGCTCAAAGTGAACAAGCTCATCTACGGTTTCATTAAAGAATTAACTTTTCCAATTAAAGTTTAGCTTTATTTAGCTCATTTATGTAGACATCGTCCTAAAACAAATAGAAGAACAATTTTATCACCATTAGAGGTTTCTCAAGCATGATCATGATGAGCTTATACAGTGTCAGAGTTACTGAAATAAAACTATCATAGCAAAATTAATGTGATAGACTTAAGGAAAAAAATCAGCAGTATTTGTATAATGAGATACTCAATAGTCAGGATACAAGTGTAGTCACTATAATGTTAATCTTAAAATAGTCATTGTCTAGGAAGGCCTGGTGCATATATATATATATAAATTGAATTTTTTACAGAGCACATACCTTGTGTGCCTTTGTGAAAAACACTAAGATCTGAGCTATTCTGCGTTTATGCTGCTGATAATTTCAAAGTAAATATGCATAAACATTTTTGACTTATTTCCATAAAATCTTCACCTTTTCCAATTAATGGGGAAATGACAGTGGTGCTAACTGTAAATCTCTGAGTAATAAGCCACAAAATGCAAACTGTTGGTCACAATTATTGCTTTAGGGTTATGTAAAAGCTTGCAAGGCTCTAAGCTATACCAAAAAAAGGATTTACCCAGTGAAAGGTGCTTTATCTTATTTATTTATCTTTGGCACATACAAGAACATGAAATTTAGCAGACAGTGATTTATTTTGGAGAATCCAGGTGGGAACAGTGATCCTGAGCAGTTATAGTAGAAATACTCTATTCTGCAATCCTTAGCTATCTGTCTTTATATTGCCCCATCACAATAGCATCTGAATGCCACAGAACACTTAGTTGTATCATGCTCTTGTGAAGTGTTCAATAGTCTCATTTTCAAGTTGGATGAAAACAGAAGATGGAATTTTTTTTTGTTTTAAATTACTTAGACAAAAATATGGCAGTTGGTTATGTTGAATTTTTATCTCCTATGACTTGATTTTGTGACTTAACTGAAAGCTCATCCTTCCTTATACAATTATTTCTAAGTAAACATAAAAAACCCATAAATGAACTAGTTGAAAGTGAGGCTGCTTTTTCACATTGTAGAAAGGTTAAATAAAGTATTTTTGCAGCAGGTTCAAAATCTATAGCTTTGGATCTATTATAGATCTGTGAAAAGTGGCTCTCAACTTCATTAATGTGGGTCACTCCCAAATCCCTTCTTTAGTTGCTTAATGTCTAACTTGGAAATTGCAACTGGATCTGAAGAGATGGAGCTTGGAAAAATCTTTCATCTCTCCTGTTTTTTTTTTGTTAAGATTGTTTTCTTTTTCCATTCTGAAAAACTTTGAAAATTCTTTCTTATTCTGAAAAAATCTTTGTTTTTGCTAACATGTTCATATTTCTTTCAGATTCCCTTTCTGTTTCCATTTTTCATCCAGGTGCTATGCATTTCAATACAAAGAAATCTTCAGCTTTTCTGACACCCTTTTTGAAGTTTCAATAAAATCTGAACGTTTGAAAAGGTCTAGTATTTTCCCAGGGTGGCAATTGTTCCAGTTCCAGATCATGACATTAAAATTCTGCTTTGTTTTGACAATTTGTCATGGTTTGACCTCAGCCAGCAGCTAAGAATGCTGGCACTCAGTCAATTTCCCTGAGTGGGATAGGGGCGAGAATCAGAAAAGTGGGAAAACTCATGGGCTGAGGTAAAAATCATCTTTGTTGCCCTGCACTGTACCTGTTCCAGGGGCTCCATGTCTCTCCTGTACTGAGAAGCCCAGACTGGACACAGCACCCCAGATGTGCCTTCACATGGGCAGATTAGAGAGATGGGATCACCTTCCCCTACCTGCTGGCAATGTTCTTCTTCATGCACTGTGGAAGATCTTTGTCCTTCTTGGTCCTTAGGGCACGAGTCCTTATGATACTTCATAAACAGATTGTTTTCCACTGGGACCACCATTCCTTCATCAAAAAGCTATTTTATGGCTTGTTGGTTCCTAGTCTGTACTGACAAACAAAGCACTAACCCAGAACAAAACAATGAAAGGGGGATTATTTTTATTCTGGATATCTAAAATTTAGGTATTTAAGTATGAACTATTGACCTAGACTTCATGTATTATACTGGATAACTCTATCAGCCACATCAGTAGAGTTTGTATCCAACTAGTTTTGATTTCAACAGTACCTTGAGAATACCAACTTTTTTTCAGTGAAAACAGATAATTTTTGGAAAATAAACTCGGTATTTGGAGTCATACATTTAGGTGACTAAGACAAAGCGTTGTATGACAGCCTGAATATGAAATTCACTCTGAGAATGGGTCAATGTCGTAGGATGAGTAGTTTTGTGTATATTAGTAATTTCTGCAGTGAACCTCTTTTCTTCTCTAAATCTTTCCTCAATAAACCAAAAGTAAATCCAAACAAACCAACAAAAACTGAAACATAAACAAAATCACAGAAGTATAATATGTAATTAACACTGACAAACAAGTGAGAAATATTTTGTGTGTAATCTCACATAATGAAAAATCCACCAATGTTGTCAAAGTTCAGTTACTATGTCCCACATTGACTTAACAAGTTTTAGAAATTTGGCTGATGCTCCTTAAACCTTAATGTTTGTTCACCATTTTTCTCTTGTAATTTGCTATACGTGACAGAAGCTCCTTGTTTTGCAGTCCTGTTACCACAAAGTCAAAAGAGAGAAGAAAAAATCTTCAGATGTTATTCAGATCAGCTAAACTTTAAAGTAATTTTCTAGATGAGCCCTTTTCTCTTTCTACTGTCTTCAGAAAAAGTTAAGGAAACTGCAGTCTCAGCTAATAGTGAGTCTCATGTCCTTTATAGATGTACAGAAGTTAGATTTAGGTGAGATAGTCAGTCCACAGTCTTTCTATGGCTGTTGCAGCACTGTGTGTCCCTCCTTTAATGGAATTCATCTTATACTAAAATAAGAAATCTAAAATTATTGGGAAAAATCTGTCAATTAACATGCCTTTTTCTTTTCACTGAATATGAGGGAAGCCTATGGTGACTAACCTAAAATATTGTTCGTATAGAAAATTGCATTAAATTAATTGACCTTCTATGATGTTACTAAAACTATGAAAGATAAATTGCCATATTGCACCTGACTGGAATGGAGTTAACTTTCCTTCCTTCATCATATAGTTCTGTGCCTTTGCAATTGTACCCAGAAAGGTGTTGATAACACTCCAGTGATTTGGCTTCTGCTGAGCAGAGCTGGCACAGCTTCAAGGCTCTCTCCAGCCTAGGAATGTTAGACTGAGAGTGAGAGAAAAGCTGGGGCTGGGGCACAGTGAGGACATCCAATCCAAACTGACCAAAGAGATGCTGGATGACATAATGCTCAGCAATAAAGACAAGGGAAATAGTGGAAAAGGGAGGAATTTGTTACTAAGATATTTGTCTTTTGAACTAATCTCTGTGTGTACTGAGGTCCTGGTCCCAGGAAGTGGCTGAACATGACACTTCTTGGGATGTTCCCCCAAGTGGCATGGGGGAAGTAGAGAATTTTTTTTCCTTTGCTTCCATATAAAAGTTTTGCTTTTCTTTGTTAAACTGTCTTTATCTCAGCCTATGAATTTTTTGTCTTATTTTGGAGAAAATTTCCTCCAAGGAAGATGTGTGACAGAGAAGCTTGGTAAGTAACTAGTGGGCAGCCAAGGTCAACACTCCACAACTGCCACCCAAAATATTTTTCTAGCTCCCTTTAAAATGAAATTAAAACTCTTTACTGTCTTCTGGCATCAGTTGTCAAGTCTGGCATCAAAGCATTTAAATATTATCCCTTGGGATGTTTGTTCATTGCTGGCTGGAGATGCAGTTGCACCTGCATTTAACATGCAGAAGCACATTGCACTTGTGCTTTACCTAACACAATTTTAGCAGTTAGGTTGACCATGTAACTGCAGTTGAGGAAGGTTATTATAGTGTGTTGTCATTATTCTCTGATAGCCTCTGTAAACCACACAAAAGTCACAGATTACTGAAACATTTATCACCAGCATTGCTAGATTAAGGGGAAAAGTGATGTATTCACTGTTTATGTGGTGAGAGACTGAAAAGATACAGCAAAAGTAGTATTATTAACAACAAAGCAACAGGTGGATTTTTTGTTAGAAAGTTGAATTAGGACTGGCAGGAATATATAGTATGGAAATATGTTATCCAGTAACATTTTCAATCAGTTTATTTTATTTTTAGATATATCAGAATCAAAAGTCTGAGCAATGCAAACTGCTATAACAAAAGAATGAAGTAAAGTAGAATTTTTTCACCATAAGATTGAATTAAAATCAGTCAAAATACTTTTTAGATGTGAAATAGGGTGTTCCTTCCTTCCTTGTTAAGATCTCTTAGTTTTGCATTGTTCTGTGCTACATACTTTTTCGCTTGGAACATAAGTAAAATTAAAACATTGTTAAGAGATATTAAAAAGTACAAAAGAATATTTCTGGCTTTCCTACACATACAGAAACACTTTGGATAATTTGAATAAGTTTCAGATAAGCAGCCATATTTTTGGGTGCTCATTAGAGCTTGGTGAATAATTTATAACAAATAATTTAGTTGATGAATTTTAACTCTCTTCAGCTCACAAATTGTCCATGAACAGATTGTGATTTTCCTAAATTAGCTCATTATTCACAATCATCCAGTGAATAATTCCTGTGACTAATTCTCTGTAGCTAGTTTGTGGCCAGTTGCTGTAAGCAGTTAACTTTCAAGCTGTTTTGGTCTGACATATAAATCCTTTAGAATATTTCTGCTTAACCAAAAAGTTCGAAATCGAAGCATCAGGAATAATCATAATAAAGATGCAATAATAGCAATAATAATAAAATCCTAAAAGATACATGCACTTTCCACCCTGCTTCAGCTCTGTTTACATCACTGTAATATTTATGAGATGTTCTGAAAAATAGAATTAATTTTCTTATACATCCAGAGGAAGACCAATCCTCATATAGTCAAAAGATCTTGAGAAATTTCTGAAAATTTTCATTCCTTGACTGCCTTTAATTCAGTGTTTTCCCATTCAGTAGAAGTGGGCTACATCAGAGACAATCATCATGACATTTGAAAGCAAAGTGATTATACTTGCAGTAGCAGAAGGGTTTTTTTAACATTTTTAAGGAAAGCGTAATTTTCCAAGTTCAAAAAATAAATTGTATAAAAGGTTTTTGAGTTTTGTCTTTTGTAATCTTGATCTTATATTTTGTTATATAAGGCCAAAGCTAAATGAATAATTCATTTTAAATTTTGAAAAAAAAAACAGGACTAAAGGAGGAGGAACAGATGTATGCTTCTTACTTTTGGCTTTGTATTTTCCTTATATTCTCAATTCCCAATTAAAAATGTTTAAACTCAACCTTTTAGTTTTAGGAGTAGCTAAAAGTACTTAAGTAAATGTTGTTATTCTTATATTTACTTAGCTGGTGGAAAAACCTATTTTTTTCATTTATTTTTTGTTCTTATTTCCATTACTCTTTTATAACTCTTTATTTTGAATGTTTTTTCAAAATGCCATCACATATCTGTATTTTCTTAATGAGGAGAAATTATGAAAAACTAAGATTTTTTTAATGAATATTCATATTTATTTACAAGGAGTGTTAAAGGTGTATTCTCTAAACACAGGCATAATCAAGCAAGAGGGAGTAGTTCCAAAGCAAGAGGACTCTAAACAAATAATCCATCAAAATCCCTCTTTCTTAGCTTCTTTCAGGAGCAATGATTGTTTTGATTCTTCCTTACTGCATTTTGTATTCACTTTTGTCCTCAAGACACCAAGAAAAATTATAATTTTTCAGATACTAGAACCTTAACTTGTTGTGTGCTTACCCTGGAGAAATGGCAGAGTTCAGAAGGTTGGGGTTGTATTCAAGCCTCTGTTCTCTGGATCTCAGATTGGTTGGGATGTTGCATTACCTGGAAAAGTTTAATAAATGAAAACTTCTTAAATAAGTTAGCTGTTTGGAGATTACTGCACTCTGTAGCAGAGTCCACACCTCTATTCAGATTTCTTCAATATTTGATTCCTTCAATTTACTGGGTTTTTACTTGACTAACAATTGCAAAATCATCTTTGGTTGTAAGTGATATTTTGCATATAACAAGCTCTCCAACCAATATTTAACTTAGAATCATCTAAGTTTCCCAAAATGT
The DNA here is from genome assembly GCF_047830755.1 of Zonotrichia albicollis. NCBI lineage: Eukaryota > Metazoa > Chordata > Aves > Passeriformes > Passerellidae > Zonotrichia > Zonotrichia albicollis. Next base: position 71,723,904 of record NC_133820.1, read on the forward strand.
CTGTATAAAAAGGCACATATTAATTTGCACATATTTATTTTCACATCCAACGAGTTCATGTTGTACATTAGCTCATAGTTCGTATCTACCATCTTCAGAAAACTCGGGCAGTGGTGCAACATTCGCTGTCATTTCCTATTTCCTCCAAGTGCTTCTTTTCTTTTCCTTGAAGAACTGATGCTTTCAGTACCTAATATTACTTGTAGTAAAAGGTATGTTTTAGCATATATTATCAATTGGAAATTTTCATTAAGTTTTTGCCCAAAGCTTTCATGAACTACTTTATCCAAAAAAAAGAGTTTGTTGTTTTTTTTTTCAGAAAAGCATCAGCAATCCTAGAAAAGCCTGTATCACTAGATACATAAATAAATAAGATCAGTCATTCACAAGGCCTATAAAATAATTATATTAAGATGAATTTTCCAGAAACCATGTTAAGATCATTTTCTTGAAATAAATTATCTAAATCTTATGGTTTGTGTTGAATATTTGTATTTAATTATTATTAGTTTTCTTATATATGTTTCTATGAGACATGTCTCCTAGGTTCCTAAGCTGAAAATGCTGTCAAAAATCTTTTTGTGGTGAGAATTCTGATGCAGGATCCTGAATTGCAATGGTGTGAATGGTGAAGATCCAGATTTCTGTACAGGTTATGTTCAAAACTGTGTTCCCCTAGAGAATAGAAATTCCACTTAGTTGTGAATTAGTATATTGAAGGTCCTAAACCTTCATAGCTTGAAGGAAAGTGATTTAAGGTTGGGGAGCAGGGGAGAAAAAAGAAAAGATACAAGCCAATGGAGTCTTGGTGAGAGCAACGCATATATATGCGCTTAGAAATATGAGCCTATGGAGTCCCTCTATAAAGCTTACTTTATATAGAACTATTTCTTTAGCCTGAGAAAGGGCATATATTTTTAAAACATGCACGGAAGGGATGACAGGAAGTCAACGAGTTTTTAAGTAGTATACTTAAATAAGAATTTACATTCCCTGAAGTCAACAAATATTTCAAATAATGAATGAGTGCATATTCCACACTTGTCTTATTGTAAAAGGGGGAAAAGAGGACCATGCAGAAAAATTAGTTGTCAGGTTAGTTCCCAGGGCATGGAAATCAATGATTTGTTTTGTGCTTTTGCCTTGAATGTTTTAACAGAAGGACTTGCTTTCTCCCTGTGAATTGGAGTTAGATGGTATTATTGACATATCCACAGGAAAGCTGTAATTTAGAAAAACATATAGTACATGGAAATGAGTTTATTTGGGGGAGCTTTTGAATGTCAAGTTCGTTTAAGACAGTTTGCTCAGTTTAGGATGTAGAATTTCAAAGCATGAAAACCTGGGAATAGGCATAAGTTTGGTGGGTTAATTTGTTTGTTGGTTTCGGCATTTGAGATTTTTTTGCAAAATGCACAATACATCTATTTTATATGTTTTTTTCTTTATTAAATTGCTATGCCTAATAGTATTCAGCATACCTGTCCTCAGAAACTCTGGAAAATAAAAATCTTACATTGCCCTTACCTTTCCTGCAGAGGTTACACACATTGACCTGTATGTGCAAGGTTCACTTCTGTGAACCCCTTCTCCTATGGATCTTCTTGAGGGGATCAATAGCAGCACTAGAGGAACAGTATTCAGGTGAAGTACCATGGCAGAGCAAATATCTGTATAAGAGCAAGCAGTTTGCTTTCTTCTCTGTTTTTCTCCCTTGTAACTCTGATGAGGAAATGTGGTCATGTGGTGATTTTAATGAATTTCTATAGAAATGCTTATAGAGAAGTGAAGTTACTGAGTAAGAAATAATAAAATGTTCATCTAAGATGGTATTATTTATTCCATTACATAATAAGCATGTTGATAACCTTAAGAATCTCATAAATTTCACTTTATATGTCTGTGGAGAAATGTTTGCCTTTGTGTTCTTTTTTATTGGACAAGTCAACTTTGTCTTGAATAAAGAAACTTTTAATTTGCTTTCAGCAAAGTATTCCATAGAGATGAATGCAAATAAAGAAAATCTTCATGAAACATTGAGATATTTAAGCTGATTATATTTTTCACTCTTTGAAGAAGATTGAAGTTGTTTAAAGGAATCGATAATTTTGTGATTTATCTACATTCTTTCTTTCAATTTTCCTCTTTTACCACAGAGTAAATGATAATAACTGATACACAGAACTTGTTAACTCCCTTATCAGTAGACTTAATTTCTACTGTTGAAATGCTTAAAATTTCTAGTGTTGTAAAATCAAAAAGCCACAAATGAAAAATAAAGCCCATACAAAAAGGAAGAAAAAACCCCACACTAGTATTTGCACATTATGATTTCTATTTGATTGAATGAGTGAAAGAAATGAAGAGGCAATTAATAAAAAAAGGTTTGGTGAGTTGTTATTTTCTTTTGTTACCAGTCAAACATGCCAGATTTTCAAGTAGCCAAAGCAGTTCCAAATGAAGTTAAGTGTTAATTCTATTTTACTGAACTAGTCATTACATTACATAGGTTTAGAAACATTTGGATATTTCTGTATTATTTTAGATTATGGTGCTAAAACTAATGAAATTTCAGACTGGATTTTTTTTTTTTTTTTAGCAGGGACAAAAAAGGCAGAGCCCTTTATAATTTTTTTTTTTTCAAAGAAGAGAGCAAACAGGAAAAGACACATCATTGTGCCTGAATAAAACATTTAAGAAGGAAATCTTTTGATAATGTCTACATTAATATTCTCAATATTCTGTAATAGATATACTTCTCTCTCTATGATAACGAATCTTAATTCTGTATAGCCTCCTATTCTACCACACTTTTACTTATCTATCTTGTTCTTCTCCAGTGGGTAGTAATTTTTACTAATGATCATCAGTTTCTGAGTAAGAATATAATTCATTTTGCATAGGACACTGAAGAACTATCAAATTGTAATGATTTTCAGTCACTGTGGACCTGGGCCAGATTCAAGCTAAGTGACTTAGTGATGAAAGCCCCTGACTACTATTAACAATTCCCTGAACTGTTCAGTGCCCATTAAATAAATGCAAAATATATTTGTCATTTGGGCTCCTATCTTCTAATTCTAATTCTCCATGTCAGAAGCTATTGGTCTAAAAATAAAAATGCACTTGCATCTATCAGGTAATTTTTCCTTTAGCTGCAATGTTACCTTAATATGTTCACAGTTATGGTCACTTAACTTTTCCACTGAAAATGAGTGATTAGAGGATTCCTATCTTCACTACTTTGTCCTAAATTCTAATTGTTTTCTAAGTGTGATATTTATTCTGTGAGAAAATATATTACAAAAATAGAAGAGACAAACTAACAAAACCTACATTTTTTGCATGTTCCAACAAGAATGATAGCATTGCATTCCAACAAGAATGATAGCAATAACTGTCCAAAATAATTCCAGTCAGGGGATTATCTGATATGTCTCTTCATAGAATTATAGATTAACCTGAGCTGGAAAGAACCCACAAAGATCATGAAGTCCAAGGCGTTCTTGAGGGTCAGCAACCTTTTGTGAGCTCTGTAAATTAAAAAATGTATCTTAGCTGTTGTAACTAACAATGGCACAAAAATTGTTAGAAGATGAATTAAAAAAAAAAAAGTTTAAAAAGTTAAAATCTTAATTGTTTAGGCCGTTGTGTAATGACCATATGATTATAATATAATTATTGAGTTATTTTCCCATATAAACTGAAACTCTTATTGCAGAACCCAAAATCAAGTTATAAGGTAATTGGTTTTGAACTACTTGGTAACTTCAAGTATAATTGCTAAGTAATTTGCAAAATATGTAATTACCATGGGCCCTATGTTCCTATGTCTTGTGTTCTTCACAATGTAGAAGTGTGCCACAAAAGTGACTCAGAACACCTAAAACAGGGTAAAAATCCATCAGCAGTATTAATATTAAAGTACCATGAAGAGAATCCACAGTACTTAAGCACAATGCACAGTACTTTCACTGATAAGCAACAGCAGTCATTGCTATTGGAAAGGTGGGAGGAGCTAGCTAGGAAGTATTTTGTACCATATGTCTGCTTCACAACCCACTGAAGAAGTGTCAGAAGAACATTGCAAGTTAATATTGCCTGAGACAGTGATAACTTACAATACACTGACAACACAGATTGCAGATGGCCAAATTACCACTACAAACACCTTCTGGCACCTGACAGCTCACCAGATGCTGGTGGGTGTCATTTACTACTTAATCATGTACCTGAGGAGAGATTGTAGAGATCCTATCCAGGATCCTGTGGTATCCATGTTGGTAAACAATCTATGGTCCTGATGTAGGAATTCATCACAGTGCCAGTGTAAATAGTGTAATGTGTGTGTGTGGATACCCTGATGAATATCCTCTACTGCCTTACCGGGCCAATGCCAAGTCTGACTTAACTGGTTGCTTTGCATTGGTAATCTTATTAACCACAAGGTTAAAGGAAGCTCAAATAGCAAACATCTAAAGTTGCAGAACAGAAAATCAAAAGCTCCTCCTACACTGGCTTCTGGAAATATCCCTATAAGTTGGAGAAATCTTTTCCTTCAATCCAGAAACTGTCAGTTTATTTGCATGTGGCCATGTAATTGGAGTTGTTTGTCAGCTTTAGATTTTTAATGTACACGAATTCTGGCTACCAAATAAATATTCCTCTAAAAAGCTGAGAGTTTGAATAGTATCCAAATTATCCTGGGAATTATCTGTATTTGCTTTTCCTTTTCCATTTTAATACTTTATCCTACCTTCTAAAAATTATTTTAATCCTGTGTCCCAGTTGTGAGCCTATTCAAGATTTTGTCTGCCTTTAGCCATAAAATAAAATTAAAAAAAAAAGTTTCTGCAGACTTCATAGAAACCAAATCACATAGCAACAGATTACCAAGGTTTTCATGAGCGTTAATGCTTTAAATATGTACTGTCTATTGACTTTATTTTATAGCTATTTACAAAAACTATTTTAATACATGTTTTAAAAGCCTTCAAAATTATTACTCATCTTTCAGGGCAGTAATGCCCTGAATGAACTCTCAAAAATATAGTAATATATCTTTTTGTCAGTTGCAGTCTCTGTTTCCTTCTCCTACCCCATTTCCTAAGTGGCTACTGTATTCTTTTCATTTACATTTTACAGAACAAGGGAAAGCTGGGATCCTAGAATTGATGCTTTGATTTCTCAGCTGCCAGATGAGAAATTAGGAACAAAAGTTGCAACAAGTCATGTATAGAATATTACTTATATTTATTTTTTATGGTATTAATATAGACCCCAGTAAAACAGCCTGAAAGGTGAAAATAACCCAGAAAAAAGTATCAAGTGATAGCCAAATGCAGAAAGTGGGAGAGCTGGACATGGCAGAACCTCTGACTGGACATCAGATATTGATTTTACTTAGCAAAAGGGAACCTATATAGATTAAAAAGTTAAGGTATGGGAGTGGAAATAAAAATAGAAGAAGCTCATGTAGTAACAGCAAGAAACTACACTGAAGCTGAGAAAGAACACAAGGGCCCAGACTCTACTGTAATTACACACAAGATTTAAATAGTTTTGTTTATTTGTAGCTTTCCATATTTAAATTGTTCACAAATTTAGTACAACCTGTACTTTTATGTATTTAAATCATACACCTAGTGACTGCTGACCCAGTGTCACTGAATTTGCTCTTCAGACTACCATTTTTAACTGCAATCATGATGTATTCTCACTGTGAAAATGCACTTCCCTAGCTATTTTAAGTTTCCAATAGCTGAATGTACCAGTGAAGTGCGTGCTAAGTGGACTGAGTGTTGCCCCTTTCAGCTGGTGTTTGTTAGTGACAGGTTGTCTGCCAGACCTGGGGCTGGCCCATGTGGTGACTGGTGGGCTTTTGCACAACTGACTGCCCAGGTTACTGGTGCTGCTCGATTGATGCATATCAAAAGTTACCCCAAATCTTCTGCCAGGGTAACTAAGTTTTGTAAGCATTTCATGTTTAATCACAGAGAAGACCACGCAACATAAATGTGATTAAAATTCTTGTGTAAAATTCAGTGAAATAATCTAAAGTTATGAGCAGGAGAAAAAATTCAGGGGAAAATATATTTAGTCATAGATCTGCACGTTAGATATTTCATACTCTTTCTGTCAGCTCATTTTTAGTTTATCTAGAACTAAAACTTGTACAAAATGCAGTAAAGAACATCTGGAGTGTGGGACAGATTCCATTTGAAGAAAAAACTGATATTACAATTGCTCATCTTCTGAAGAAGGTAAATGAAAAGAGTAGAGATAATCTAATCAAGAATGACACTGAGAAGATGAATTTGAAATAACCATTCTGAATTTCTGATAACTGTAGAACTAGGAATACCATATAGAGTTTTTAGTCAGAATGCTTAGAAACACTTTCTGCAAACCCTGCAATTTAATTATAACATTTACTTTCCAAAGATATAGAAAATATTCTTGAGTTCTGTAGGGAGATAAAAAAATAGCTGAGAGATCAGTCTATATATTATGCACTAATATCCAGATGAAACTTTAATCTTGTGAAGTTCCTACATCATTGATTGTAAAAAGGAAAAAGAGAGAAACCATCATTTAATATTTGTATGCTCATTTCACCCTTTCTCTAACCACCTGTTCCAAGCTGCTGCTGGATATGTTATACTTGGCTAGGAAGGCCTTCAGCCTCATCCAGTACAGCTGTTCTTACATTCTTTTGTATTTATATACATGGGTGGTATTGAATAATCAGTAACAAGGGGACAAGTATACGGTAGAGCTCAGCACATGTCCGGATTTAAACAGCTTGCTTATGAACTCTTAGCAGACTCATATTTTCTAAGGGCTGGAAGACAATTCTAGGGAGTTGGGAAATAAAAATCAGTTTTTCTCAAAATCTCTATTGCTATTATTAACCAGTAAATCATGATGATGATGATGGTGATGATGTGTAAAGACATCTTCTCCTACACGATACATTTCATAATTGTTTTTTAGTATGTGGCCTTATCTAATATAGATAGTGCAGTTTTATAGACTGCATTTATTTGAATCTGATTTAGAGTAAAAGTGTATTAGGCTGTTGCAGTGCATTTGTCTGAACAAGATAGAGAACCTCCATAGAGTCACAGAAAGGCTGAAGCTGGACAAGATCTCTGGAGGCCATATGATCCAACTCTCTTGTTCAAACAGGGCCACCTAGAGCCAGATGCTTAAGATTTTCAACATCTCAAGTAGGAAGACTCCATAGGTCTCTGAAAAACCTGTCCCAGCCTATTGTCTGTCAGAGTAAAATGTGTTTTCTGGAGTTCTGTGTTCCAGTTTGGACCCATTGCCTCTGGTTCTGTCACTGGGCACAACTAAAGAGAGCCTGACTGTCATGTTTTCATACTTCATTCAGGTATTTATAAATATTAATAATATCCCCTGGAGAATTCATTTTTCTAGGCTGAAAAGGCCCCCTCAGAGTTTTCTTATATGTGAGCTATTCTTGTAGCCTTCACTATACCCTCACCAGAATGTCCATGTCTCTTCTGTACTGAGGAGTCCAAGATCTGACATGGTGCCCCAAGTGTGGCCTCTCCAGTGCTGAATAAATGTGAAGGGTCATCTCCCCCCATTTGCTGGAAATACTTTGCCTAATGCAGCCTGGGATGTCATTGAAATTGTTTTCAGCAATGCATATTGCTGGTGTCCAAGATGTACAGGGTAGGTATAAACCACTCCTCCCAGGGGTTTTTCATCAGCAAACCTGCTGAGGTTTACTCTGCTTCATCATCCACATCAATAAAGATGTAACACAGCACTGGGCCAGTGCTGATATTGCTAGGGCAAACCACTAGGCACTTGCCTCCACCTAGACTCCCTATCACTGATTGCCACCCTCTAGGCCTGGCCACTCAGCTGTTTTCTCCCCCACCTCATGGTCTTCCCATCCAGCACATAAGCAGTCAGCTTGTCCATGGAAGTCTTGTGGAAGTCAGTGTCAAAGGCTTCCCTGAAGTTCAGGTGTACAATATCCACTGCTCTCCCCACATATTCCAAGCCAGTCAAACCTTGTTTGCAGGTTTCAGGACCAGTTGCAGAAATACACATCTTGTAGTGGAACTGAAAAGACAGGTGGCTAATGCCTCTGATTTCCTTTTTTTTCTGGCTCTTTTTTCAAACCTATCAGCATTTAGTGGTTGGGTCTTAGGGACTTTTTATTGTGCCAGATTATCCAGCTTTAGAGGGCAGAGTTTAAAAGCTCTAGTTTCTCTGACAGACAAAACTGACAGATTTCACAGCTCTGCAGTAAACCTTGTGAGACTTTTGCTGCTCTGTTCACCTGACTCCATCCACTTACAGCATTCCTTTACAGCAGCAGAGCTCTGAATGCTACTGCATTCTCTCTAACTCCCTCAGTGAAAACCAGTAAAAATAGTGAGCATTAAACCCATAATTTTTTATTCACTTTACAATCTTGTAATTGCAGTATTAAAATGATCATTATGCCTACTGCCACTTCTTGACTTATAAATTTCATTTCTTTCTTCTGCCTTTCTTTGTACATCTCCAATTATATTTTTTCCAACTGGCTTTTTTTACATTTCACAGAATTAAATAAACAACCAATGTAAATAAATAAAGCTGCATATTGGAGAAAAATATAGTAATTACAATGTTGTTTAGGTTTGAAGTGACCTATCAAATTAATCTAGTCTGACTCTCCCTGTTCAAAGCAGAGTCCTGCTAAAGCAGATTTTTTGGCACCACGTCCAGTGAAGTTATTTACTTTCTCCAAGGATGGAGACTTTGTACTGTGTTTAGAACATTTGACCACCCTCACAAAAGTAAAAAAAAAAAAAGTTTTTTATGTTCAGATGGAATTTTATGTATTTTTATTGGTGTCCATTGCCCGTATCCTCTCAATAAGCACTACTGATAAACGTCAGGCTCCCTTTTCATAATTTCCTTCCTTCAGATATATTTATATCATTGATGAGACTTCCCTGAACCTTCTCCAGGCTGAAAAAATCCTATCTCCCTCAGCCTTTTCTTCTGTGAAAGGTGCTTCAATCACTAAATCATTTTTTCTGGAGCATTACTTGATCTGTTAATCTATATCTTTCTTGTAGTGGGAGCTGAGAGCTGAACACAATCCTGCAGGTGCAGTCTTACTAGCACTGAGCAGAGGGGAAGGATCACCTCACTCAAATTGCTGGCAGCACTCCTAGTGCAACTGAGGAGGGTTGGTGGACTGCTTTGCTCTGAGGGTGCATTGCTGGCCTGTTGTCCACTAGAATCTTAAGTTCCTTTTTGGCAAAGCTGCTTTTCAGATGGTTTCACTCCTGCATAAGCTGGTGCATCAACTTTCTTTCCCAGGTGCAGGATTTGGCATTTACCCTTGCTGACACTCACCCAGACTACTGAGCTTCATCTGAATGGTGGCATAGCTATATCTTGTATAAACCTCTCCTCCTAGTTTTGTATTGTCTGCAGACTTGCAAAGATGTCATCCTTATCTGAGTCATTAATAAAGGTGTGGAAGAATATTAGAACACAGATGGACCTCTGAGCTACACTGCTAGAAACTGCCTCCAACAGGACTTGGTGCCATCAGTCACATTCCTCTAGGATCAATTATTCAGCTCATCTTTAATCCAGCTGACTGTCCACTTACCTAAACTTTACTTTGTCAGTTCCTCTGTGATGATGTTATATGAGACAATGTCAGAAGCTTTCTGAAGTCAGGGTAAACAATATCTGTTGCTCGGCTGTCATCCACCATCCATCAGCTATTCCAATCATTGTAGAAATCTATCAAGTTGGTCCAGCATGACTTCACCCTTGAAAATCCATGCTTATTACTCCTAGCTTGCTCTGTGGCCTTCATGTGTCTAGAAAATCTTTCCAGGGGGTTTCTCTCTATCACCTTCAGAGTGACTAAGGTGATGCTGACTGGACTTTAATTCCCCAAATCTTCCTTTTTTCCTTCTTGAATATAGGAGTGATATCTTTTCTCCTCTAGTCTTTATGTACTTTTCCCAGACACTATGATTATTCAAAAGGATTCAAGAGTATCCTTGCATTGGCATTGGCCAGCTTCCATTAGTCTTCATTGCCTTCTGTACAAATATTTTTTTTGAGTGCTCTATGACTTGGTCATCCTCTGCTGACAATAATTCTTCATATTTATCATAGGAGCAACAGCATAGATAAATCTATATGATCACACAATATAATATTTACAACTCCTTTCTCCTTACCAATGCATATGTATCCTTTTGGTATTTCTTTCATAAAGGTAGAATTTCTGAGATCTTTCCATTATCATAAACTATCACAAGATTATAGATATTAGATATGGTTCTCCTCAGAGTTGCTTCTATTTTCTTCTGAGAATGTCCATGCCTAAATTAGCAGCCTTGAAAGTTAAACAGCTAGTTTAATATTATCTAAATGCAAAATGTTATCAAGAAGTTGAAGCAAAACATTTATGAAGAAGGAAAAATGATATATGGCATAGTATCAGAAAGTGTCAGAGATTGGGAAGAGTCTAGAGAAGAGCAAGAGGAGAGCAAGAAACAACTACTGTGTTCAGAGTCAAAATCAAATCCAAAGATTTACATACCATAGCCAAGAGCTTTTGAATACATCTGGTATGCAACATCTGACCTGCTATGATTATGGCCAAATAGCTATCCCAAAGAAATCAATCTTTCTTTATTAGTGTGAAGTGTGGCAGGTGTTTAATTCACTACAGTTCTCTAATCAGAGACCAGAAAATATTTTTTTCTAGTAATTGGTACTCAGTGTTTTCAGTTATGATCAAAGCTCTGTTATCTGTATTCCTTGCCTAATGGAGTTAGTATGTTACTTGTGTGGAAATTTGTGTCAAAAATAAAACAAAAAAAAAATAGAAAATAATATTTAACCTATTTCTGGCAAAAATTAATGAACTAAATTAATATTTCTAATTACACTCTGACTCCTGCCTCATGCTCAGATGACATAGACTTCACCAAGTTTTTGATTTCTTTGACAAAATGAGTGATTTTCCTGTAAAAGTATTTGATGTTTAATGAATTCAGAGACTTGTAAAGTAAAGGCAACAAATTTTTTTCCAGGAGCAAAAGCATTATCATATTGTATGATATAGAACAGTCACTCTTTTAAAAAGAAACCTATCTTGCAAGATTTCATTGTCTTACATACAAACTCATGTTTATAGTATCGTGTCAACAAAGAAATAAAATTACAAATCACTTCTGAACTTTGCCTATTATATTTTGAATCAAAACTGACTATTGCTATCCTGAATGCCCTACTATCTCCATAACTGCACATAAAATCTACACAGTTTTATGTGCATCCCTTTGAAAGTCAACAGGCATGAGGTGGATTCTATAATCGTCATAAATCAACTAGAAAATCTGGATTTTTTTCAAACATACAGTCTTTATTTCTTTTGAAGGTGAATGAGACAAAAATGCAAAGAGCTTGATTTTGTGTCCCACATTACATTTTATCTGAAACATCATTTTTCCAGTATAAACTAAACAAATGGTATCTTTAAGACTAGAAGCTGTTTCAAATACTAAAAAAAATAAAATTGAAATATTACTGTGATATCTTCACCATTGGGAGGTTCAAGTTAAAGTCTTCCTCAGTGTTTAATGAGAGCATTAAACCCTAGGAAGCCTGAGATCTTTTAGGAATTTGTCTCTGAATTCTAACTTGTCATTTTTCTGAGAAGACTCTCACTTGGGAAGGATTCATTTGGACTTGATTTGTAAGGTGGTGTGATGAAAGAGGTTTGACAGAAAGATGAGTTGAGAAGTTAAGTCTTTAGTCTCAAATTTCATCCTTGTCATTCCCTGCTCTAAAGAGCAGCTTTTACTTTCCAAAAGGTATTTTCTACAGAATAATGCCATTTAGCTTCTCTTTAGTTTATAATTTCAAACACAAGGCACTAACCTCTGAACAGATCTCTCTCTATGACGTATATTTTCTGTCTCTTTCACACTTATCTGAATCTGTGTCTCACATACGTTTTCTGATACACCCTGGAAAACAGAGATTGCCAAGAGAAAAAGCAAAAGATATTGTCCCTTACAAACAAAAGATATTGTCCCTTACAAAGCCTGAAAGAATTTGGCTTGCTGCAACTTAAGGGAAGTAAGTCTGTGAGCATTTGGAACCCATTCTTAACACATATTAACTACTAATCCTCACTGGGCATTTACAGACCTCTTAATCTCTATAGAGATTAATTTATTTATTTAATATATTTTTATTTAAATTATTTATTATTATTATTATTATTATTATTATTATTATTATTATTATTATTATTATTATTATTATTATTATTATTATTATTATTATTATTATTATTTTATTAAATTATTTATTTAATCTATTTTCCTTTCCTACTTTCCCACATTAGGAAAGTTTTAGGAATTGAAAGACCAGAATGCACTAAAAATTGTTTGACCTTACTTTCCCTTTAGCAGCTCTATGCTCCATTGTTTACCTTTTGTGTGTCATATATGAGCTCAGAAAATTCCAGATGTTTTTAGAAATTGAATGTAGTAAAATAAATTGAAGCTTTAGTATTCACAGGTAGCTGTTTCAGTCATATTTGTTTAGAGCTTGTGTAAAACTTCTTGATTTTTCAGAAGTTGCCGTCATCAACATTCTCTTATTGATTCATGTTTTTGTGCTTGATATCCTGTTATGGAAGGAGTCAGAACTTTAAAGGTACATGTACATATAAACCATTGTTAGAGATCAAAAAATTGCATAAGACACAAGGTCATCAAATGAAAAATCATAAACCTCAGAAGAGAAGGGAGTGAAAATGATGCTATTTTCCCCTGCCACATCCTGTTCTCCTGAAGTCTCTGCTAACCTCTCTCCCATTTTTTCTTACTCTTGGACAGAAGCTTACCCACCAAATGCCTCTCACAGGAGGAGGATGAGCAACACTGAATTGGCCTTACATTTGCTTTGTGCAAAAAGGTAAAAATTTGGAAAGTTTCTGGAAGCATCTAGCCTCAGGTGTGTGTAGCCTCTCTCTCATTAAGAGATTTGGCAGGTTTCCATTGCTGTGTCCCTCGGGCACCTTAAGCACTACTGATACAATTTCTGCTAGATCTGTTTTTTATGCTGCAGAAGAAACCCTTTCTTCAAATATATCTCTTTCACCTACTTTTTTTTCTTTTCTTCCAAAATCATATACAGATGCTTATACCTATGGCTTCTGACCATACCAGAAGACAGATATGCCTGGACAGCAGGATCTTTTGAAGGTTCTTCCAAGCTCACAGGGGTCTCCTATCACTGGGCTGGGATACTTAAGGCTTATGAAATACTGAACAGAGAGACAGGCATCAGAAGCTTAAAGTAAAACACAGAGCTTTGCTTCATGGCACTCTGAGCAGTCCTGGGAATTTGGCTGTGGTTGGAACCAGCTGAGCTGCCTTTCAAACCCACTGCCAGCATGTCATTGGTGTCTTAGTGCCTGAAGTTTCTGCTTCCAGACACTCCAGAATGTTTTCTCTCACTTTCAGCTAATATTGCTGGCAGACACAGGAATGTGTGTGTCCAGTCACAGCTAGGGAATTGCTTATGAAGAATCCCAACATCTCCCACAGGACTGATTGTGCACAGCACATCCTAATGGGATTGAGTTGTGCTACAGGCTGTGATGTCCTGTTAATGTTAGTACCAGGACCAAGTGGGGCCAAGCAGCAGGACATCAAATTCAGACACAGAACCCTACAACATCTAATTTTAATTTGTGCCCTACCTCTCGTCTAACGTCTCATTATGAAATAAGTGTCAAGAATTTAAGAAAAAAATTATCAACATAGGTCAAGGATATGATATCTCCCTGACTTAGAGAAATTGAGATCTACCTGAAAGTGCACAGTGCTTTATTTACAGCCTCTTTCTATTCTGCATGCAGCTGATGAAATCCCACTCAAAATAGTACATTTTTAACTGATCTTGACATTTTACATAGCATTTGAGGAAGCACTAAACCCTAGTCCTGCCTGAAAACAGAGCAATGCTCAACAGCCCAGATAATCCATACGAAAGGCTGGTGTTCAGCAGAGCCTGTGCAGGAATGTTGCTTGACAGGAGTGAGTGGTTTCTCTTTGGCCTGTTTGCCCTGTGCCCAAGAAAAGGCAATGTCAATGTTCACCTATCAAGTGGAGTGTCCTTTACTTTCCTGCAGACCAGATTCCTTCAGACTTCTGTATTTTTAAATTTATAAGTGCATTCTGAACTCTGCGCTGTAGTTTCTGTGTCTTAGTTCCTCATACGCAAACTGGGATGAAAATGCATTGCTGTCTCTTAGAGATACTTTGTGGATAAATACTATGAAGGTGTAGAGGTGTTAAGATATGGCAGTTTTGAAGGATTTGGTAGTAACTCTCTTATTTTGACCTTGTAAAAGAGGCAGGGTTGCCACACTGGTTTGGTAGTACAGAATAGTATTCCTAATAGATTTTTGTCTTGTTTTCTCATTCACTCTGAAAGGCTTCCACTTAGGAGATGTAAACAGCTTCTTCATGGAGCTAGTTTTCTTCTTAATATATTAACAAGATCAGAGCTTGGAGAATATTAAAGAAAAAAAAAGGACCACTCTTCATTTGAATTTTTAAATTAATTCACTTTGAGTGATTTTGAATCCCCATGGTGTATGCTTTCCACCTTTATTCTAGCAAACAGGTTAACAGGAAGGCACATCCAGGAAAATAGGTAATTTTTAGGAATGGTTTTAGAATGTATAAGGAAAATGGATCAAATTTCACAATTGTTCAAACAGGAAGCAATTCTACATTGGTTGTAAATAGTATACTTATCCAGTAAGGATACAGAATATATGATGTAAACTACTGAGATTATCCATTAGATCTAGAGCACCTCATGGTAGTTGCTTTTGTGTACTTCCCATGGAGTTCAGTACTTCAGGATTTTGGAAAATTGACAAAATATTGTATGAGATATCAATGACTACCTCTGGGAAAAAAGCATATATAACTTCTGATTCCTCTTAACTGACCATTAAGGTAGTGTCAATGGCATTTACATCTATTTTACACCTCTTTTTAATTCAGAGTCATAGACAATGACAACAGTATAAATGAGATTTGAATAATGGCCCACAAAGCTTGAGTTAGTTCCTGAATCCTGGAAAGGGCTCAGGTGTGTTATACATTGAGAATGGGTAAATTATACATTTATAGCCCTTTGAGGCCTGCATGCAAAATTGTTTCTAGTTTATTCAAAATTCATGTTATTCAGTTTTTGCTTATTCCAAGTGTGTTTAGTAAACAAGAGTCACTTGTGAATGATATGTTCTAAAATCAAATTTAAGGGTAAACTTAATTATGTTCACAGATGGTGAAGCATAATTGATGACAGTATGTCAATGTAAACTGGAACTAGCTGTGTCTAAAAACATATCATCACTATCAACAACATAACATTATGAATATTTTAAATGACTACTTTATAAAAAGGATGAGCTGGTTAATTCTGGTTGCCTCCATATATGCCCTAGTATATGTCAACTATTTTTGTTTATGTGAGCTTGTATTTTATTTGTTGCTACACATCTTGCTTTTTATTAATGCTGCAAAGAATCAACAAGGGAAATATTTTGGTAGCAAAAGGAAAATACATAGACTACACTTTTCATGAAACAATAATTGGGGCACTGCCACCTGAATTTCATGGGAATTTAGAACAAAAAATAAGAGATTATAAGATTCTTTCTGCTTGATTCACCATCACCAATAGTGAAATTCTGTAGTTTTATGATTAATTTGATAGAAACCACTATGCATTTACATAAAACAGACTGAATCCAACTGTAGAAGAGTATTTGTACCTCCAAAGGAAAGATAGAACATTTGTTTGTTATATGGCCACAGTTCTTATAGGTAAAAATGCATTTCAGTGGCCTAAACATTATGTAAGATTACCAGATTTACATGTTTCCAAAAAAAAAAATTCCCTATATTATTCATTTATTATTAAGATCTGAAGCTTGGAAAGATATATTACTATTCAGTTTTGGGTTTTATCTTTGTTTCAAAAATAGATTTATTTTCTATAGTGAATGTATTCTAGCATTGACTGAAGAATGGTAGAAGATGAGAACACCGATACTCAGATAGTCTTCTGTAGGACTAGTGGGGTGTGTGCATGGCCTAGGGTGCCTTGTCAGGGAACTTAGATGTCCCTCTACGCTAACTCTTCAGGAATGGAACTAGAGTCTTAAATATACTTAATCTCAGATTATTCTTTTCTGCTTAGGAGATGCTTGAAAAAAAACTATTAGACATTTATGATATTTGTATAAAATCCCTTCTAAGTAAGAGAAATCAGAGGGGAAATAGAACCTGCTTATTACAAATGATTTTTATTGTTATAATTATCATCATCAATTATTAAATCATTGCAATTGTGATGTTACTTTTTCACATTTTCTTGTATAAATAATTGAAAAAAGTTGCAATTTCCTCTGTAAGGAACCCACACGAGGGAAGTCCATAAGAGTGGCATAGAGTGGAAAATATGAAATATAAGAAAAAGACAAGGTTGTGCTCTTACCTTTGAAAATCTATCTATCTCCATCACTTCTCCCTAGGCTTCCGTATAATTGGACCTATTGTCAATACAAAAGATGTTTGTTAGTCCTAAAGTGTCAGGCTTTGGTGTTATATAACTCTGAACCAGTTGTTGATGCTCCCAGGTGGACAGCAAGGCACCTGACGGGGAAAATGTTTCTGAGGAGGTGCTGTTTGTAAGCTGCTATTATCCTTGCATGTTGTTAATAACAACTGATTAACAGAGTGGCATTCCTCCTCCTCCCCTGCGTTTCCATTTTCTGGGGCTTTATCTTCACTGATAATGGAACAGAAGATTTTTTGTGAATTCTCTGGTATACAGCAAGGCTCCAGTAGTGGCCCTCTCCAAA
Organism: Zonotrichia albicollis; assembly: GCF_047830755.1. NCBI lineage: Eukaryota > Metazoa > Chordata > Aves > Passeriformes > Passerellidae > Zonotrichia > Zonotrichia albicollis. The sequence continues at coordinate 71,740,885 of NC_133820.1, forward strand.
TGCAGAAGACACAGTGGGATTTTCCTGTGGTAGATTTGCATAAGTGTGCTTAGAGAAAGAATGTTTTAATTTAAATATACTTTATTATTTTTTATTATTATTAATGCAGAGTTTTCTTTACATTATCCTTCTTTTGTGACAGAGGAAACTTTAGATTTCATGAAGCAATTACAAGAAACACTCAGGCAGAAATAGGTTAACAAAAAATGGAACAACTTTACTGCACTGAATAACTAAATAATAAAACTGAAAATAAAATAAATGAATAATACTTGTGCTATTAAAATATAAGAACTTTGGGAAAATCATGGAGGAAAACATTTCACTACAAAAAGAAATTCAATAGGCTAGTACAGTTTTCTCTGGAGAAACCATATCCAATGAATGCTATGCCCATTAAAGCCCTGAGACTTCTGTGAGTATACATTTATGCATCTTTGTTGAAATGGATTTTTTCTAGGGCTGCAGAATAGCAGCAGATCAAAGCATCTGTCTCATATATTCTACTGTGTTATGCTATGACTATATCAATTGTGATTTGAAAAAAAACATTATTAAATCTGTTTAAAACAAACATAGATACCACAATATAACAGGCCTAAGTCCATTTTGTTACCTTATATTATACATTTAATGGATATAATTGTTTGATGCAAAGCTGTGTATTAAGTAGAGCAATAAGATTTGTTCTAAAGCAAAGATTAAAGAACATTTTCAAATGTATATGAATGCATTGGATTTGAGTCAAGGTTTTCGTAGCAGGGGCAGCTGTAAGGTATCCTCTATGAGAAAGGACCATGAGCCACCATCATGTCCAATGGATATGACCACAGCTGGCCAAACCTGACCTGGCGGCACTTTTATTATAGCATATTTAAGAGTAAAAATTATGCATATCAACTGTGAGAGAGAGGACTAAGAAAAATGTGGTGGAAACAACCATCGAGGAAGAGAAAGAAAGTTCTGTAGGCGCCGGAGCAGAGATTCCCCTGCAGTTGCAGCCTGCAGTGCAGACCACAGTGGTGCAGATTGTCCCTCTGCGGGCAGTAGAGGACTGAGGGGAAGCAGGTATCCACACTGCAGCTTGTGAGAGATCCCACACCAGAGCAGGTGGAGATGACCTGAAGAAAGCTACAGCCTAAAGATAGCCCCAAGTGTGAGTTTCTGGCAGAAAGGAAAGCAGCCTGTAATGGAGCAGGTTTTCCTAGGAGCTGTGGCTCTGCAGGGAATCCATGCTCTAGTAGTCTGTTGCTGAAGGGTTCTGCCCATGGAGAGGACATATGCTGGAACAAATCATTAAGATCTACAGCCTGTGGAATGACCCCACATGCAAACAGTGGAAGAATGTGAAGAAGGAGCAACAGAAATTAAGTGTTACATGATCACACTCCCCATACTCCATCCCACCTGGGTCACTCAAAGGTAGAGGGAAACAGAAGAGTCAGGAACAGGAGCAAAGGAGTAAAGATAGGCTTGAGGACAAAGGTTAGGAGTGAAGAGAAGGTATTGTTTACATTGCCCTTTTTTTCTCACTATCCTGCTGTATTTATAATTGCAATAGATTACATTGATCTTCCCCAAACAAAGACTACTTTTCCCGTGATAGTATTTGATAAGCGATCACCTGTTCTTTATCTCAGCCCCCAAGATTTTCATCTCATTTTTCCTATGGACCTTTCTTATGAAGACAGGGTGAGACAGTTGGTGTTCTTCAGCCTGGAGAGGAGAAAGATTCAAGGAGATATCATAGAAGTCTTGCAGTATCTAAAGGGGCCTATAAGAGATCTAGAGAGGAACTTTTGACAAGAGGCTGTACTGGTAGGACAAGGTCTAATGGCTAGAAACTGAAAGAGGGTAGATTTGTATTAGATATTAGAAACAAATTCTTTATTTGTAAGGCCCTGGAAGAGGTTTCCCAGAGAAGCTGTGGATGAGCACATCTCTGGACGGCCAGGCTGAATGGGGCTTTGAACAACCTGATCTAGTGGAAGGTTACATCCCTGTATATAGTGGGTGACATGATTTTTAAGGCCCCTTCCAACACAAACAATTCTATGATTCTATGATTCTCTCCATGTCCAGCAGAGGAGAGGGAGTTAGAAATTGGCTTGGTAGTCATATGGCAGCCAGCCAAGTTAAACACATGATGAATCATCTTCTGAAAACAATATCTGACACAAAGTATATGATCAAATGGTCTACTCTGGGTTTTCTTCACTGTCTCTGTAAATTCATGTCACTATATATTGGTATTGGCTGAGTTACCTCTGGAGCTTCTTAGAGCAGGCCACCTACAGTGATGAGTTTTTAAATTATTGAAGTTGCAAAGAAAACTTGATGAGTCATACAGTTTCTTTGTAGAAGTGAACAGAATAATTTTTACATTGCTACTTTCCCTTAGGAGACTGTTGGACTTTTCAATAAATGGCTCTCTTCTAGTGGGTGCTGTAGTGTTTTAGTTTTTCAGATCTCTCTTATTTTTTTGCCTGACAGCCAAAGGCATTCTGATCATAATGTCAAGACATGGGAATTTGAGTACCAGCTTAGCAACAATCAATTCAAACAGAAATTTAGGGAAGAAAATTTCATACCTGTGTGGGAGACATCACATCCAACATTTGTGATAAGGATTTGAAGTAAAAATTCAAGCTTACTTTATCTTTCACAACTGTTTCTGAATGTTCATTCATCAATGTGAGTTCACCTTGGAGCTATCTACTATCTTTACATCCAACAAGTTGAGTGCTCTATACTTTGTGTGCTTCGGGCAAGGCATGAGAGACAATGTGGTCCACTGCAGTTAGAACAGGGTTAGGAGTTCCTGACACCAAAATGCAGCTCTCTTAAAGGCTTGTTTTGTGTCCTGCAACAATATGCTTAACATATTGCTAATATATTAGGAATCAATAGGAATCTTCTCTGAAAAGGCTGGCAACAATTTTATCTCTTCCCAAGAGCCTTGTGAGGATCTATCACTTGCAATTTGCAAAGCATTCTGGAACTAAAAATCAATACTTTAGAGTACAGTACTATGATTGTTAGTATTACTGCTAAAAATAGTAGTATTTTATTCCTTTTTAATGAATTCACTAACAGAAATGTGGATTTTGCTGAAATCTCACCTATCTAATTTTGTAGACTCTGAGGTGAGTGTCAGAATACTGGGAGAAATTTTCATTACTAGATTCTCATACTTAGGTAAAATCAGGGTATTCTATGCAAAACTTTTGAGTAAATTTAGGTAAGTTAAAAATGAAAAGAATAAACATACAAAAAAAGTTCTTTAATGAATCATTATTTGTGATACTGTGAAAAAACAAAAAAGTTTTAGCAGTGTGGGAAAATAAACAGGCAAATAATAAAAAATGGTCAAAAATTTCATGAACTTTCTAACATTCTGTTGCATGATTTAAAAAAATACAGGTTCTGAATTGCTCATTTTTTGCCTTTGGTGTCTGAGACAGCCAAATTTAATTTATAGCTGCAATTGACTTCAGCAATCTTGCTTCATTTAGAAGCCATTATGTAATAGCTGTTATTTGATAAAGTGTCATTTCATCCTTTTCTGAGATAACTGGAGTAACTGGCAAAGAAAAAGGAGACAGAACAGTATCATCATATGTGATGAATATATACTTTAAGCACAGAGACAGCAACAAATAAAAGCACAGGAAGAAAGGTTTATTTTCCAATTCCAGTTATTTAAGTAAGTTAATGCATTAGAATGTTGTAACTGAAACCTACCACCCAAATTCTAAGTTGATCATGAAATTTGGTGAAGACACAGAATATTTTGAACACCTGAGTTTTCCTTCATTTTACCAGCATTGAATGTACAGACCTGGTCACTTGCTAGCATAACTTTATTGAAAAATATTGGTTTCATAGTATTAATTTCTATCCTATACAAATCCCTTAGAAATTTGCTAAGGAAACAATAACATTGACAGACAGTCAAGGAGGATATTATCTCAGTCTGCTCTGCAATGGTGCAGCCTCATGCACAGTTTTTGTTATCACAAATAAGAGATGAAGCTATTAGAAAATACAAAGAAGGGCTACAAAGATGGTGAAGGGCCTTGAGGGGAAGCTGTATGAGGAGCAGTTGAGGTCTCTTGGTCTGTTCAGCCTGGAGAAGAGGAGACTCAAGGGAGAACTCACTGTGGTGTACAGCTCCCTCATGAGGGGAACAGAAGGGGCAGGCACTGATCCCTTCACTGTGGTGACAGCGACAGGACCCAGGGGAATGGCCTGAAGTTTTGTCAGGGGATATTTAGGCTGGATATTAAGAAAAGGTTTTTCACCCAGAGAGTGGTTGGGCACTGGAACAGGCTCCCCACAGAAGTGGTCGCAACCTGACGCAGTTCAAGAAGCATTTGGACAATTTGAAAAATGCTCTCGGGTACATGCTGTGACCCTTAGGTCCTCCGCAGGTCCAGGAGCTGGACTCAGTGGTTCTTTTGGGTCCCTTCCAACGTGGAATATCCTGTGGTTCTGGGGTTGCAATTAAAGATTCCTTTTGATTAAACTGTATCATTTATTTTAAGCAAATTCCATCTGTCCAATCAAAGACAAATACAATTTGCACAGTTTATCTTGTGCAACTGACTTGCATGAATCCAGAGTGAAATGGACAGTATTTCAATGAACAACACTGTCCCATCTTCTCTGGCAGATGCATTCTATTTTCCTGGTTCATCTATTACCGTTCTATTCTGAGTTCATGACTGCCTTTTATGTTCAATACAAAAGCTAATTATTGTGCTAAGCAGCTTTTCTAAAGGCTTTGCTGTTGCATCTTTGATGCTTCATGAACAGAATGGCAAATTAAAACATAGATAAATGATCTAAAATTGAAAACAATTGTTCTACTTATCATGTAATAATAGACACAAGGCTTTTTTAGGAGAACATATATATACAAAGACATTTACAAGTCTGCTATTCTACAACTCATGCATCACCTCCTCGCCAATTTTTTTGCAGTAATAGCTATGTAATTAGTCTGTTTAGGATACATCTTACTAAATGGTTTTAATCTATATAGGTTCTCACTCCACACTCATCACCACAGCATATGAGCAACTTCCAGTAGTGCATTAAGCAATGTGACTAACATCTGTCACATATTTTGGTCTCTCATCATTCCCCCAAGGGTAGATCTATGTGCAGTGAAGTGTTTTGTTTTGTATTTATTTATTTTTCAAGTGGTCCATGACTTGGGGTTTAATTAGTCCACAAAGTAAAGATTACTGTGAATCAGAGAAATGTGTTAATAGGGAAATGCTTGTCCTGAATTGAGGTACTGAAATTAATATCCCAAATATTAAGGTATATCTCTTGATAGTTTTTCACCTGTACATACCAAACGTTTTTTCTTCAGTGTCTTCTTGAGAAATTTTACAGTATCTTTCTCTAGAAGTGTATGGAATCAAATCTCTGACACTAAGCAAACCACAATATCCACCTGGAGCTTTTATATTTCACATCTGAGAGCTGATCTTGGCAGTTTATTTGTGTCTTGCCTAAAAATAACTTGCAATAAACTTAAGCAGCTACTTTGATAATACTGCAAAGGTGGGGACTGAAGTCAGAACCTCACTGACAGAGTGTTTTATGTTTCTTTCCATCCAGGACCACATATAAACTTAACTATTGGCTTTCTTATTTGAAGACAATAAATGTAAAGCAGATGCCTGCAAGTAAGCATGTGTTTAAGTACTCTCTTGTTTCCATGAATCAGAGCATAAAGACAGTAAAAGACCTATTTAGATCCTTTATCCCATTTCTCAGACCATGTGCAGTTCATATATGCTTCCCTTATGGCAGATTTGATAGGATTTTTTTTCTTTTCCAGTTGTTTGAAGTGGTTCAAAGTAAGGTTCATTTGCTTCAAAGCACAATTGCATAGATTAGCCAACCTTAGCTGACTGGCTATTCCCTCTGAGTTACTTTTTTTTCTTTTTTTTTTGGTCTCTTCTTAGTTTTCTTCAGTGATAAAGCAACAAATTCCTAAAACCATACATTATTTTTCCATATCAAGGTGCAGAGGGAAGTTTAAAGTGAGGAGACTCTTTGATGCCTATGTTAGAAGGTTAAGCTCCTGGCATCATTCCTGTCACCAGGAATCAGGCAGGGCAGGAGTTACCTTCAGTGCTGTGGGATTCCACAGTCTGATCGGGGTATCAGAGGATGTGGGTTAGAATTGCTCAGAACTGCCCTGAAGTCCATTAGACAATCTGTTAACTGCTTTACTCTTGAGTGATAAAAACATTATTTGGTTTATATTTTTCATTTGTTTAAAAAAGAACACATAATTTATTCCCTCCCTTTCCCCTAGCTAATCTGGTATATCATTTGCAGATGGCTTTCTCACCCCCAAGTTCCCTGTTTAAGTATTCTAAAGTCAAATATGGTGTGATAAAACAGAGGTTGTGGCTTCAGTCCCTGTCTGGGACTCTCACTTTAGAGTAGGTCTTGATGAACCTTGTGGGTCCTTTCCAACTCAGAATACTCTGTGTGATTATGTGTGAAAAATCTGATTCTCTTTCTAAGTGCTATTGAGCCTTTGTGCTTTCTAAACCATAGAAGAGCAGAATAAAGTGCAGAGACAGCTTTTAGTGTAATGCTTGTTTGAAAAGATATTTGGTAAATTTCTGGACATGCATACAGAAAATTAACAGAGTGAAGAAAATAGACTCTTTTGAATCTAATGATTATTTAAGATGTGCTCCATTGTACGTACTAATAAAGCATCATCATTTGTATTAATTTAAGTAAAATTTATGGCATCACTGATGATATTTATCAGCATGATATTGCTATGGAAATTTAGCTAATAAGAAAAATAATGAACTCCTGTGCAGTTTCGGATTGCTTAGTAGGAAATATTTATAGCAAAATTTCAAATTTGTTTTCAAGCAAGATAATGAAAAATGTATAAAATATTTCTATACTAATTTGTACTTTTAGTCTTGAGTTATGTGTGTTGGAAAAACCAAACCTATTACTAGTTTATTTAAAGGGGTATAAAAAACCCCAAATTAATTAATGTCATTAATCAAAATAAACCATGTAAATACAGATATCAAAGAAAGCCATCAAGAGCTGAAGCTGAGATACCTAAGAAATCTGGAGTGAATTAGACATGTTCAGGAAGGTGTCTACTTTAGCTGTCTTTACTACAGGTTTTTTCAAATGAAATCCAATTTGATCAAAGCCATCCAGAGTGGCATTTTGACATAATGTGAAGTACTTAAAAAAGGATGGAATTGGAATATTCCATAAGCATTGAAGGATACCGTCAGCTTGCCAGGATGAAGGCCTCTAAGAAGTGGACGAAAGCCTCAAGAGAGTGACAGAATTCTGCCAAACACAACAGATGTACCATGTATACATGGGAAGGGAGGGACACTAGAGAGGGAAGGAGAGCAAATCCTCTGAAACTCTTTGTGCAGTGTAAATCTGTCATATAAAATCATCCCCATTTGTGTGTTAAGTATGCTATATATATATATATATATATACACACACATATATATGTATGTATGTGTGTATATGTATATACATGTGCACAAGTGTACATGTATACATGCATATATGCAGGTATATGTACACACATACACCAGGTTATATACTTAACTTGTTTGGAGATATCACCAAAAATCCCCTTTTGAATGGGATGAATGATGCGTCCTAAGGAAATTTCTTTCTTTTCCTTGCGTGTGACTGTCTCGTGGTATTATTTTAACAGCTATCAATTTAAATATTTTAGTACTTTTAATAAAGCATTTTTGATAATTTTTTATAAAAGTACTAGATTATTCACCGAGTTATGGTTTGTGAAAACAGAAATAAATTCTTTTCAGTTCCTTGATCATGCTTAATCAAGCTTTAGAATCAATTGTGGTCTCCAATGTTTTCACTAAGGGTTGGTGTTGTGTAAGAAAAATGTGTGTCTGGTGTAAAATTCAATATTATTTGAAACTTCTTTGTTTGCTATATGTGTTCTGCAATATTTATGCTGGTCCACACTTCAAAATTTATGCTATGGCTTGATAAATGCAATGATAATGCACAACCTGAGGCTTTTCATTCCACCTTATCCAAAAAGAGCAAATTAATATTAGAAAATATAAGTATTTATATTTACTGCATAGTTTTGCATTAAAACTACTGAATTTTTATTTATTTCAATGAAGTTTATCAATATTTTGATTTTTCAGCCTAATCATGGGAAAAGAAAAGTTTTTGCTGCAATATTAGTCACCTAGCAATTTTGCTATGCTTTCTTGAGTGATTATAATTCCACTAGAAGGAACCACAGGTCCTATGCTAAGGTCCAAATGTAATATTTTCCATACACACCTGATTTCTTGAACATTATAACAAAAATAAAGGTAGAACAATGAAGTTTAGATTTACAGATCTAAAGCAGCATCATTTTTGGTATAAAAGCAATTTCAACTGCAAAAATTTTACACAGAAGTCAGGCTTGATCAGGAAAAAAAAAAAAGAAACCAAACCAACCAACCAAAAACCAAACTAAAACAAAACAAAACCAAAAACCCCAACAAAAAACAAGAAAGAAAAAGAAAAAGAAAAAGAAAAAGAAAAAGAAAAAGAAAAAGAAAAAGAAAAAGAAAAAGAAAAAGAAAAAGAAAAAGAAAAAGAAAAAGAAAAAGAAAAAGAAAAAGAAAAAGAAAAAGAAAAAACCAGTTCATTTCAGCATATAATAGATTCACAGAATATTGGGTTGGAAGGTACTCTGAGGATCATTTGCCCCAACAATTATTGACTAAAGCACAGTGTAGGTAACATGGCCCACAGCCCTGCCCAGCTGAATCTGAAGTGTCCTTTGTTAGGGGAATCCACCATTTCCTTGGGGAGAGTATTCCAATGGCTCGTTGTTCTCATTATGAGAATGTTCCTCTCCTATCAAGTCAGAATCTCCACCGGAGTAACTTGTACCCATTGCCTCTCCTCTTTGTGCTGTAAAAAGGGAGTTCTGGGCTTATCTTCAGCCATCTTTTACATTTTGGAACATGATGATAAGATCTTCTTCAAGCCTACTTGCCTACTTTTCTGTAGGATGAACAAACCCAGTTGTCTCTGTGTTTCCTCCTGTAAGCCTTCCCAGTCCTTTTCATCATCTTTGGGGCTCTTCTTTGGATCAAGTCTTTTACAAGGCTAGTATCAGCATTAGCTGAGCAAATTTAAAACCTCATTCTCATTATCTGACTTAGGAAAGTTGCAAAAATGTTGTCTCATGAAGATTCAGCATCAGAAAATGTTACTGGCAAACAGTTTTCTACTAGTCTGTATGTTCTCATTTTCCATCTTTGGTATTGCTGGTATTACTAGAATATGCAAGGATGCCTTTCTTATCTCAGGTAATGTTCTGCACTCCACTTTAAAGAGATCTCTGATGCCTTTCTATTTATACAATAAATCTTTCCTTCTATCTTGCACCTCAAAGGGTGAGGCTGACAAGAAATATTGTGTATGACTAAGTAATTTCATACCTCTAGGAGCTCATGACACATTCTCTGTACAAAACAACAACAACAAAATCGTAACAAAATTAAAAAGAAAAGGAAAAACCAACCTTCTTTCCTCAGAAAACAGGTGCTTCTCTTACAAAAATATTTCATTGCTAGGAAGATACCCAGCAAACAGGAATTAAAACATTTGTCAAAATTTTTGCATTATTGAGCTGAACCAAGGGATTTTCTTGACAATATTGTTGTACAGAAAAAAAGGTCCAATAAGACAGAGATTGCAAGTCACTTATTTATTCTCTCACAGAATATGCAAGGTCAGGGTAGTTTCCTTGAGATTGTGTCTGCTGCGGTCCTGTCATTTAGTTCCTGTAAAATAAGGAATAGATTGTATTTGTATTCCCTTCCTTGTTCTGTTTGGCTCACCAAATAAAATGACAATATGGGAACAAGCATCATCAAAACAATCCTAAAGCTGAAAAAAATACACCCTATGTAAAGCTGTAACAGTAAGCACATTCTTCCTGCTGGGGAGTTAAGTGTGGGATTCAGTTTCTCTAAGGGAGGCAGTCTTCCTATCAACCCATGGCATGACCAGACACATGACTCAGTTAAGTTCCAAATGGTGTACCTTGGAAGGCTTTGTCTTTTGAAGGCTCTGTGTTTTCTCATTCTTACACTCACTTGCCTTGCTATATTCACTTGCCATCTTTCCTTTCTCTTTTACTGCTTTATTCTTTCTTTGACCCATCCTGTTAACCTGCTTGGTGCAAAACTTGGTGGAATGGTGCTACCTCTTACCAACTTGTATTTTGGATAACCCAAGGGGAAAACTTTGGGTTTAGTGGTTGGTTAACATTTCTTTTTTCCAGAGTGGATAACTTTGTACACAGTTTTATATATTGTTGAATGAGCTAATTCTGGAACAAGTTTATGAAGAGCAATCAATTTAGTACCACTCAGTACAGTATCAGAACTAACCAGACTGGCAAGGTTTACAAGCTGAGACATTGGACCATGTTATGGGAGACACAGATTTTCTGGAATGAGATACATTATACCATCAGTTTGAAAAAACCTTTGCAAATACTGAATGAGAGATATCTGTTTCATGCGCCATCTCAGTAGCCAGCATTTTGTGGCATTCATCAGTCTGCCTCTTCATAACATATTAGTCTTTACTGCTGCAAGAATGATAATCTTCCTCCCATTCACTTGTGTGAATTTCTCCTGGGCATAGGAGTTTCTTTTCCTCTCTTTGCTATGTGCCAGGCTTCTTGTATATGCACCCAAATGTTACCATGACATTGTGAAATTTGCTAGCTCACACTAAAGATTTTGTGGGTTTTTTCTGTGAAATTATTTCCTGCAGGCATGTGCATGGATAGGTAGGTGGGGTTTTTTTGAGGTTTTTTGTTTGTTTGGTTGGTTTTTGGGGTTTTTTTGTGTATGCTTTTACTTTCCTATTGTCATGAGGAGCTGTTAGTGGTCCCGCTGAATTATGGCAAGGATCCAGTATAGATGCTGAAGTTTACAAAGCCCAGGTGGCATGTTGACAGATGAATTGTGATGGCAGCTTGAGGGCTTGGTATATTAAACATGATGAGGGGGTGGGTGAGGAATGAGGGTCTCTGTGATTTGCACATCCTTCATCTGATCCCTTAAGCTTTCCAAGAGCAAAATTCATTAAGGAGATTAAACACAAGACCAAATGTCTGATGTGACAAGAGAGCACAGTTGAATTTTTTCCCACTTCCCCAGCTCTAATACCTGAATATTAAATTGATTAGGTCATAAAAATGGCCTTCTAGAACTTGTGAAATATTTAAAGCTCCAGCTTGGTCACAGGGCAGTCAGTATTGACACATTCAGACAGCCTTCACAAGACCAGTCTGCACCTGCTAAAGTAACACTTGTCTGGCTTACACAAAAGTTTGAAGGGTGCCTGTTTGTAGTGCTAGAAAATTGTCTTCTAAATCTGTTTGAAATAAGAGTGTAGTACCTGATGCTGCACAAATCTTCTGAACTCCCTCAAGGCTGATTCCACACAGTTTGAGTCTAATTAGTGGATTAAAAGTAAGTAAAACAGCAGGGACTTTAAAGTATTCTTCTCTTCCTGTTTTATTTCACATTTACCTAAACTTAAATGCAATCTGCAAGATTTCATAACTCTAGAAATATATATCAAGTATGGGATAGATTCAACTCTGCCTTGAAAATATTAGCAATGATGAGATCAATCTCTTATTTCTAGAAGGCAATCTGTAAGTTGGTGTTCTGTTTAGGATATACATGCTTAGGATATACTTAATGTATGTTTGTTCATCTGACTTTTTCACAGGCCAGGTAATGGAATGCATTGAGCTTGATCCTGAGCATGATCTGTCATATTTCCCTCTTTCCTAATTTTACCCCCTATGAGTCTTTAGTAATGTACTGTATCTTTGAAGCAGGTTACTTTCCTGGAGATAAAACAACTCTTCATATCTGTTCTGAAGGAAGAAATTATATAGATGTGTTTCATCTGTATGGGAAGCACTATTATGTTAGGCTAGATATGCATGGCTTTTATGCAAGGATAATTGGAGATAAAACTCGTGTAAGGGCACTCAGCATTTCAGATGTGAAAGAAAAAAAACACATCAAAAGGAAAAAGAAACCTGTATTCTGTGGAAAGCATGATGGCAATGAATAGTTTCCAAGGTTGTTGGTTCATTCTAGTTTTCATTTATTAGAGGCTAAGATTCATTTGACTCAGGTTTAATAGATTTCTAACCACGGGAGAACAGAGGAATCACCTTCTGAGGTGCTTACTGAGGTCATCAGTGAGACCTTTGAAGAGGTTGCCTTAAATTGCGAGTGCTACCTGCAGCACAGAAATCAAAAGGGTGGTAGTGAATGTAGATACTGAGAGGTTCTTATCAAAGTCAAGTAAAAGATGAAAGAGGGGACCAAAGACATTAACCTGTGCGACGGGAGATACTGTGACAATTGGGATTCTCAAGATTATATTGGCACATATTTAAAAAGCTATATTGTCACGTGAGAGGTAGTAAAAGACTTCAGCTTTACAAAATGTGTGGCTCCAGTATCAAAGAAACACGGACCATTTGCTATTTCTTTGGTATTGCACTGATGACAAAAGGAAGGAAAAAGTGTCAGAACAGTGTCAGCCTTATTTATGTTCTTATTCTTTTATCATTAACCTGCTCTTGGGAGCAGCCAGTGGGGTGCACTGCTTAGAACTTATTTCATAACTAGGATAGAGTCACTGTGGAGGAAGACAGTTTTGATTCCCTTTTTTGGCTGTTTTATGCAATCTGCTATTTGTTTGGTGAAGTTATAAGTCCTCTATGTTAGAATATTTAAAGCTATAGTTTAGTTTTTAGCAATTTCTGTTAGCCTCCACTTGTGTAAGAATTCTGAATGTTTCAAACATCATTTGAAATAAGAATAATTTGAAGGAAGAATAGACAACTGATAAAGATAGACTCAGATAATATATCTGAGTTATGAAAGAGGGACTTTCCAGCTCTGAGTACAGAATACAAACTGGGTGACTGGCGCTGACACACTAACTAGTAGTCTTAGTAGTGAAAATATATGCCAAAGAGGTTCAAGTGGATTAATGTCTTCTCCCAAGGATAGCATGCAGAGTGGTATTTTCCCTTGCTTCACATGACACTTCAAATTTGGATAGCAGATGTATCTGTGTCTGTGCGACCATTTATCTGGTGAACACATTAAACATTATTTTGGTTAATATCTATTTGGTATTTCTAAAAGTGTCTGTAACACTTTTAACTACACTATTCAGACTCCTTGGTAGACAAAAAAGTTTAGTTGCTGAGGGATTTCAGCTAAGGTATTTTAGATATTTTTTTAATTAAAATTTATGAATAGTCTTATACCTTTTCTGTGCCTTGTTCAGTTGACAAGACTGATGGAGGCTAACTTATCTCCAGTAAAGAAACCTCGCTGTCTCAGAAAACTAGCATACCTTTTGTGCTGAAATCATAAACTTCTTTGAATATGATGGTATTTTCACTTAACTGAAGCAATTCTGTTTCTTCATTCACTTCATTCTCATGTCTGAGTAGTTTCATCATGTTGCTGACTGTTATAAATATATTCTTTTTACCCTGCATGGAAAAGAGCAGTGAGACAGAGGACAATGCTCTTTAGATATAGCCTTGGGCGACAAAAAGGCATTTGTTTAATCACCAAAGAATCTGAATGAGTTGTTGTTGTATTAAAAACATGCTGTACTTAGGCAATCAAACTAGTTTATTTGCTAACCCTCCATAGCTTCTGAAATGGAACACAAATTTAAAACATTGAAATTACTCTTTAGAAAATTAAAAAATATATAGTTTGCCATAAATTCTGAGTGTAGGACAGCCTCAAAACAGTTAAAAATATGGATTGCTTTGCTTTCGCTTACCTCTAGTCCACACAACTACAAATAGATATTTAGGCATACCCAGCAGCACCTTAAGCCACATACAGAACATATATTGTATTTACATGGAGGCCATGTGGTCTTGAACAGCCGTGAATCACAAAACTTTGGTGTGCAGTATTCAGAATACCTCAAAGCTTCCCTCATTACACAGTATAGAGAAAAAAATTGAAACCACTCTCCCTGAATAGCAGACACTTTTTGGTTTTGTGTTCTTTTATGATCAATTTTACTAGAATAATGATAGCACCACACAGCAGAAAAAAATATGGTCAGCTGAAGATTCAAAAAGCTTTAGATTTCTTTTGAGAAATTGGGAAGGGGAACTATGCCCAAGACATCCTTGCTCAATACTTACTAATGAACTGCTATTAGGGTTTGATTTGTATTTGCTACGTCTAAGGGGTCAGACTTTTTTAATGTGCAGAAGGGACCCGTTGATAACTATCACCAGTCTTTCATTGCACTATCTGCAAGTGGCACATCACCTGCTAGTCAGTGAATTTAGAGCTCTGAGCTAACAGTAAAATTCACCTCTATACATTACTCATTTGCTTCTGAATTGTCACAGTTAAAGGATTTATGTGATTATATGAACAAAGGTAGGATTTTGAGAAACGTTCTCTTTAAAATGCACCTTCTTTTGATTCTTTTACTTAATTTTTTGAAAAAAAAATCTATTTGCAGGCATGGTCATGTTTCTGATCTAAAGGGAAACCGATATATCTTTAGTTAACTTGGAGAAAAAACACCAAGTCCTACTTATGAAGAAACAAAACAAAACAAAAAAAAAAGTGGTCAGCTCTGCTCAGAAATGTAAAACATAAAATTAAAAAATGTAACTATGTGCCCAAGTGAAGATTTATTTCATTTGCTGGGCTAGCTTCTGAAAAGTTTCCTGCTCATGAATGTGCATTTAAGCAAAATAATACTTTCTGGATAAATTTCTTATTAAACTGATGACACTGACAACCATGTTAAGGATTAAAATGTACTTACGAAATTTTAATTTCTAGAAACAGGCATAGTTGCACACAACTTCATATACTTACTTCCCTAATTTAATGACAACGATTTAAACCTCAACCATTTAAAAGCTCTGGGATGAACACTAGACCTCTAGTTACTCTGGCCCTGTCATTTCTTTGAAATAGCGAATAGTGAATCTCGTGAAATGTCGTTGGCTAAAACTTATAGATTTATTTAATCTCTCACAACACAGTCTTCAACCCAAAAAACGTAGTGATGACTATTATTAAATACAGTTAGCAACCAGTCACAAATGATGTCTTCCAAGGCTCAGTTTTGGTGCTGGTTCTGTTTAATCTTTATCTATGGCCTGGAAGAGGAGATTGAGTGGACCCTCAATATTTTTTCAGATGACACCAATTTGGGTGGGAATGTTGATCTGCTGGAGGGTATAAAGGTTCTAGAGAGGGATCAGACTGTCTGGATCAATGCACCAAGCACAGTAGAAAACTAGTGTTTTTTAATCCTGAGCAAAGGACACTGAAATGAGACTTTAGTGCTCTCTGCACAGCAACCTGAAAGGAGGTTGTAACAAGGTGGTATTAGTCTCTTCTGCTAATCAGTAATAGGACAAGAGGAAATGGTCTCAAATTACATTAGGGTAGTTTTAGTTTCTGCTATTTCCCTGCAAGGATTGCCAAGCACTGAAACAGGCTGCTCAGGGAAGTCATTGAGTTGCCATCCTTGGAGGTTTTTAAAAGACGTGAAGACATGGTTGTCCAGGACGTGGTTTAGTGGTGGACTTGGCACTGTTAGATTAATAGCTGGATTTGATGTCCTTATAGAAATTTTCCAACTTTCATGATTCTAGGTTTCTAAGATTTAATATTTCTGAATTTAAATGCATATATGTTACACTTCCAACATTTCTACAGTGAAGATACCTATCTCGTGTAAATATGAAATGAAAGTGTCTTGAATTGGATCCCACCCAAAGAGACTTAAATTAGATAGTACCCAGCTACTTAGCAACTTCAAATTGTCTCAAGAAGAGTAAAACATAGCTGAGAAACCAGGAAGAAAAATCACTTGAAAAAACAATTTCATATAAAGACCATTTTAGCAATTAATGCTTCTTTAGAAACCTGAGGCACTAATCTTTGCTTACCTTTAAAAACACATATACATGTCCCTTATGCAGCAGTCTTCATTGATGTGTTTACAGTGCTTTGTTGGCAGAAGCCTTCATTCAAATATGGTACTTCCACTTGGAAAACAAAATATTGGAGCTACGACAGCCTCTTCTGTTATGTTTGTCTATGCAGGATCTGAAGGCAGGCCTCCTCTGTCTAAATCTCGACATCTCCTTCTGAATATCTATGCCAAAACTAATTTCCCCAAGCATTCTTAATATGTTCCTTTATGCTCCTAGAGAGAGAGAGAAGGAACCAACTGTAGGGAACAATTAATCTCACCTTAAAATAGAACAAACAAATTGCTTCCTAAAAATGCCTCTTTGCTTCACTTGGAGGAACTATAAAGAGATTTGAGAGAGTGTGTCTCAGATGTAGACTTCCACATTATAGACAACTCAAGTTAGGTGAGATGATTTTCACTCTAAGCATCAATATAAATAGCTGCATCATCATTTACATGAATAGCTGTGTGCAAGGAGCCAGTATACCTAAGTTTAGGTACACTAAAGACCTGCATAATGAAATTACAGCATTTAGATGAGAAAGTTATGGCAATTTCATAGCAAAGCAACTTTCTAAATTACTTTGATGTAAAGTAGTAAAACTACAGTTTTGGTTCTAACCCAGGATTTTTTTTTCCCTTCCCAATCTACAGTGTTTAAGCTCTCATGGAAAAAGATATGGGTGGAATGTCAGTTCAGTGACATTTCAGAATTTGATAGCCACTCAGTCCTAATCTTCAGATAAATATATACATATATCACATTCCAAGACAATATTTACTGCAGTGCAGAGACCTCATCTATAAATCTTTAATTACTTAAAATGAAGGCTTTGAGAAGACATTAGAGGCATAATCAAACACAGAAGTGGAACTGATAACATTGAAAGGAAAAAAATTATTGTTTTTTTAGAAATATTGGACAGTTAGGATTATCTGAATTCTTTCAGATTTTTAAATAATATCTGAATATCCTGTGTGTTAAACTTTTTCCTGCTGCCCATCAACCTTCCCCCTCTCTGTCTCTCTCTCTCTCCCCCTCCCTATAATATTTTTGTTTTAATATAGAATTTGCTGAGGATCAGAGAGTCATAGAATGGTTTGGGGTGAAATGGACCCCTTTTATTTCCAATTCCCCTGCCATGGGCAGGGAAGACCATCCACTTAATCATGTTGCTTAAAGCCACATCCAGCCTGTCTTGAGTACTCCCAGGAATGGGCCATTGTCTTGGGTTTGCACGGCAAGAGTTTGGTAGCAGGGCAGTGCTACAGGGGTGACTTCTTGCAGAAGTTTCTCCCATGCATGGCAGAGCCAATGCCAGCCAGCTCCAAGACAAACCCACCACTGGCCAAGGCCAAGCCTCTGTTATGACATATTTAAGAGAGGGAAAAGTTATTGGGCCGAAGTAATTGCAGCAGAGAAGAGAGAGTGAGACTATGTGAAAGAAAAGTCTTTGTAAACACCAAGGTGAATGAAACAGGAGAGAAACAACATGCTCCTGGTGCTGGAGCTGAGATTTTCTGTGGTGCAGATAGTGGTGAGGCAGAAGGTGCCCATGCAGAACATGGAGGTCCACGTGGGACCAAAGATCCACTTTCAGACCATGCAGGAGACCCAAAAATGTAGCATGCAGTACCAGGCGGATGCTCAAAAGAAAGTTGTGACTCCATGGGAACTCTATGCTAGAGAAGTTTCCCTGCAGGGCCTGCAGAACCACAGGGAGAACAGGGAGAGCATTTGGAGCAGTTTTGCTGGTGGGACTTGTAACCCTGTGAGTGACCCACACTGCAGCGCCTGTTCTTGAAGGACTGAACCCTGTGGAAAGGATCCACACTGGAGTAGTTCATGAATGATTGTGTTCTGTGGGACAAACCCACACTGGAGCAAGCGAATGATGACTCCGCCTGAGGAGGAAGAAGCAGCAGCAGAAAACAACCTGTTTTGAAGTGACACTAAACCCTATTCCCCATTTCCCTTGGGGGTTGAGAAGGTAAAGAGTTAGGAACTATGTTAAGCCAAGGAAGAAGGGAGAAAAGGTGTTTCTGAGATTTTTTTTTTTCTTACTTCCCATTATCCTACTCTAATTTTGATTGGTAATAAATTAACTTCGCCAAGTCAGGTCTGTTTTGCTCGTGACAGTAACTGGCGAATGATCTCTCCCTGTCTTTGTCTCAACTCATGAGCTTTTTGCTATATTTTCTTTTCTCTGTCCAGTTAAGGATGGGAGTGAGGGAGCAATTTCAGTGGGCACATGTCATCCAGCCAGAGTCAAGCCACCACAAGCATCTACAACTTCTCTGGGCAACATGTTCTACTGCTTCATGATCCTCACAGGAAGGAATTTTTTTTCCTGAGATAAACCTGCCCTCTTTCAGTTTAAAGCTTTTATACATTGTACTGTTACTACATGCCCTTGTGAAAAGTCTCTCTTCAGCTCTCTTGAAGCCCTCTTTAGCTACTGGAAGGCTGCTATATGATCTCCCAACTCTTCTAGCCTTTCTTCACAGGAGAGCTGCTCCGGCCCTCTGAGCATCTTTATGACCTCTTCTGGACTCACTATGTCAGGGCTGCATCCTTCTAATGCTGGAAACCCCAGAGATGGATGAAGCACTCCAGATGGAGAGGTCTCTTAAGAGTGAAATAGAGGTGTACAATCACTTTGCTTGTCCTTCTGGCCCCATTTCTTTTGATACAGGCCAGGAAACAACTGGAAACTTTCGATCATGTTAAACCTTTATCTCACATTCCTTACATATAATCAGATTTGACTTTTATCTGTATTTAGTTGGGTAGAAATTTGAAAGTGGGCCCATGTCTTCCAAGTACTAGTCATTCTAGCATGACATTAATTTGTTGTCAGACCTCTCAGTGAGTTTTTTATAACCATTCTCTCCCCATGGTTTCTTGCATGACCACTGGTCTTGTCCTCAAGGCAAAAAAGAAAACGCAATACAGATGTCATCCAGTTTTGACACGATCCTTCTCTCTTGCTATCACAATTTTTCCTCGTTTTCTTCTTTTTAATGTTACTAAGGCTTGTCTTTTTAATTCTTTGTCCAAATTCTGCTTTTCTTATTCTGCTTTTCTTATTCTTGCAGTTGAGTATTTTCCTTGGTTTGTTTTGTCTCTTAATGTTGCTATATATTATTTTGCTGTGATTTTCTTTCTGTGATCTCCACATATGACTTGAAATTTTTGATTACTTTGAGCATATAAACGGGAATTGCATAATTTCTTCAATGGGCAGAAGAAGTTAAAGTGAATTCCCCATCAAAGCAAGAGTACCTATGTAGGTTATGTTAATATTTATGCAGGTATTATGTAGGCATTATGTTGATGATTATTATAAACACATTTTCAATCCAGAACTCCCTGCATATGAATAGATAGAGGGTTCCGTACCACTATAAACTGATGAGTTTTGTATTTCAAAGAAGCGTCTTTTGCGTATTTCACTAGTGCAGTTCCGACCACAAGAAGGCTTGCTATAAATAAAGACAGGCACAAAGCTATGAAGTGGATCTCATTTGAAAGACTGCCATTTCTCAGAATCTGTGTATCAAAATACCGTAAAGCATTTTAGAGCAATACACTGACTCAGCCGCCAAAACCCCATTTTTGTAGGTAGTGCTCTAATCCACTGCCCTGCTGCACTGACCGATGATGTATCATGCTTTTCCTTGGATGTTCAGAAATCCTGCAAAATGGCACAATGACATACTGAGTTACTCTTCAGCAAGTAGCACATAGTCAGTTTTACTTGTCCTTGAAGCAACAGATTCACTGTGCCTGTGACATAGAACCATATTGCACAGGCACAGCATATTGCACAGGTATAAAACATTCTCAGCTCAGTGTGCTTCCAGCAGATTTGTGATGACATGCATTGAATCCTGAAACTCCTTGAAAGCCCTTTATTCATCACAGGTTGTACATTTTGTTGCTACTGTTGTTCTTAAAATGTAAGGAATTTAAGTAATCGGAATAATTTTGTTGTTTAATGTCAAATAATATTACTGATGGTAATGGAGTTTAATTTTGAATCATGGTTTTACCTTTATCCCAAGGATAATTAGTTTCAATGATGCTAAATGACTCATAAAAAAAAATATTGAGCTTTATTTTGTCTGTGAAGTTTACAGCATTAAGCTGAACACATGAATGTTCACCTGAAGAAACCTAGCATAAGAGAGATAGGATGCAGTGTGAAAAGTGTAATAGCCAAAGCATGGAAAACATCCAATGAACTGCTCCAATCCTGAAGCTATATGCCTACATCTCAGGTTTGCAGATAAGTGTTTCTATGAAAAAAAAAAAAAAAAAGACCAAAACATCATCCACTTTTAGAAATAAATATTGCAATTTTTGTTTAAAAACATGTCTTGCCTCCTCTACAGTAGCTCCCTGTTTTAGCCAATTACTGTTTAGGACAAAATTCATAAACAGCTCAGGAATGGGAGTACTGATTTTTTCCCTCACAAAAAAGACAATGCTGTTTTCCTGTTTTAACTGTTGGATTCCTTCTAATTAGTTGTCCTTCTTACTCTGTGATTTTATTGTTTTCTTCTACAAGGTTTTTAAATTTGATTATTTTACCTTACATTGTAGGAAGCAAAGAAATAAAATAGGGTACAGATATTTTAAAATGTTTCTTTTTCCAGCTCTTCTGCTTTTCACAGAGTAATTAAAAGATCACAGGTTTAGAGAGAGGGAAAATAAATGTCACTCTATAATCTCATGGCACATGACTATAGTCCTGTGTCCAGATTAATTTTCAATGCTAATTAGTTTCAATGCAGATTAAGGGCTTTTGAAAATACTGTTGGGTGCTCCCTAATATTTTAGACATTTACCTCCCCTTTAAAATCTAACTTATGGTCTCAGTTTCTCTTAAACAAGAGCTAAGATTCTGATATTACAGATTTTTCAGAAAAGGCTACATGAAAGTGTAGTAGAGTACAGTGAGGTAAGCTAGCTATGAAATAAGCATAAATTATAACCACAGTCATGGTGATGTAAATCTACAGTGGTTCTATTGTATAGTTATGTTTTTCATAAAACATAAGTTTTATGCTAAGTGCTGCTTCTTTTTTTTTTTTTTTTACTTTTATGCCTTCAGAAATACTTATTTTCTACAAATATCACAAGTTTTATTTTACAGCAAAATCATATTTATAAGAGAACAATATTTTTTTCTTCTTTTTTCAGAAAAGATGTTCAACCTTATTTTTTACTTGTTAGATTTCTTATGGGAGCAACATATGCCAATGTGACAGTAAGAATATTATTTGCATCTTTAATATATTAAGGGAAGAATAAAGTGGCTTAAATTGATATCTTAGAGGAAATAGATGATAAAACTATGCATGTTCATAATTTTTACCCCTAATTACATTTTTAAATGTCGTATCATAATGTCAACTTAATCTCTAATGTTGAGGGAATTTCAGTGTAAAAGTACATGATTTTTCATAGCACCACACATATCTTACAGTATAGATTAAAAGTTCCTTCAAGCATCAAGGAAAGTGTGTCATGGTGCATTGGATGTGGAAAGAACTTTCTACTGTACAAGCATGGACTGAGAAGAAAAAAGAGTTATGGTAGGCAGAAAGAATCACAGCTGCCTTGAACATTCAAATTATCTCCTTAGCAGAATCATTTCCATGGCATATCACTCTTGCTGTAGATACATTTTTCTTTCTTTTCGACTTTGGGCTTCTTTTTTTTTTTTTACTTTTTAATTACTAACTGGAACTGGGGCTTAACTCTTTGCTGACATGGAATTTGATTCTAAAAAGACAAGAGCAAGCTATAACTGACAGAAATTGAGTGTGCTGGTCTGCACAGTGACAGGGAGTGCATTAGAGTTGAACTGGACACAACCTACTATTTTTTACCATTTTCATCATATTGAAAATAGAATGGGACCTGATTTAAACCACACTGTTCCAGCTTTCCTCCAGTGAAAGTGCACTACACCTAAAGTTTGAATAATAGGGTGATGAATCAGACCTTTCAATGCTAGAAATAAAACAAGTGCAGAGGGCCAGTGACTTCTAAATTTATGAACAGCTATATACACTGAACTTGACAGTTATACCATACTGAGCATGCAACAGTACACCTGTGACTTAAGAAAAAGTGTAAGCATACAGTTCTCAAAAATAACCAGAAGAATATAAGAGGGGACAGACTTATGCATTAATGCAAAAGACAATCTATAAACATGGGGAAAATTAATTTCCATCAGAATTATTTTTTAAAAAAGCCAAAGTAAATGCTGCTACTGAAGTATACTGAAATGAGGAACTGAGAAAGGCAAGTAAATGACATGGCTTCAATCAGACTTAGCACATGAGTTTTACACAAATGGCCAAGCATGTGTCTCTGATCAGTAGAAAAACTATTAAGCATGGCCTGATGTTTTAAAAGTTTTGTCTAGGTCTCTTTGAGACCAGTGGAAATGAAAAATTCAAATAAGCCAGAGTTCATGGAATTCAATAATTCATTTCAATAGTGTTCACAGAGCTACCTACAATTTAAGTTATGACTGTCAACAGACCTTGAGAGTTTAGGTGCCTCATCTTTAGGAAGATGCCTATATGAAAGCATGATGATATGAAATAATTTGAACATATGAATGCCAGCTGAACATTTCTGGCATCTCCCAGCTTTTTAGCAGGTGAGGTTTTCATAATGCTTTTACTCCTGTTCGCTAAATTTCCAGCACAGAGATCTTATAATATTTATCAGATCTAATGAATACAGGCACTGGAAGCTTAAATATACCATGCACAAAAATGTATATGATGTGGGAAATTCAATTGTTCCATGCACTAAAATGTATATGACAATCTCTAGCAACAAGTTTTGTGATTATGTGCTTTAACTTGCATTTATGCAGTTAATATCTGTTTTCCCACTTTTTTCAAATCCAGTTGTAGCGTATTGATAGGACAAAGTTGTTCTTTTAAATACCCATAATCTTCAGTTTTTGCCCAACATTTTTCAGAAATTGTGGTCCAGTTAAATAAAAAGTCAAAAGTTAACATTGTGATATACAGCTGAAAAATGAAACAAATACAGTGCCATTTTCATACACAGGAAAATTTCTGAGTCCCTTCTTTAAGAAGAAAAATTAGCTCAGGCTGAACAACAGAATGCAATAACTTCTAAAATGTTTATATTAAATTTTTAAAAGAGAACAAATTTTATTATGTTCCTATCCTTTGGGGGATATGAATCCTGACTGTATCTGAAGGCTGGAATAGCCAGAAGATTGTATTTTTTCTTACATTCTGTTTGAGGTTAGATGCCCAAAACAATATCCGCCTTGTAGCAAGTATGATGTAGTCTGAGTCATACATCCACCTAAGGTCTCTCAGTGGTGCAGTTTCTAAAGGAAATAGGTCAGGAGGGAAGCTGAGTGTAAGAACTGGTCCTGATGATTTATGTTTCAGTCACTGTTGCTATGAAGTGTTTCAGCTGGGGAAGACAAGATACTATTTTCTGGATGTGTCAGACCAATAATTACCATTTAATACTCCTTTCCCAAAGGTGTCTTCTGTGGAACAAAGGGCACTGACTGTTGTGAACGTTAATAATCAATATGGTTTATTCTATTCACAGCAATTTCAGCGGCTAATAAGGTTATTGCTATTGGAATTTGACTACCGGGTTTGCCTGTGTAAGTAACATTTAGCTGCATGATTAAACAAACCCTTTGTTTGCTTCCCTCTCTCCAGATGGGAACTTAGCTCAGTATGACCCAAAGACAATTAGGTAAGTGATATTGTTCTGCTGTTTACATCTGACCTTAGATGTCAGATATCCTGTTTGCCTACCCTGAGCTCAGATAAGCCTATACACATTGTGCGTGGAGCCTGAAGTCTCTCAACTGCACTTCTGATTTCCCCTAAGGAATAACTAAGTCCTGTTTGGCCTGTCAAATCATTTAGTTTTGCTTCCAGACATGACTTTTACATGCTTGTGAAGAACTGCTTGGGAAGGCAATAAGGTTCTGCTCAGAGAACACGGGAGATTCACATGAAGGTTCTGGTTAATTGAACAAAAACCTCTAATTATATCTGCAAGACCTGGATTACTGATGACTAAAGTGAAACCAGCTGCCAGGTTTAATTCAGCAGTCTCTTATGAACCACTCACTTCATGTGTGCAGCTCCTACACATCATCTGGATCAGACACATTATCTGTAGAGTCAGGCAACCCTTGTGCAGCCTTACATCTGCTTTGCCTAAAGTCAAGATTCTCTGCCATACTCTCTGATGGACTCAGGAAAGTGAAAGGAATTGTTTCAGGGAGGCTTTGTGCTTGAGAAAATATTGTCCACAAGAATCATAAACCAAGTGCAGGTTTTAAAACAATTGAAAAGGAAACAATTTAAATCTGCAGTGACAAGTTCTAAAAGTGTAACTTTATATTCAACTTGCCAGTCCCTTAGGAACAGTAGATCTCAAAATTCTGGAAGTGCCTCAAAGCCTTTGACTTCTGTGAAAAACTTTAATCTATGAAAATCATAGATCTTCCTTCCTTAAAATGTATTTTGATCTAACCTTTTAATTTGGTCTTCCTTGTAGTTAAACTACCTTCCTGCATGATGTATACCATTTTCTTGTCTTTTTTCCTTTGTTTTCCTTCATACTCCTTTTCTGTGAATCCTCATTCTGTCACCAACAAAACATAGTTCAATTATGGTATTGAGTAAAGGATGCTAAAAACCACTACATTACAGTGTACTAATGTTCACATCCCTCTTTAATTATGTTACTGTAACATCAAATTTAACAATAAGAAGCTCCAATGTCTATGTTGAGAATGTTACTTATCTTTTATTGAATGAAAGATTACATAATAAGGAAAATGGCTATTATCTCAATAAGTGAATAGTTTCTTATAAGGGTGATGTTAAACACTATATGATCTACAGACCTTTTTTCCATCTTATATTATAATGCTTCCATTTCTGTAGGAGAGAAGGAAGTAAAATAAATAAAAGTTTTTTTTGGTGATTCCATCTGTTCTGTTCAGGTTTTCTTGAGAGAAGAATCTTCAATGGCTTGTTGTCAACTTCTGATTCCAGAAGAAAAAACTTCATCTTACTTCTTTCCTTAATCCATGGTAACTGAATTTTGGATAAGGAGACTATCTCCTCATGACCCATATTTAGCTAGGATAAATCTATTTTTTAAGGAACATGCAAGAAATCTTATTACAGTTCTTGGATCATGATCTGTTGCAGGGCCTTTTCATTCTCAAAATAAAAGAAAAAAGTTTTCACTTTTTCATTTCAATCATATGTAAATAATTTGTTGGATTTATTCCCCCTTTCTGAGCACATTTGTTCATTAAGGTTTAACACATTGTCTGTGTTCTTCACCACAAAGCATTTACTTTGCCTCTGTTTAATCAAAAGTTGGAGGGTCCTAAGGTACCTGCTATTTATGTTGCTTTTTTCATCTCATTAACTTCCTTTTCTAATTTACACTGGTACTCAAGATATACTTTTTGATTTGCCACTGCAGCTAAGCAAATTATTCTACCCCTCATGACTGCTTTGGCAGCTTCCCACAAAACACCCAGGCTAGTTTCTTGGTTTTTATTGATATTAATTTATTCTGAAATAGTCTTCATCTGTTGCACAAATGCTGCAGCTTTAATTAGAGAGTTGTTAAATCTCCATACTTCAGATCTCCTATAATTCAGTATACCATCCAGAGACATAGACACCACAAAATTATCAGGCAAAGCTGGATTTGAAATACCAGATGGTTACACATTACAATGTATCCTCATAAATAAATAAGAAGAATCCCAGTTTAAGTGTAGTTGTGGTAAGGTATAAAATGTAGCTGATGGCCTGCTTCAGTGCTGCTGTTGGCATGAGGACAAAACCTCTGCGGTATCCTTTGTTCACTTCACTTTTAAATTGTTACTTTGCTAACAAAGGTCAAATCTCACATCCCTTTGTCAAAATAAAGAATAATTAGAATCTTCATCCATTACAGCCCCTGGAAACTTCTGTCATTAGGTAAGAAAAGGTCAAGAAATAAACTGAAAATTCCAGCTATTGGCAACAAACAGATTTGCGAATAAAACAGGGCTACAGATCCAAGTGTAACAGGGCTGTGATAATCCTTTGCAATATACCTTTTTTTATTAATGAGCTCTTTGAGCAAAATAAAAAAACAGATTCTTTTCTCCAATATGATTGTTTAAATCATAAATGGTGTTAAAAGCAATGGACCTGTTTTATTGTGGCTGATTTGATGAAAACAAGGTGACAATCAAACATAAGGGCAATGATCACATAGGTAAACTTTGTTATCAAAAATCTCAGACAGTTTTTCTGTTGAACTTGTTTTACTATACATTATATGTTTTATTCTTAATTTACAATTTATCCACAGTAGCATACTATGCAATCGTAATACAGCTTCAAAGTTCAGCTTAAAAAGCTTAACTTAAAAATCCACCCTAGATCACCTCATGATGTCTATTACAAAAATTATAATAAATAAAACATAGAAAGACAAAGTGAAATTAAGATATTTTGGAAGTGTTCTGAGACTAATGTTAAACAGAGGAGAGATACTAAAAGGTGGAAAATAACTGTAAAAAATGCATTTTTACTTCCAAAATTATTTTTAGCATGTAAATCCTATAGTTTTAAAAGAATAATTAGAATGCTACTTCAGAACAAGGATAATTAGAGAAATACACTTTTAACATCAATAATAATAAATACAAATGTCTTTATAAACTACTAAATATTCATTTCACATGTTGTAGTTTTTTTTCAAATGTAGTTTGTATTTAAGCATATGCTATCTTTTTAAATACCTTGAGGCTTTAATGTAATTTTTTCATCAGTTCATTGAAGGAAAATTTCTCTGATTTGTTTTTTTTTTTTTCACAAGCCAGTTCATAACAGTGCATCCCTGAGGTGTGGTAAAATACAGTGTGAGCAAATACACTGAGAACAGTGTGAACAGAAGAGAGTGTGAACAGAGCACCATAACATTCCAGTGGAGAATTGTTATTATTGGCCAACAAGAGTAAAGCCTGAACTTCAAGTTTTCATGAGTTTGATTTCAGAAATGTAGATCTTCTGCATACAGTTTGCAATATTTCTCGATTAGGTGGTCATCCTCTCACCTAATTGTTTTCATAGAAATTTCTCATCTAGCCTAAATTGTCAGTCTAGATGCTTTTAACATTAACAGAGGGAAAAAACGTACTTTCTGAAGATAATTCATCCTTTACTGTGATAGGAGACAGGGCTCCTGCATGTGGCTCTCTCTTTTTATCTATTAACTTTAGGTTTAGTAGTGTGTAAGAAATTCAGACCCAAAATTAGCCGTTTGTTCACAATTACCTAAGATCATTCAAGATACTACATGGTATTCAGTACACCATCAGGGAGCTGAGGCAAAATACCCCTTGTAAGACACCAAAACCTCCAAGGATATCGCAAATGGCACCAGGGCCCTGTGTGAAAGCAGTTCAGTAGTATTCCTGATTATTAATTCAGATGGGATGTCTAATTCTTGGATGGCTTAAATGGCATGCAATGAAGTCCACTCAAGAAGAAAACAAATAAACCTATTTGTTTATATACTATATAAACTGTATAACCTACATACTTTAAAGAAAATATAGACTGTAAACTAAGTTAATCTGAATTTTAACAAAGTCAGTTGTCATATTTGTTTTCACAATTATCTGCTATTTTATCAGTCCTCAGAAATTCAGGACCTGAACTTGCCATCCATTGTATAGAGGTACATGAAATCTGTTGTGCATAACCATGACCTAGTCTGTAAGTGGGAATTTATATATATTTATATTCTAAAATGTCCTTACAACTTGTGCTATAAATGCTCAAAACAGCAGTTTTAGGTACTTCTCACATTCTTTTCTTTTCCATATAAATATGATTCTAAGACTACCAAATGTATCACTACAGAGTCTAGCTCTTAAGATATAATTTGTCCTGGATATTCTTTTGCATAGATATTCTCTGGTTTGTAATCTATCAGTTTGATAACTATTCATTCCCTCTTATCTTAATAGTGTTTTGAGTTTCACAACTCCAGGAGTGAAGGATGACCTTAATCTGAAAAAGTATATTTCTTGAGTAGCTTTTTGTACTCTGGGGTGTACTCTTTTGAAAGGGAGTGAACCACTGACCAGAGAAGGCAAGCTTAAATTAGTGCATATCCTCAGGGCAAACCTCCTGTTCTCAGCACTTGCCTGAAGCCAACACAGTTCTCCTGTTTTACTTAGTGGTGCAAACTAACCCAATTTCCATCCTCATGTATCTAAATGGCATCTAGGCAAAGATGCTTCCCCAAACTTACAGTTTAAAACTTTGGCCAATATACATGAGTCTACCACTGTGTGACCAGAATGATTTTGGCTTGAAGCTAACATAATTAGTTGATATTAACAAACATTGGAAATATTATCTTTTATGTTTTAACAATAAACTATTAGCAATTATTTACATTTACACATATACCTCGAAATAGAATACTGAGAAATGTGATTTTGGAGAAATCAATGTTTCTTCAGAAGTTCTTTTGAAGAAACCAATGTCTCATTGGTTTCTTCAAAAGAACTTCCAGTGTCACAAGATATTCTGGAGCATTTTTCTTCTGTATCTAAAGGGGAATAATTGGAACTAATTATAAACCACTACATAAGGGTTTAGGGATTTTTTTTCCAAGCCTGATAAGTCAACTAGTACCTGTCCATTTTCACTTTCGTCAAAGGCTAGTTATTTGGAATATCTGCATGTCTTTGAGAATACCTCAGTGAATATACACCACAGTCAAAACATTTAGAGCACCAGCTGACAGTCAAGCAGAATACATTAAAGCACCTAAGATTAGCGTGGTACATAAAAGGGACTAAACAGAGCTTGATAAAGTAAATGGATTTAGGAAACTGTTCAGCACAAAACACAGGTGTCCTATGCCAGGGACAGGTGAGTAGCTCTCTTAAACTACATAATCTGTGTTGACTCAACTTCATTAGAAACATAAGATGCCTGAACAGAATCTGTAAGTAAAATAGGCATCTGCACTTTAAGAACTTCATTTAGATATCAGTAATCTTGAGTTAAATGCCAACATTCCTGTCTCAAAAGGAAAGACCTCAGGAGAAATTATTAGAAGTTCCTCCATGGAAAGATTTTATTTCTGAAATTCTCTGTTATGTGAGCCTGATGAGGACACCAAGTAACATAAAATTTAAGAAATTAAATATTAAATATTAAACTATTCAGAATTTTTGCTCCCTCTCTGAAAGCCCATTGCTCCCTAATATTTAAAAAAGAAAATAGTAATGTCTGTAGAAGACATTTCAAGGACTTCTTATGTTTTAATTTTTTTCATGCTATGAAGTATAGCAAAAATGCAAAATCCTGAAAAAAATTGAAAAGTCTACTCAGGGATGAAATAGGTGTAACAACAGTGCTCTTTATTTATTAATCTGAAGGGTGAAAATCTAATATATTTATTGTGGTGGTTTTTACACCAGTTTTCATTTACTAAAAGCACAAGGATAGAAGTGGAGAGTACAGATGGAAGATGCAAGCAAACACAAAACTATTCATTTTCTCTCCATCTAACTAATTTCTCCAATCTTAATTAATTTAGGAATTATTCTGTAAATATCTTAGGCATGTACTACTTGAACAGTTGACCAAATATGTCTCATCACAAGAAAAATATCAGAATTACACATGTAGACATAAAGCTGACACAGTATCTGCTGCAGTCATAAAACTCCAGAACAAAATACTTTTCTTTATTTTCTTTTTTTTTTTTTTTTTTTTTTTTTACTTCGGCAGAAGTGAATAGCAAACAGCAATCAAAAAGTCTCTTGGGAGGATGAAGAATCCCAAATGTGCATTGTACAGAAAAGCAGTATCCCACTCCCTTCCTGGAGTTCAGCACTGTCAGCCAAAGTTACATGTTTGAGAGGAAATTCAATTCTGGGAAGTATTCCAGAATCATTTATGAGAAAGTGAATCTCTCTATGACCAACATATGCTAAACAACCTATTGTGCACGGGATAAGGGCTATTCTTTCTTTTTATACATCCCTTTATTAACTCAGATGAATAAATGCACATTATACACAGAGCAAATGCCACTAAAATAGCACACAGAATCACCATAGAACAGTTTGGTTTGGAAGGGACCCTAAAAACCTTCCAGTTTCAACCCCCCCGCCACGTGTCTTCCACTAGAACAGGTTGCTGAAAGCCCCATTTAACCTGGCCTTGAAGATTTCCAGGGATGGAGAATCCACAGCTTCTCTGGGCAGTGCTCACCATTCTAAGAGTAAAATTATTTTCCTGACATCTGATCTAAATCTACCCTCTTTCAGTTTGAAGCCATTCCTCCTTGTCCTGTCCCTATGTGCCCTTGTGAATAGTCCCTCTCCACCTCTCTTCAGGTACTTGATGGTTTTACCTGATCCTTCTCTTCTCCAGGCTGAAAAACACCAACTCTCTCAGCTTGTATTCATAGAACAGGTGCTTCAGTCATCTGATCGTCTTTGTGGCCTCCTTCAAACACACTTCAAGAGATCCAGTCCTTCTTATGCTGGCTTTCTGGGCTGCGAGTTCACGTTGTTGTGTCAGGCTGAGTTTCTTGTCAAGGACAACAAGTTGTCCTCTTCTGGGCTGCTGTCAATCCATTCTCTGGCCAGCCTGTACTTATGCTTGGGATTGCCTTGACTCATGTGCAGGACCTTGCACTTGGCCTGGTTGAACTTTATGAGGCTCACACAGATTACAGCATTGAACCTCCTCTCTGAATACATTAGCTGGTAAGTGACTCAAATTTAGAGCTGGGTTGTTTGTGTTTTTTTTGCTTGTTTTTCCCTCAGTGCCCGTCATAGTGTACTCTTTTCTTACCAATATATTAAGGGATTTTCCCTGACACTACCAAACCTTTTATCACAGGCAAATAATAAAGAAGTAACTTGATTGACTGAAATGAGCAGCCCATATTTGATCTAATGACAGAGGGTTCAGTCTGCTCATATGCTCAATTGCACCCATAAATTATGCACTAATACCGAGCCACTTGAACAGTCACAGTGACTATCACAGCCTCCTTACTTGTCTTATACCTAATTTCCGGGAACTTGAACGTATTTTTTTATTCTCTTCAGTGTACCACCTCAACAATAAAGAACACATATTCTCATCCAGTTTTATTCTTCCAGTTCTTGACTATTTTTGGCAATATATTCTAATCCAATTCACACTAGGCACTTCAATGTCAAATTACTTATCTATTAAAAGCACTGAGAATATTTATTAAGATTCTTCAACTTTGTTTCTGGTAGGAAAAAGACGATGACTTCACAGCTATTCCGATGATTATAGGTAGGTGAATTGTCTTTGTTTCCTTGTAATTAAAGGTCAAAGCCACAGGCCTCTATTTCAGAATTTGTGAATTTCATGCCATCATTCCAGCTATTTTTCTTACAAATTTAGCTATTACCTCTCTCTGTGTCAGAGACAGTCTTTTCTGAGACCCTTTGCAGTACTATAGAAATCAGTAAAACTGTAGCAAACCATTGATTCAGCTACTTTATTCCCTGAAACCCACTAATATCCTCTTAAGGGTTTTATGCTGCTGAAAATCACTATAATACCCACCTGCATTCCCTTATATTGTCTAGGAAAACGGAATTTTTAATGACTTTTTAGATTTTTTTTAGGTGTGATGAACATAAATCCATTTCACCTTGACTTTTAAATTGGTGAAGAGATAATCAGTCTATCTTCACGCTATCAATTTTATTTCTCTTCATTCTAGGTTTGAAAGTAAAATCTAGAACTGTAATTAAATAAGTCTAGATAAAGAAAATAGTCATGATAATAATTCATCAGTTTTAAGAACAGCAAATGTAAATTTCTTGTGTGTTATTTCACATGGTATGAAAAAGGTATTGTGAGTATTGTATCCTTTCCAGAGCCGTTCAAAAGCAAAGAAAAGCAAAACAGCAAGAGTTAGGCAAAGGTAAGATTACTCATGTGATTTTACTTATCAAAATGTCAAGCATAACCTGAAAACTTCCTGTCAGCCATCCCAAAATGTCATAGAAAGAGAAGTTTGCAAGGCAATGTGGAACCTTTCCTTTAGACAGAGGTGTGATTTGAGTTCAAGCCTGTGAGCAAAGAAACAGTATTTTTACACAAACTTTCAGCCCAGATACCCTTTGTGGTATTAGAAAGAATCCTTAATCCTCTGCAGCATTTCCTTCAGAGCAATATGAAAAGAATATCTAGCTGAAAATGCTGTTACACAGATCACTTATTTTATGGGACAAAATAATTGTAGGTCTAAGCAAGCAAAATTCCACTAATGTTACAATAACTGCACAGCAATGAATTTAAAATTGTACGGACAAGTTCCTCAGATAAGTAAATAAATAGTGTTAAGTTTCATTAGTTCATCCTTCTGTGATACAGTCAGACAAATGCAGTTCAAAACACTGACTCTACTTACAATGAATATACAAGATACAGATCAAAGAAATCAAAATTTTTACTTTTGAAAAACCTTGCTGTCATTATTTTCCTGGTTTCTAAATTGCTTACAAAAGTAAATCAGGATTCCTTGGCATTTATTGTCTTGAATTAATTCTATAAATAATTCTTATTCTCTTGGTTTAGTATGATGACTTCATTTATTGTACCATCAACTATTATGATGATACTGAGTCAATTTTTCTTGAACTCATTACTCTCATTATATTGTTTCTATTACTTGACTGGTTAAATGAAACATTGGGAAAATAAAAATATTAAAGTGTGCTTATGCATTGATAAATGAACTAGACAGAGGTATTATTGGCTATCAAGCTCATCTGCTTACCTTAAATATTTGGAAATTGCCCTAAGTCATGCTAGACATTTTTGTCATCTTGTTTACACAGTGAAGAGAAATAGCAACATTAACAGGCAACACTTCTGACATGCCTTAAGGTCTGCAGTCTTAAGGTCATAGAATCCTTTTGGTTGAAAAGACTTTTAAGATCATCTAGCACAACTACTAACCCAGCACTGCCAAATCCACCACTAAAATATGTCTCTAAGTGCCAAATCTCGTGTCTTTTAAATACCTCCAGTGACAGTGACTCAATCACTTCTCCGGTCAGCCTGTTTCACTGCTTGACAATTCTTTTGATGATGAAACCTGAACCTCCCCTGGTGCAACTTGAGGCAATTTCCTCTTGTCCTACTGCTTATTACCTGGGAGAAGAGACTGACTGCCACCTCACTACCATCTCCTTTCAGGCAGTTGTAGAGAGTGATAAGGTTTCCCCTGAGCATTCTTTTCTCCAGGCTGAACAACCCCAGCGCTCTCAGCCTGTCCGCATAAGATTTGTTCATCTCAGGTGAACTGTCTTCTAGAAGTCCTCTTCACTGACTAATTGAATCTGCAACATGTATAAACTTGCCTGTTTATTCCCGTTTGCACATCGAGCATCCTGTGCTCCAGTTGCTAGTCTAGAAAAAAACAGGTGTTTATAGGTTACATACCTTGTCTGCCAAAGCTAAGAGAAGATAGCAGTATGACACCTATTTTTGGCTTGGTCTGATTAATTCTCTTGCAGGCATCACGCTCAAAGTTGAAGTTGATGATTTAAAAAGACATATCATATTTTATCGAAATATATATACATCCTAAAGTGGTGTAAAAACCAAAGTCAAGTTAAGTTCAGAAGTTACTCAAATACCTAAAAAAATTATGAAATAAAATATTAATATAGAAGTAGTACAGTTTTAGGTGAAATGTAATTTTTCATGAGATTTATTGATAAGAAGCTGCATTCTGATATATGCTATGCAGTGCAAACACTAGTCTAACATATCTTTGTCTTTTTGCTTCATTTCTAAAAATCATAAATTCCTAGTCCCTGAAGATTAAAAGCTCAATTATAAATGTTTGTCCTACACTGAAGAATACATACTTCTTTACAATCTGCGCAAGATTCTAGACTGAGAATAGCACACAGTAATAAGTTAGGTTTGTATGAAACAAACACCGTAGCTCTTTTAAAGTTTATTATCTGCTTCATAGAACTTTGGAAGTAATTCAAGAAATAAATTTCTCAGTTTAGAGAAGCAGGAACCTGTAATAACCACCAAGAATTTAATATGAAAAAGAATGTAAATCTTAATGAATAGTATTTTGGAAAAATGCTGTATTTTTTATATTCCACATTTCTCTCTGAATGTAGAACATACTCATATGTCCTTTGTTCCTCTGTGCTTAATGTATTCTTGGCAGGGGATTGTTGCAATAAATTCTGCCTCCCTCAGGTACTGCTGTTACATAAAGAAGTGAAAAAAGACATTAGCTTCTTTCATTCTTCAGACAAGAGAATAAAACTGACCACTGGAAGTGTATTTAGAAGGTAGCCATCAGCTTACTTTCTCATTTTATGAACAGTATCTCAGTGGATACTAAAGGTTTTAATGCTGCAAGAAATATACAGGAAGAATTAGCATCTAAAAGAGCCTGAATTCTATTTTTTATTTCTGATTTTTCTAATTGCCTTATAAAAATTTCAGTTATACAGGAGTATTTGAAGGGAAGTCAACCCATGAGTTATTTAAGCACTGTCCTTTTACTGATAAGCAATGGAAGACTGTAGGTTGTTATTTCCTTGACAACCCTGGACTGAAGTTGTGATGGTGATGAGCTGACAGTGCAGCAGGGACATTTATAATCAGATGCATAAAGCCTTGAGGGATGGCTTGGGCACTCAAGCCCCTCCAGTATTTACATTTGGTATTAAACACTTCAAGTGAAGATAATGATTTTGGCTCATTGCCCTTTCCCAATATTTTGAAACAGTCATGCACCCATGGCCATAATAAAAGCAAAATTAACTCTGCTGCTAAGAGAGAAGAACAGTTGCTAGTTGAAGAAAGGCAATGTCACATCTAAAACAGCTATTTTGACACTATATCTTAACGAACATTTTAATATTTTGGGATTAATCTGCTCAGGTGATTGATAAATTAATGTGGTCTTTCTGATCTTCCAATAACTCTGCTTAAAGTTGACAGAAGGCACTCACTAAAAAAGAGAGTCAAGTTATGCAGTAAGGGTAATAGTAATTACAATTCCATGTTTTGGTAGTTTCTAAATTAGCTACTAATCAATAAAAGTGCCATGACTTAGAGTAAAGCAGATTTTATGACCAAGGTTGTGATATGGTATTTTAAAAATAATGAGAAACCAGTAATTGGATTTTTTCCTCAGTATCAACTTATGAAAACCATGGTACAGATAATCCACCTTATGAAAGCTATTAAACAAACTGTTTATATAAACCTGTACAAAGTTTTATTCACTAAATAAAGAGTTAAGAAATATTTGCCTAAATGCAGAAATGTGTTTGACATCTAGTTCAAATGTTTTCAGACTGAACTTGAGATGAAACTGTCACGAGACTAGCATTGGCAAAGTGATAATGTCCTCTGTAACAGAATTTTAATTAATCAGAATATGATGAGGAGAGGAATTTTTTAGCTTCTAAGTGAGAAGCTGAGTTTCACTAACACTTTTTCCCTTCATAGAGAGAGCTATCAACTTCTTTTGTGGAGCTGTAGTCTGGTTAACTGCAGAGATTGGAAAACAAGGTAGAGTTCCAGGAAATGATGAATCGTTAACCTTTGAAATAAAAGAAATAATTGCATACTTTTTATTCCTCTCTAGAAATGTATATCATTATGTCTTGAAAAACAGCCTGCAAAACCAAATTCTATAGTTCTGATTTCCAGAATTATGGTCTTTGTGACAAAATGTACCTTCCAGTGGTTAAAAAAATAAATTAATAAATAAAATTCTCAGAAAACAGAGAAGCTGAGGGATTCCTGGACCAAAATTGAGGCAAAGACAAGCTTTTCTGTAGTTTATAAATAGTTATTGAATAAAACTGTGACTGATATAAAAAGTTTCATATGGTTGATTTATTTTTTAAAGGATGTATAATTTGCATGGTGTGTGAAACCGTAAAATTTAGAATATCAGCGTCTAAATATTAAGTGTTAAAGTACTTGGTTGGATGCTGTACAGTTGGGGAATTTGCATTTCTTTTGAAACAATGAGGACAGGTCAGTATCAGTGATAAAATATTGAAGCAGATAGGTTTCAGATGTCATTTTATGTAACAGCTCATACATTGCTTAAAGCTCACATATAGAACCAATAACTGTTTCTTTTGCTGCTTTAATAAGACCTGAAAATATGACTGGAACTTTGAAATGGCAAAGTCCTGTCAGAGTTGTAAAGGCTTCAATTCCACCCACCCAGTTGATGGAACTGAACAAATAACCCCTCTGTAATTACACTTTAGACCAAACACTAAATCCTAAGTCTATCAACACAAGTTCTGTAGGTTAAGCACTAAGATTTATTCCTGCATTCCTCAGACTGAGGTAAAAGAGGCAGAAGGAGATGGAACAGTTAATTTGTAACTGACTACGAAGAGACCCCAACACAGAGACAATTCCATCATCTAAGAGAAAGAAGAACTTCTGTTCCAAGTCACTAGCCCATCACCATAACTTTGTCCTGTGATGGCTTTACCAGCTCTAGGTAAAAACAAGGAGACAAACCCCTAAATTTACTTACAGAAAGAAAATTTTTGAAAGATCAATTAAATAAAAGTCTAATTGAAATTTTTAAGTTCCAAATCAATTGAGAGCTGGTTTAAAGCCAAAGTCTGATTTCTATATTGTTTCAAGAGCAACACAATTTAGTTTTGACCAAAGTCAAAGCAATAGGTTCCATTAGGATTTTCAGAAGAGTATTGCAAATATGTACAGAACTAAATATTATCCTTTCTGGTTGGAATGAAAATACCACCATGTTTAAAACAGAAACACAGCTGTCTTCACTACAGGCCTCTGGAGAGTGCTTAGTTTGATTTTTGTTAAATATTTATCTTATGATAAAAGTATTCTAGCTCTAGATGTTTCATTTTTATCTCCATTAACTAAATAGAGAAGAAAGGTAATGACGATAGTCACAGATGTCTAAGTTTCTGAAGTTTAGAGTTAAATGAGTTGATTCCCATCCAAGATGTCCATTTTAGGTAGGACTCATTAGTGATTCATAGATACCCACAGTGTAGACATCTGTGTGCAAGCTAGCTGACTAGCTGTCTGTGTAAAACATTACCTATAAACTTGGGCAGAAGGAAACTCCTCTCTTTGTAACCTATATAGTCTACAAAATTAAATTTTGTACAGTTACTTGTTAGATTCATAGAACAAGGAACAAAGAAAAAAACATATGTTTATCATATCTCAAACTAAAATTAAGACTATGGAAGAATCTTCTGTTACTCTTATCAGCAGTAACAATAAAACTTCATACTGTGGTAGCTTGAAGTGGGAAAAATCCTTTCTGTCTGTTGTTTTAATCTTTGAATTTCTGTGTGCATGTTTAAAAACATTTTCAACTGTTAAGATGCTAAAAGATCTGACTGAGCAAAACTAAAATGAAGAACTTTGTGCCTGAAATTATTTTGTTACTTTCTTTTTGACATTAGTAGAAAATTCTAGACAGGGTCAATCATTTTGAAATATGAAGAAGACCAAAGAATTCAATTGAATCAGCTGATTTGCTGAAGTTTTGTTTAGCATATATAAAAGAAATAATAAAAATTGAGCCACAACAGGAATCAAGGTACTCAGAAAATAAATATATCCAATAACAGGCGACATTCTGTAGATTTCAATTCACTTTCATAAGGTAAGAAACGCCAAATACATTGGATGGGTCCTCTAGAACTGACTGTGCAACCTAATTTTCCATTAATTTCATAAAATATCAGTTAAGACAGGTTACCACAGAAATTGCAAGGGAAAAAATTCAAGTGAGTTACTTCATCATATTTAAAAATGGCCCTGTCATATAATATTTCAGTTTGGCCTTGGTTTAATTGCATTTAAAAAGAGCCATCATAATAAACCTTAGATTCACTAGACTTTTCAAAAACTCTCTACTGTATTTTGTTACTTTAAATTGCATACATTTTCTTATAAGGACTTTTCTTGCAAGTCTGTATTACCCTCTACCATTTCAAATCCCCCATATCA
Source organism: Zonotrichia albicollis (assembly GCF_047830755.1). Classification (NCBI taxonomy): domain Eukaryota; kingdom Metazoa; phylum Chordata; class Aves; order Passeriformes; family Passerellidae; genus Zonotrichia; species Zonotrichia albicollis. Next base: position 71,779,189 of record NC_133820.1, read on the forward strand.
AGTTTATAGATACATATATAACTGCATGCATACTTTTCTGCATGTTTGCATTCACCCACTTCAGTCTGCCAGCCATAAAATAATCAACTCGGCCCTTGGTTCTCTGAGAGGAATATCATGCTCTTCAAGGTTCAAAGCATTTCAAATCTTTGGATCAGTCTCTCCAGAACAAGTCTCCTAGTCCATTCCTTTATGCATAGTAAAAATTTTCTTAGAGCTGTGCTTTCCTCCTAAATAAAGGGATAGAGGTGTTCAATGTACCACAGAAAAACATAATTTCAAATTTTATCATTTCTGAGATGGATAAAAGTGATGAAGTTTTACCTGTCATGAAACATACCCTCTGCAAACTGAGATTAATTTAAACTCATCATGTATTTCTGCTTTCCTTTTTATTTATGTTGTGAAAGGAACAGCTGATGAATACTTTTTGACTTTTTTTTTTTGTCGCTAGTATTGAAAAAGCAAAGTATTGTGGAGAACAAATGATACACCCTAGTCGATCAGCTGTCATTACATTGTGAACTTCTATCCAGAACTCTGATTTTTGTTTAGTAATTAATTAATATAGGAAATAGGCCTTGTGTCTTTCCCAGATTATAATGAATAACAGAGGATTTTTTGGGGCCAGTGATATGCCTGTCTTTCCCCTGTCCAGCCTATGACCTTGGACAATTTGTGTACTACCATATTACTGAGCATTTAAAATGAACAAGCAGAATAAATAAATGCAAATATAAAACTCTTTGGAAGCAAATGAAGGAAACAAATCAGCATTGTTTAACTGTGTTAACAAGATGGTATTTTTTAAGGTTAATTTGATATTTCAACAGGAGGCTTAAGTTGAAACATAGACACATACTGTAGCTGTTAAAGTTCAAGCCAGGATGGTTTTCTGAAATAAACAAGGATATTGGAAATATCCTACCTTCTGTAGCATATTGCAGCAACAGCTGAAAGGTTCATCATGCTGATTTTGGACTGCTGAGGACAAGTGGCTGGAACAGGAAGCCAATGTCTCTCTTCTGTTCATGCCTCTCTTCAGTGTCTGGCAAAAGGTAAAGCAAAATCCTTCCAGAAGACTTTGAAGAGAGTAGATTTCAGCTTCCACAAAATCTTTGTTTAGAGTCAGTGTTTAATTTCTATATATGCAGGCAAAAAAAAAAGAAGTGTCTGATTCATTCACATTTTATAGGTGTGATATATTACTCAACTCATTAAAACTTATATTCTATATGGGTTAGGCCTAAAAATAGTTTCTAAGATTATTAGTCATACTTAGTTCAAGAGAAAAAAAACTGACCAAAACCAATGTTCAAAACAATATACACACAGAGGTGGAAGGCAGGGTGAAGCCTTCCCTGCTTTTCTTACTGTGCAATAAATGTGCCGTCTCTCACTCTCCTTCTGGAACTTCTACCGCAAATGTTCCAATTTCTGGTTCTTGAGCATAGTCTTTATTAATTTACTTATACCTATTTTTATTTGAAGACAAGCCAGGCTAGAAGACAAATAGAACCATGTAGAACAACCAGAAAGGTTATGTTATTGGTTATTTAAAAAATTATATCAGTACTGATTCTGTTTTAACTTGTGTAAACATCTCTGAAAAAACCCAAAAGAGGTTTTCCAAATTTAGAGTGCGAGGATTTTTTAATATTTTTTATTTTTTATTGTCATTTCCAGGGATCTTTGACCACAATATGGAAACAAGTTCATGACTTCCTAAATCATTCAACTGGCTGCATTTGCATTTGTCCTTGAATAATAACTTTAATTTATTCTTACTTGGACAAATATGATAATCACCATGAAGAATATTGTTACAGTTGCTGGTGTGCAAAACTCCTCACTTCAGACTTGTAGAAAGCCTTGTTTATCACTGGCATGATAAAGATGAAAAGAATATAGATAAATGTCTTACAATGTGCTGTGAAAAATATTTTTATTAACATTGTTTTATGAAAATTATCACTTTCATCTGTTCTATGTTTAAACTTCAATTTTTTTTCATATAATTCATAATTTTTTTCTGAAACTTGTTTTCAATTTTACTAGCAGCAATATATGAGATAAACTCCCTTTTATATGTGGCCTTCTCAGGACTACAAATCACAAAGAAATGCTCAATCATATCCAATAAAAAACCAGTAGCTGTTCATTGCAGCAACCTATAGAGTCAACTAGAGTAATACTGGCTGCCATCTGTCTTCTTTTTCTTTTTCTTTTTCTTTTTCTTTTTCTTTTTCTTTTTCTTTTTCTTTTTCTTTTTCTTTTTCTTTTTCTTTTTCTTTTTCTTTTTCTTTTTCTTTTTCTTTTTCTTTTTCTTTTTCTTTTGTTTCTCTTTTTCTTTGTTTCCTTTTTGTTTTCCTTTTTCCTTTTTCTTCATTCTTTTTTTTTTTCTTTTACCTAGTCTAAAAGGGTTTTCCTTAGAGGGGAAAAAATTAGTCTCATAATTCAGCCGTGAGATCTAAGGACTAAATATCTGCCTAAGCACATGAGAGAACACACACAGCTCTCTTTCAGTTTGCTCAATTGCCTGCTGTGTCAGTGGCTTAAAGTTAAGGAAAAAAGGAAATGTACCGAAACAAGATAATGTTAGCCTACAAAGGCAAAGAGTTTCGTTCTCACTGAAGTACTGAAAGGAGCAACCTGTAAAAAGTCATAAATACAGACTCAAACAGTTGCAGTCACCCCTGATCTCCAGTGAAGCAACGCTCCTATTATCATAGCAGGATCATTGCACAAAACTGTGGGTTTACTTTTCTCTAATATTTCTTAAGACCAGAAAATAGTTTTCTTATCATTCCCATTATTCAAAAGACGACCACCTTGGATTGTATGCTTTTATTTCTGAATACCAGCAAGCAGACCAGTTCTTTTGATTCAGCTGGTGCTCTTTCAGAAAGAAGCACTAGGAAGATAGTAAGAATGTTATTTAAGGTATTAAAATAGTATCTAGCTGTAATATAACAGGTACCAAGCAATAATGTCAGTCACTTCACAATATGGGAAAAGTGTTGGCATACCATCAGCTTGTTCCATTACTTTCTTTTGAGCTATTAGCCACTTGTGAACATAAGTTCATTATCATATAAGACATTAAGTAACCCAAACAATCCAGTTATTCTCAGTCATGTTGCACAAATTCTAGACAATCAATTTACTCGTATGTCTCCTACTTTCCATGCTATGGCAAGTACTTTGAACTTTATCTCCAGCAAGTCGTCATGGTATGGACTCTTTATCATCATGTTTTACATCTTTGTTTGCAAGACTACCTGCAGCTGAAGTACCAAAAGTGGTAGTTTAGTTTCCAAACTCAAAATTATATCTTTGCAAATATAAAATTATTCCAGTTATATCTCAAAAAAGCTCATGACTATTTTTTCAACATAGCTTTGTGCATAGGATATACTTGCTACTGTAATACCGTTGAATTAGAAATATTATTCAATAGTAATAACACTATGAGTAGACACTTGTATTGAGATTACAAGCAGAATTTAACTGAAGGATGAGAAAAGCAACTGTGCAAACCTTTTTCTGCTGGTATGAATGGCAGAGACTTCTATATTTACCCTGAACTGCAGAGATGACCATCAAGCTGGCAAGCTGGCAGTGCCTCTGAACCTCCTGTTGAGCAGGAAATAAATGATGAAGAAAATGACAGTGCTTAAGAGAAATACGTGTGAGTCTTCCACTGGTCAGGGTGAATTCACAAATCATTTTCCCATGTGATCTATAAGTGATGAAATCAAACCTTAGTAGTGTAGAAGGTAGAAGTTTTGTTGAATAGCCAAACAATATTTATCCTCTTCTACCTAATATGCATATTGAATTGATCTTCTTCTATTACATAGGTCTTTTACTGGTCATAAATCAGCCTAAAAAATCAGTGAGAAGGACAGATACACTAGAATATTCAATAATCTGTGATTTTCCCTAGTAGATTTCCTGAAACTAATTAAAGGACGAGTTTATATCTTCAAGCTATAAAGCCTAAAACATTAATGTGCCTCACCTTGTCTGCTCAAAAATTAAGACGTTGTAGGAGGGACAGATGGTGGGAAATGAGGAAGAATGCACATATGTGTATGCAATGCATGTGCAGCAGGAAAAAAAAAAAAAGCACCCCAGAAGCACCTGATCAGGTTTCAACTCTGAAATATGAACTTGTTCATTATGGTCATGACTGAGTTTTACCTGAAATCTAATCAAAATAAATTCCTTTATCCCAAGTAAACAGCAAGCTTGCATTATGGATGCATACTATCAGCACATTTAGCAATTTTTAGTAGAAATCAGCAATACCCTAGGAGTGGAAAATTCCCAGTTTTCCCAATGAAATTGGGTCTTTTCACAATTTCAAAGGTAAGTTCAATAAATTAGAGTAGTTAAGTACAGAACAGCTTGAAAAACGAAGTAACAGAAAACTACCAAGTTAATTGTGAAAAAAATTCTCTTCCAGCATTAATAATATCAGAGTTTTGCATAGAAAAAGTTTATTTGTTTGTTTGTGGGGTTTTTGTTTTAGTTGGATTTTTTGTTTTTGTTTTTGTTTGGGTTTTTTCCTTTTAGAGAGGTTTTCTTTTGTTTTCTGGCTTGTTTTCTGGCCTAAATTTTTTCTGGCAAGAATAAGGAACAGAAACTTGCCCAAATTTCCCAAAATGCTTACCACTGTCACATCAGGGAAGACATGGGGAAAATCCCAATGAAGTCACGAAGTCAGCTACTAAAGAAGCAGAATAGAAACAGTTACAAGGAAGACAGATTACAAAAATCCAAGGTGCCAAAATATAAGACTCTGTGTGTTGTATCAATAGTGACAACTGGAAAACAAGAACTACAACATGCATGCAAGGAAGGTAACTGTGACAAGAGGGGTATAGTTTTATACACCTTCCTGGAATCAGGAAGCTCACTGCTTTCAATGAATCCTGCCAGGATGGCTTTCTCAGCTAGAGAAATTAAATTTTTGGAGCCAAAGTGAAAACAAGCAGGAAAATTTGACATGGCCAGTATGGTCATGGCTAAAAGAAGCTTATGCACTGCAAAGGAAAAGGTGCAAGACTGTTCCAATCAAACAGCAAAAGAACACAAACCACATTTTCATAGGCTGTATTTCAATGCTTCAAAACTTCTTTGTAATGATGGGAGCCTATTCTCACCCAGAAAAGCATATCAAAACTACTCATTTTAGTATCAATTTAACTCTCACTTACATTTACTTGGAAAATGTCTTTTGAACATTTGGAATTTTCTGACAAAAGATGCATTTTGAAAAAAATCCACACCCAACTCTACATTTCTAGTACCTTTATTACTTTCTGTAGACATACAATACCAATTATTTTTCATTCTCAGCTAGATCTTTTTTCCCCCAAAATCATTGTTTTATATCCACAGTTTCAATCTGTCGACAAACCTGATAATAAAATAAAAAGAATAAAAATAAGGCTTAGCTCAATTTTCTATATTATTCTAGCTGTGTCCTTGGTAGAGGAAAGGGCAAATGTGATGTGCATGCCTTCACACAGATGTGTATATAAGAACACAGGAAAAATTATTACTATGTGTTTTCCATGTTGATGACAATGGTGATGATGGTCATTTACAATAATAATAATAATATCCAAATGTCTTTAAATCAAGCATTTTGAGTTAATTTCCTCTTCCCTTGCACCTGATTCTCTTTTGTGTTTTTATTTCTTCAGCATGAGTCCAGCAACAGTAACTACAAATACAGTCTGAACTACCTATTCCTTTGGTCCATGATTGAACCTTTGCTTAATTTCCTGGCCACTGATGGAGCTGGGGCTCTGTGTCCAGGGAGAAATATAGGAGGATGGGGAAAGGTACCACTCATATTCTTCTGCAGAATTTGTAAGTTTTCACCTCTGGCATTCAGGTTAGAATGTCTCTTCTGATTACAACTTTGCTGGAAGACTCCTGAGGATGTGACTGTACATTTCAAAAAGCAGAGAAAATGAGTGTTATTTCAAATTACTTCTCCACTTTCTGAGTTAAATATATGCTGGAATACTGAAGAAATCTGAACTAAACACCTTTTCATTTTAACACTAATTGGATACGCCTAAGTAGCGCAGGGAATATAAAATATCATTAAAACAAACAAATAAACAATGATTATAAAAGCGCTTTCATGATTATAAAAGTGCTTTTTTAAAACTTCTAAGAATGTAATTTCCTCGTTATTATTAGGACAGAATTTTTTATCAGCAAAAAAATTAAATTAAAATCAGGAATTTTAAGCAATTTCTCTTTCACTGGATACTGAAGGCCTTAATGATTTGGAGTGACTTTCTCTTAGCAATTCTCCTTAGCAAAACCTGTTTCTAATGTACTTTTCTGCTATTTCTCCTAGTATGTGTCCCAAAATGTGACCATCCTGGAATCTACATTCCAAAGAAGGGTTACATTCTTGTCTGTACTATTTAAAGTAATTTATTAGCCACCAGGAAGAGCGAGTCATCATCTTTTCTATAGTGTTCATGGACACAGAGAAGTCCCAGTCTGACTTCAAAAAGCTTTTTCAGGTCATAGTTCATCTTGCTTCATGAAAATAAAATAAATATAATCCAGTTCTAAAGAAATTCATATTTCCTCCATGTAGTCCATCTCCAAATTCCTTTTTCCCTCATCATAAGGATCTTTTCAGTACAGAGTTTTAAAGAAAAATAACATTTTCATCACTGGTCACTTTTAAAATAAACACAAAATAAAAATAAAATAAAAAGAAAAATCTGTTCAATGTCGTGTCTGACTGATAAATATATCACTTTGTTACTACTTGAGGGAACTACAGAGAAGCACATGAAGGAGGCTTGGCTCATGTTGACTTTAAGGCTGAGCATAAACCCCATTTTAACTTTCTTTGCATGACACATTATTGAGTGTGGGATGAGGCTGTTTTATTTTAATAATTTTCATTTTTAGAATATTACATTTTTCACTTCTTTGCTAGAATTTAAAATGAAAATCAAAATAATACTCCCCCTAGTAGCTGTTAAATGCAATATCAAGGGATTTCTTGAAGTGTTTGAAATGCTGGGTTTAACAGCCTTAATTAACATATATTTCTTCAGTTCACTTCACTTTTTAAATTTTGACCTCCAACAACTGGGAATATAAAACCAAGTATTTTCCCAAAAGTTATTAAACATTAGCCAGGTGCCTGTGAGAAATGTGCAGTTTGGCTTCATTCACTTTTCACATACAAACCTTTCCCAACTGGGGCGATTCTCTCTTAACCAGAAAAATGCAGAAACTCTAAGGCTGGTGCACAGTTTCTCACTTAGGTATTCATGAGATTTAGGCTGTCATCTATTTAGTGGTTCAACAGACCACTCTACAATACCCAAAGAGAAGAGAGAAATGCAGATTTTACTGGGCAGCACAAACTCCTGTAACTTAACTTTGTAAGGTTTTTTGTTTTATTTTTAATATGTAACTGCTTTAAAAGAATATTTAGAATATTGTACAAAAACTTTAGCAGTATCCTGACTGATGAAAAGTTTGTATTTAAATTGTGGTTTTTTTCATAGCATGTAAGCTGACTAAAATATTTTGCAAATGCATTTCTTTTAGTTGTTTACTAATTCTTTTGCACAGCCTCCTACTTCCCCTTTGAGAGATACAAGCAAGCACAGAGAGAAAATGCAAAAGACAAGCTTTCTATTATAAACTCTTACCCACTTGTCTTGGTCTTCCTTTTGTATACTTCCTATCATTTCAGTGTTGTCATCTACAATCCCACCAGTTTACTCCATTGGATTGAGATGTTTACATTATTATGGCTGAATTTGTCAAAAATGATGAAACAGAGATTTTCTGTAATGTGTTCTGTGTAAGAGCTTTTTGACAGCGTTCTAACTGCTGTTTTGGAAAACATTTATCTAATCATGAAGCCTCAAGTAGTCTTCCACTTTTTAGCTTTTGAATGAGGGATATTGAAATCGGTGATTTTCATCGAAATATATAACACACTACTTATCATCAGACTAGGAGATAGCATCACAGCAAGGCATTTTATTTTGAAAAATACATCATATGGGAATAATAGGTAAAAAAGTAAAAAAAAAGTAAAAATTAAATCTGTTTTCACTTAACAGAATGTTATGTTATTTAAACACAATTTGGAATTAATTTTGACTTCACAGACTGGTACAATTCCAGGAATTTTATTTTTTTTTAAGGAAACATGGAGCAATTTTACTTTTAAATTAAAAAAATTTTAGCACTGATTTTATGGATGAATAGCAAAGGTTTATTCATGACACTGTGGTTGTACTTTCCTGCTTTATCTATTTGAAGCTTGAAAACATGACAAAAAAGCCATAGTCACATAATTAGGAGTAATGAATCACATTTGTCCAATTAATACAGTTTTTTAACTAATGGGCATCACAGAATATTAGAATTTTTTTTTTGTTTCAATTTCCTAACATGATGCCAAATGCTCTTAGTAAGCATGATCTGCACTGAATAGCAGCTCATACTCCCTCTTGTTTGTGCTTTCTGTATTTGAGCACTTCATCTATATACACATATCTCACTATGTCTTATCACACAGATAAAGATTTTTATGCAGCTGAAGGAACATCTTTAATTATCATCAACATGTGTCAAAATAATAATATGTCTGGTAGGGCCCAGGTTCAGAAAAACTAAATAGTAGATGAATGCTTAGTCCTTTTAATGCCTTAGTCTACCTGGACACTTGAGTTCTTGAAAAGCAGAAAGGTATTTGTTTATTGCTGAGTGCAATGGGAACTCAGCTACATAATAAAAAATTGGTCTCCACTATGAGGAATCTCATGTCTAAACAAAGGAGAGGGGAAAAAATGCACAGCCAGAGAGAGAAATGAGGTATGCATGTATCATCACAGGACCTGTGACAGCTACAAGTACAGGATGCCCCCTTCCCAGTCTTTTTGCAGAATCACAAAATGAGTAAGGTTGGAAGGTACCACTGGAGGTCATTTAGTCCAACCTCCCCTGTTCAGGCAGCATCCCTAGGAGTATGTTACTCAGGATTGTGTCCAGAGGGGCTTTGAGTATCTCCAGTGAAGGAGACTCCACAACCATTCTAGGAAACCCTACTGACTACAAGAGGCTCTTTACATCTTGGTTTATGAAGTATTTTATGGGAAAGAGATGCCCTAAAAGGATAGAGAAGTAACAGAAAAGAGAGTTTAATTGTAAACTGCCAAATTTTACCAAAGGAAAATAATTTTTGATGAAATGTAAAATTTATCACATTCTACAAAGAGAACAAACAAAATGAGTTATTCAAAGATTTCCTGCAGATGGTAAGAATTACAACAAATTTAGCTCCATATTTTTTCTTAGGGCACAATACTTTTTTAAATGAATACCATTTATATACTAAAGAACTAATGGGAATTTAAAAAATAAAAATAGGAATTTAAATAGATCAGTTTCTTCATGAGCTATGAAGAAAATAAGAATTGTCTTCCTTAAGCTACTGCAAAATATTGGGATGCATATTTTAAACATAATTAGCTTCATTATTTCTCCTATTTGTTCCTGCCCTGCTTAATCATATCTATTCGTAATAGATCTGTTCATACCCCTTCCTTTGTGATGAGTCATAGCAAGACTGGCACCAAGTGTCCTGTATTCTTTGTTCTGTGGAGCTGCTTTAACACAAGCTGGCCTTTTGCATCATTATTATCTTACTTCACTGCATGAAAAAAAGTGGCACAAAGTAATGGGTTTAACCAGTGAGTAATATTTATTAAAAAAAAAAAATACTGGAGGAAGTAAAACAATTTCTTTTCCAACAGAGTTGTTGTTATCAGACAACTGGAACTACCACAATTTGAGTTCTGTTGGCAACTCATCTTCACCACCTGAAGCAAATATGCTTATCCTCTAATCCTCCTTCCAGGTTTTCAGCAGTCTGCGATCCAAATTCTGGTTTGGACACAGACAGCTGTCTAACTCCAGCTTAGACTTCTGATAAGACAGAGATGAGAAAAAGCAGAAAGGAAGCATTCAAGCTAGGGCAGTGCAAAATAACAGAAGCAAAATCACAGATAAAGATGAGAGAGTTTAGATAGTAAAAGCAAATATTTAAATTATAATAATAGTTGCTCTAAGATTCAAAAGAAAAAAATCTGGACTGTAAACTGTTAAAATCCTAAGGGAAGCAGAAGGGCATCTCACCCACAAAATGGATCAACCTGTTTGAACCATTGGCTTCCTCACCAAAAAAGACTGCAGTGTCTCGTCAGAAGAATAGAGGATGGCATCAACATTTAGCCTAATAGTTTGTTTTTCCTGCCTGTCACACCTGTGCATCAGTTAGCAAATAAAGGCTTTATACTCTTACTTGGTAAATATTCTGGCATCTGTGTGGGTAAAGTTGATTGAAAAGGTGTGACAGAGGAAGACAAGTTGACAGAAAGATAAACCCCCAGGCTTTTGTTGGTGTGAGCCTTAATGGTGATTTATGGTGGCCAATAAGGCTATAGATATTTTCTCATATTTTAAAATGTTTATTAATTTATGTAATTCAATTCATAATCTTTTACAAGCATTCTCTCAGTACTGTGATGGAATGTGGCTGTAACCCTACTCAGTTTACAGACTAAATGCAACTTTTTTTTTTCTTTTTTTTTTTTCTTTTTTTTTTTTTAATATTAGTGGTTTGTGTGCACAGGTTTTAGTATGCTTCTGTGTATGAGGAAAAAAAAAATCAAATTCTGAAATAGCAGTGTAACACCTATAAAACACCGGAGTGGTTTAGTAGCCTTTAAGGGATGAAATAGTGAACTCTAACATGCAGAAATAGGATGTGTTCTATAAGTTGAAACTTGGGATTTATTGGTTTACAAATGGCACACATTCAACTAATGTGTTACAAGCATATATTTCAGCTGCATAAATACTTAATTCTGTACAGCTATATTAGTATTGTTTCATCATTAAGCATTCCTTGATATGTCGCTCTTTTGTGGTTCATAAAAAATACTGTCTTCTTTCATGTCTTATTTCACTGAAGTTGTTATGAGTGTATAATAAATTAGGTATAAATAAAATAGGAGAGTTGCAATAGATGAGGAAGAAAGACAATCTGGTCTAGTGTTACTGCAAGTCACTTACAGTAACTATCAAAATGCTGCTTTCTAGGGGGTAGAACCTGTCTTTGCCCTAAGCAGACATGGAAAATACAAAACTTGTTTTGATGAACTGCTTTATTTTTGCTCCTTGCAGACAAAAGAGGTGTCTAAAATTCTCCACAGACAACAGAAATCATGGCAGCATAAACATTCACTCTCATTAAAGAAGTAAAAACAGTTCAATCCCTCAGATGGAGAAGCTCATTATAAATTAAATTGAACTGTGATTATTTGGCATCACCTGAAACGGATGTAAGACTGCAATAGAACTGCCTGGGCAACAGAGAAATAATTCATGAGTGTGTTTTTTACTTCTTTCTGCACTATAATTTTATTTTGTCTGGTCAATTTTGTTAATATCATGATAGTACATTAGGATGTTCTGGAAATTTAGGGCCTGCAACTGAAACTGTCTACCTAAAACGCATCTGTGACAAATAATTGAAATGAGGAAAGATAGGTAAAATGAACATTCAATTGGAGACCAGAAATTTTCTTCAGTATTTTATGTCATCAGCCATAGAATCAAAAAAGTTTAACCTTGGTTATCTTTACACCATAAACATTTTATGATTAAATCCATGCTGCAAGGCAGATCACTATGCAGTCAACAACAGAGCTTCAGTACATAGATAGTGTTAGGATGTCATTGCAGCAAAGCAGTTCCACATTTGTTTGGCTTGATAAAGATTGTGAAAAATGAGTAAAGCTCAAAGTTTTAATGTATTAAGTATTTAATTATTTTCCATGCTCTCTTCTATTTTTGGGTCCAGACAGATAATAACATTTCTAGGAATTTGTTGAAAACTAGAGAAATAAATAAAATATGTAAGTGTTATTGTTTCAAAGGAAAATGAAACAATAACATTGGTCTTGGGAGTGAGATGGGTGTTAGGGTAAAATTTCACCCATGACAGAGTGACTTTATTCTCTCTTTGGGAAAAGAATATATTAAGATATTAAAGTAATCTCTGACACTGTGACTAATATTTCTCTGCTTATAGAGAATAGTTTTGCTTATTTTGTTCTACTTTCTTTACTTTTCTGCCATGCTTATATTTCTCCTGGCTTTATGAATATGTAAGAGGAAAGTTAAATATGTTTTCTGACACTTGCTGCTCCACCTGTCCAACCCTTTCCTCATTACACCTATACTATGTAAACAGATTGGATGTCTTTATTTATACTTGCAAATCCCTTACTCTCTGTGATTTTTAAATACCCTAAAGTGATACATGACTTCAAGAGGCTGTAAGTATTTCTCTAGCTTATTAAGAACAATTTTCATTGCATTCTTCCTTTCTAAAAAATGTTAAAAATTAGATAGTCACTAGGTTCATAGGGAAGCAAGTATCTCATGTGTAGTGCATAACTGTGCATGCCAGAACGGCTAGTAAACTTTGGAAAGTGAATTTAGTGACTAGATGATTAATCTTTCAACTCTTGATTGATGTGCCATATACAATGCATCAATGAAATGTGCTTCCCTAGTCTGTTATACCTGGTGTAGTGTGACATTTCCTTCAAGAGCATGGATGTTCATTTGAGATGTATTGATGGAAGTAGAATTGCAGCTTTCATGTGATGGGTGAGATTGGTGATGGGTGAGACTCAGAAGGTTTGGAATTTCGGTTTGATTGAGATGAGCATCTAAATGTTCACAGGCTTAGCTGAAGCTTATTAGGACTACACAAGCCCCTCGAGTCTGAAAAATTGGGACAGAAATCTGGAAAGAGGATTTCTTGTCAGATTTTTTTAGCAATCTCAGTCTTAGAAGAAAATGCCATGAGAACAGCTTTTCACAATATTTTGGCACCTCTTTTTCCAGTCCCAGACATAACATGGCACTGAAAGAAGACAGAGAAGCATAACCCTTGCCTGAACTAAAAAAAGACTCTTAGAGTTTTAAAGTTTTAGAAATGAGACAATTTTTTCCAGGCTCTGATAAATTTTTTTGCCTCTTTTGAACTCATTCTCCTCTATTTAGCCGGGCTCTGGAGAGAAAAGATGGACACATATTAGCCATTTCATTAAGTAAAAGGCATTCATCACTTTAGTCCTTGAGTAAACTCATCTTTTAATGTGATGAACAGCTACAGCTTTATCCTGCAGTTATTTCTTTAACAGCATGTGACAGTGACAGTGGGACAGACGTGTTTTTCTCAAGCAGCTACATCGCCATAAACATTTACGCTAAAATGTCAAGAAGACATTTCATTTTCAATATTTTTTAATGTTCCACTCCAATTGCCAAGTCAAAAACAGGAAACAATGAATATTTCACTCAGGTCTTCTTCACCCAGATCTAGTTGCTTTTCAATCAAGTAAATAATTAAAAATAAAAACAATATTTTGAATTTCAGAAGATTCTTACAGTAGCATTATTAACTTTCATTACATTTTAGGGATGTAGACTATGCACTTGCCATCTCGTCTTATTCTAAGAAGAAGGACTTAATTTAAAGCTCCACAAGTCACAGATTTTCAGTGTCTTCCTATGGTCTGTACGATTTCCTTATTTAACTGAACCATCTCAGTTCTGCTCTGTAATATCTCTTGTATACTCCCAAAATGCATCTCTGTAGCAGTTATTATGAATATTAAAATATAATGTAATGACATAGAAGTTATAGAAAATAATAAATTGATTAGAAAGTTGTACTTTTTTCATTAAGGACACAGAGATAAGATAATAGTTTACATTCAAAGAAAACAAATTTGAGCTATATCTTCAATTTTCTTAGAACTTTTAGAAAGAACACTCTCAGTTTAATCCCACAAACAGTGAAAGGCAGAGGGGGAAAACGTTGAAAAAAATGTGATCTGCAATATTCAGATAAAAAAATCTACCCTTTAGTTAAGGAATTAATTATTTATCTTACTTAGCATCTAAGTAATGGCTTCAGTTAGTGCAATTTGACATGTAATAGTATTGATTACACTGTCATGTGAATGGATTAAAAACCCCAATATTTTACATTAGATTACTTATTTTATATTTAATTTTATGAACCATTTAGTACAAATTATTGTCAAATATTAAAGTTATTAATGAAGATAATATTATGCTTTTTACCTAGAATATTGTGTGCTAAATTCACATTGACTGCATGATAGCAGATTTTATGTCCCTGTCTAGGAAGGAATATATGCAACATACTGTGACATCTGCATTTTAGAAGAGCTCATTTTGACATTTGAAAAAAGGCAGATATGTTTCTTTAGTAAGTAAGGATCTACTTGCCTGTGAAAAAATCCTAATTTTTTTCAAGAAAGGAGCCCATAAAAACAGTATACACTACTTATAAAATAAAGGAACCCAGTGTTTTCAAACACATGAAACATTGTCAAAAGAGTTAATTTTATTTTTATATAAAATCGTGGTTTTGAAGTTGTTTTCTTTCACTTAAATAAATTCTTCATCAACATGAGTGCATATTTCATATGTTGAAAATCTGGGGTTTAATGTATATTTGTTTTTTTTCTTTGTTTTGCCTCTTTTTTACAATACAATGAGTATAGTAAAAAAGAAAGCACAATGACGTCTACAGGCTTACAAAGTAGACAGATTCAATACCTATGGTAATGGTCTGGAAGCAGGCATTTTTCTCACCAAGTGAAAATTATGACATTGATGGAAATGTTCTGGGTTTTAAATCAATGCAAAAAGAATACATGGTAACTCTTTTAATAAATTAAGGTAGGAATGATCATTAATTGCTCCCTCAGGCAATCTTAAACATTCCCTAAAAATCTCACAAACACTTCAGAAATAATTTTCAGTGAGCAAAATTGTCATAACCATAACATATAATTTAAAATTCGATTCATAGTTTAAGAGGAATAGTTGAGCAATATATTGTCAAGTTTGAATAAAAATTAATTAAATTGAAAGAGAAAATTATGGAGGTGGAAGAAAAAGGAAGAAAAAAAATGCAGCTTCCACACTAATATTTAGATATCTTGCACTTATTTTAGCAAGACTCACAGATCCTCACAAAGACAGTTTTTAGAATAATTTCTCAAAAGATAATGTAATGAAGTTGTTCCAGAAGCTAATTGCCCCATAAAAGAGAAAGGAGCAAAAAACCCAATAAAAATATGTCCACTGAAGTAACTGGATAAAAAAAAAAAAAAGCTCAGCATCGTTACTTCTCAATTGTTTCCTTCTTAAACATGCTAATAGGAGTAAAGAATCCATCTAATTGGATTGTTAAGCAAAATGTAAGAAAACTGCTAGTACCCTCCATGCACACATCTGAATTTTTTTTGGAAGATCAGATAGAATTGAGCAGATAAAATGCTAGAAATGCAAGCCCATAGAAAACACAGAACACTTGCATATCATTTCCAGGATAAGTAAGGGAAAAAATGGTAAAGGGTTTGGAGAAAACTGCTATTACTTTTACTCATGGTTTCCTTAATGATCTAGTACATGAGGAAAAAACACTATAATTAAAGCTTATTGGAGCTTCTTTCTGTCTCTAAATTGTATTATTTTGAATGTCTGACTTCAAAATATAATCTCCCTCATCTCAAAATTTTGGTTAACCAACTTTGGTATTCAAAATGCGATGGAAGAAAGAACCTCTGTTCATGCTTTATTTTTTTCTATTTCATTTATTGTGATTCCCCTCCCCCCCCCCCCAATATTTAATTAATATTTCCCTTGGTTCATCTAGGATTCATTCCATTTCTCCTGTCTTTATACATTTCTGAAAAGATTCCGACTCTGTTTTCTGCAATGAGGTACATGAATAGAGTAATGACCACGAAGAAAAAGTAATTGCTAAAAAGCATAGGATACAAACATTAGAATAAATCAGCAAATACAGTCAGCTGAAAATATAGTGTGAATTAGTACAAAATTACTAATGCTTTAGGAAACCAAATGTTAATGGATTATGACTTTCAATTGTTAAGTCTGAGTTGTATGAGACAAGAGGAGGGAAAGGGAAAGATGTAATACCTAAAAGAAAATAATAAGAAAATACAAACTAGCATGGAGTTTGTGAAAAAGGGAGTGAGAATTCTCCAATTCATAGACCTCCGTAATATTTATAAAACTTTATCAATCAAACCAGACATAATTGTCAGGGGGGGGGAGAAAGAGAGAAAGAAGTAATGCAAAGTACCCTGGTTTTCATGCAGTCTTGAAAACAAGCCTCTTAAAATGGCTGCTGAATAAGTTAAATGAGTCAAGAGGTTTCCATTGACCACGAATTATCTAACAGAAACCTTTTGTTCATTTAGTTCATTTTCTCTTTGCTAATAGTCTCATAATGATATGTTTCAATAATCTCTTAATGGTGTATATGAAATGTTTAAATGGCAATATTTAATATTCAAAAACAGTAGTACACATTTGATGATGACACATAGTCCTTCATTTTAATCAAGACTTGAGTACTCTGAGTAATCTTGGAGAGGAATAAATTGTTGATAATTGTGAATCAAAGTGTGTTGTAGATAAGAGTGTGGACCAGAGGGTAAAGATAATAATAGGTGGAATTTTACTGTGGAAAACTCAATGAACAAATTAAAAACTTGTGATTATGTTGATGATGATAAATAATAATAATCATCATCAATAACTAATAATATAAAGAGCAATAATATTTTTAATGTGTAAATTAAATTGAAAAGACATATTTTATTTTCTTCTATCACGTCCACATGCTCAAGTAATATTTAGTAGACTTCCACTTCAGTCATAACTTGAGCATCATCCAAAGCTTGCTACATGCTGATACTACTCCTTCAACAGCAAATTATTTGGAAGTTTCAAAAGAAATTTCTGGAAGAAGTGGACTGAATGAAGAACAGTCTTTCTAGGAAGCACAATTTGATCTGGAATAGGCTGAAGATAGGCAGGATGTTGCCAGTGCACCTGGGAGACTGGTGTTGATGGAATGAGGCAATCTAAATCTACTAGTAATTTAAGGCACAGGAGATTCTTTTTGCAGATTTGGTTTGCATCTGCATTCCAGATATAAAGCTGTGGAACAAGGTAAGAGTACAAACCGCGAAGCCATCAAAACCAGTTTCTGTGCAGTGGGATTGATAAGTCCTTCAGGCTTCTGCATCTGTATGGGCTCTGTTACTTCTAGAAATTTGTCTGAATTTCACTGTCAGCAAAAAGGCAATACAGGCCTACAGTTCTAAAATATTAACAAATGAGTTCTAATGAAATCCCTTTTTCTCCCCCTTTGGATCATCCAATTAAGCAGTGCACAAACACACTATGAGCACCTACACTACATATATAAATCCAGATAATGCTAGAAATATTTACAATGAGCAAGTTCATACAGTGAGACGACACTCTGCATAGTCCAAGTATATTATTCACAATACTTAGGGCATAATTCAGTGTTAGTGAGAATAATATTTTGTGTACAACCATTATTATTTTGTTAATGGAATACAATTAGCTGAGCCTTTGGAACACAAAAATTGCTAATTTCTTGGGGGATAGACCATGATTGAATGAAAATGAGATCCAGGGTCACCAAAACAGTATGAATTAGAGAACAAAAGTATTTCATTGCTGTTATCAACATGTGAGAAGAATGACCTGACTATCAGCAATATAGTAAAATCATCAAAAGTGCAGATATAAAAAAAAAATCAATAAAAGTCTTTATAAAGATTTATAGGACTTTTATTATAACTGGAAATATGCAGGTGTTAAAATATTAGTGAGTTTTGACATTGTATTATTACTGCTTAAGAATAGCTTTAGAAACTTTAGATTTTCTGGGCTGATGCATAGAAGATGGAGAGAATGCCACATGGGTTAAAGATTACTCTCTGTGACAGGGTCAGAGTTAAAAACATCATGTGCTTTAAATTTGCTCAAATGTCCATAAAGAAATCTTGCTAAATCTACAGTCTCATCAATTCCCCCCCCCCCCCCCGCCAAAAAAAAATAGATTTTATGGTCCTTGGAAGAAAGGCAAGGCAACAAATGCATTGTGAACTTATGCAGGGAGAAAATGAGAAGGGCCCGGGCCCAAATAGAACTTAAACCCAAATAGAACTTAAACTGTCTACTGCCATAAATGACAACAAAATTGTTTTGATAAATACATCAGCAACACAAGAAGAGCTAAGGAGGACCTCCATCCTTTATTGGATGCAGAGGGAAACAACAGTGACAAAGAATGAGGAAAAGGTAGAAATACTTAATACCCTCTTTACCTCAGTCTTTAACAGTAAGACCAGTTGTCCAGGTGCCCAGAACCCTGAGATGGAAGACAGGGACAGAGAGCAGAATGAAACACCTATAATTCAAGGGAAAATGGTCAACAACCTGCTACAACACTTAGACACAAGTCTGTGGGACAGGATGGGATCCACCCAAGGAGACTCAGAGACACTGTGGAAGTTCTCACCCGGCCCCCTTCAATCATTTACCAACAGTTCTGGCTAACAAGGCAGGACTCAGATGACTGAAAGTTCTTGTGATGCCCACTTGCTAGAGGGGCTGGAGGGGATCCAGCACTTCCAGTGCTAGGGAAGGTTATAGAATAGATTGTCTTGAGTGCCAGAACATGTTCAGGACAACCTGGGGATCAGGCCCAACTAACATGGGTTTAGGAAAGACAGATCCTGTTTGACTGAACTGATATTCTCTGACAGCAGGTGCTGCTTGATGGCTGAGAGAAAGGCTGTCTTTTTGGACTTTAAGAAATCTCTGATATAATATCCCACAACATTCTCCTGGGAAAAATGACTGCTTTATGGCTTGGGCAGGTGCACTCTTCACTAGGTACAGAACTGGATAGATGTCCAGGTCCAGAGGGTGGTGATAAATAGAGTTAAATCCAGCTGACAGCCAGTCTCCAGGACCCAGAATTCGTGCCAGTCCTGTTCCATATCTGTATCAACAATCTGGAGGAGGGGATTGAACATTCTTTCAGTTAATTTACAGAGGATACCAAGTTGGACAGAAGTGTTGATTTGCTTGTGGGTAGGAAGGCCAGAGGGACCTGGACTGGGTTAATGGGGTGAGGTAATGGTATGAGGTTGAAAAAGGTCATGTTCCTAGTTGTCATTTGTGCCACAACTCCACGAGAGGCTTCAAGTTGGAAGCAGAGTGGTGGGCAAGATACGTGGCAGAAAAAGACTTCGCTTTCCATATGTAGAGAGATCTGAGGCTTTTGGTGAACAGACAAATTAATATCATATGCCCAGAGGGTCACCAAGGCTAGTGGGGTCCTAGCTTATATGAGAAATACTTTGGCCCACAGGACTAGGACAGTGATCATCATCCTGTACTGATGAGGCCATACCACAAATCCTGCATGAAGTTTGGGGCACCTCATTACAAGGAAGACATGGAGGCCTTGGATGGCATCCAAATAAGGCCAACAAGACTGGTTCTGAAATGTTAATGGTTTGAGAGAAAGATTGATTTCAGCTTCCAGTAGGACTGTATAGACCATGATCATCAAAATGGTTTAGAAACATAATTTTTACTTGTCTCTAAACTTCAGTAAGGTGGTTATGTTTGTGGATTTGTCCCATGTTACCCTCATCTTAATAACAAACTCGAATTTCTTTTCAATTTTGTTTCTAGTGACTTTAAGTTATGTCTTTACCACCCTAAAACTCTGTTAGTGGAATTTGTTACATTGTACCTGAATGTGAGGAATTAATCAGAATTCAGAATGCAGCTGTTCATATAGAAAACAAAATGATAAAAGTAGAAAAAGTACCAAAGGGAAAAGGGAAAAAACCCTACAAAAAGCCAAGAAACAAAACCAAACAAATAAAAAAGACCAAAAAAAAAACCCCACACACAAAAATATCAAAATCATCACTGACAAAAGAATACCTGAAAATAATAAAATATTTTTTTTTTTCTCAGAGCACATCTTTTCCCTTAACTAGAAATGGGTTTGCAACCCGAATGTAGCTGCAACGCACAAAAATGGATGCAAAATAAAATTCCTATGCTCACATAGAAGATAACATGATATATCTTTGAGTTATGTAATCCGGACATCACCTATTTCATTCACCCAGAGTAACCAAATATTTTAATAACATTTGTTTGACAGGTATGGGCATAGCATAGCACAGGGCATTTAATTGTCATGATTCAATGGTATCTCATCTAGTAGACCTTTATCTGCATTTTATGTGTAAGAGTTATATAGCTTAATGCCAAGTTTTTTGTTTACCCAAAGAATAATTCAATTTTTTCTCAGAGCCCTTAAGATTTTGGGTTAGTTGTGTATTCTTTCATTCTTTGTATATCTATTGTGTATGGTTTGTAAGAAAACCTTGGGTCATATGCTGATTTTATTCAAGGATTATGGTTCATCCAACTTCAAAATTTTTATCTTGGGTCTCTACAATTTCTGAAATGTCATGCCAAGTTTTGGAAAAAAGTACATTATAATCCCAGATAAGACACAGTCTCATGTGTACTGCTCTGTAAGAAAATTGAATTCTAGCAGAATGGTAGTAATTTAACCAGGTCTCAGAATAAACATATCTAAAAGTAATAAAGCCTTAAAACAGTTAAATAAAAATGAAATTTTTGTTCTTGCTTTGTTCAATTTTAATCATTCCCTGCCTTTTGCTTTCCTGCTGAAACAAAACCACTTCTAAACTTTGATAGTTTATTTTCATGTATAAACAGATGGCTGATAAAAGATTATACAACTCAGACATCTCACCTAACCATTAATCTTCATTTCAGAGCAAGTGCTGAACATTAGTTGACACAATTCTCCGGGGACCTTTTGGAAGAAAATCCAAGATACTTCCTCTCCTTTAACTTATAAAGTTAGCCTTTACTTTTTCCTTCTGCAGTTTTACTTTTTAAAACAAAGTAGATAAGGAAGGACAATAAAACAATTTTTAATTTTTTTTCTCAATTAATGAATTTCTTACTCTACAAAAAATGGAAAAGCACTTCACAGTTCGTATTTCTGCAGTCTAAGCTCAAAGCTCACTAACTAGATCGCTAATAATGACCTTTAATTTCAATTTCCTGTTATGTACAATGTCTTAAAATGCTGGTGTGCTCCACAGAAATCTAAAACCCATTTATCATCATGGATTAGCAACTCACAGAAGACTGACAGATCTTGTACCAAATATGCATCTGTAAGAAGAAGTCAACAAGACAGTAGCTACAGCAACAGACCTTTAGTACTTGGATAATTCAGAAATTCAAAATCTGGTTTTAAAATTACTGAATTTTAAAGTGAGAGAAGTAGATCTTCCAGAAGCTCAGCATTTCAGCTCATGGCTAAAAGAGGCTTCTGGCTTTCATCAAAACTAAATATCACAGGCATGCCACACAGGTACACAAGATCCAGTTCTTGGTCCCATTTGTAGTATTCTCAAGGAATAATAGTTTTACTGCTTTTTGCATAGGCTTCCCATAAGTTTCTCTTCTGATGTTTTGCCACAGTCTGTGTGCGTCACAGAAAAATGGATTCTAGATGCCCCTTAATAACAGGATCCATAGAAATAATATTGAAGAAATCAAAAGGTTCTACTAAATTTGATCTGACTGAAGCCTAGAATGAGAAAACATAGCCCCAAAATTGTGGATTGCCAAGTTTTTAATTTCTTCTTCTTCTTCTTGTCTGGGATAGTTTCTGTAGATATCCTATCACTTCAGAGAGTAAAAGAAGATACTGATGAAAGTGGAATAGTAGGTTTGATAGTGGATCTTCCAAAACTGGGAAAAGCCAATCTAATCGCTGAAATAGTTACATATTTCTAAGAATATCTTCCTATTTCTTATTAAAACAAAACAAAACAAAACAAGACAAAACAAAACTAGCAATGTTAGAAGTTAATCTAAAAGTAATAATAAGTTAAAACACTGTTTAATATTTCTTGAAAATTTTCTATTATTTATTGAAAAATATTTTTTAAATATTAATGAAGCATAAGACTTGCTTAGTAGTCCTTCTAAAGCCTTATCAACTCATGGAATCAGAGTCCAACAAGAAAAAAATTACTTGCACAGTCTGTTGGTGGGTTGTGGGTTTTTTCTTATTCTATTGTTTTTTTTCCAGGGATATATATTATGATAGACTCATTTAATCTTGCTGACATATGCAACAGTAAAGAAAATAAAACTAAATAGAATTGGCAGTTAGCTTTATAAAACTTGAAAGATGGCAACTTGATGATCTTCAGAAAGCATTTTTGTTAGTTAAGCAACTAGAATGACTGACTTGTACCACTGTATAATTTGGAAAATCTAAAGTATTAACATACTATAATTTGCAAAAAATATATTTTTTTTACTAAAGCTGAATATTAGTGCTCTACATAAAATTCACTGTGAAAATTTCTCCATTAAAAGGTATGTGGTGTGATAAGAACCTTTTCTCCATTAAAAGGTTCATGGAGGTGTGATACGAAAGAAGTTTGTTTTTTTTATTAGATACTGCTCGGAAGGCACTGTTGTTTTAATAGACTCCTCTGATCCCAATTTCTCAATTTATGCTCCCATCCATGACTTGAATTGGGAGTGATGTGTATTTCACAGTCAGCAGGTTTAAATGCACTACATTTGAAAAATAGCTGTATTATGACAAATCAACTCTCAAAGATGAGTAAATTAATTCCCCTGGTTTTCTTAAGGTTTTAATATCTGATGTAGAACTTTAACATACTACATGACGGCTTGTCTAAAAATCTTGTATTGTTCTACATTATACAACTGTCATTTAAGAAGAACACGTTTGATTTTAAACAGATTATCCCTTCCTTTTTAAATGAAATGTAAAAAAATTATTGAATAGACCAAGTAAAGACTAATACTATGCATTTTGGTAACCTAATTATTTTTGTTTAATTATGCAAGTTTCTTGCAAACTTGTTCTTATGTTTGTAAACTTTCAAATTATCAAGGGACTTGAACCAGCACTTCCTGAAGCGAGATGGGTGTCAGCCATTGCTGTAAAACTACAGAGGCATTTAACAGATCAGCCAGTGTGTGGATAAGAATTAGTAGGTCCTATCTGTTTGTGAGATGGATGAGTGAAAAAAATGAATTAATCTACTCCTCTGAACGGCTGTCCTTTAGCAAAATCTAATTAGTGTACTTGGCCAGTTAAATAAGTGATGGGTAATTTTATCAGCTTGTTTATGGTATTCACAATAATCAAAAACAAAACTAGAGAACCAACTATATGCAGGCTATTTTGTTCTGGGCAAATCTAACATCTGAGCCCAATGAGAGTTAGCACTTCTTGCTATTAATGCTAAGGGTGTGACTGATGTTTCAATTTATTATTTTAAACTTAAACTGTGGATCTTTACTTAATTTATCAACTAAAACCAACAATGAAATTAAAATGTGCATTTTATATGTAGGTTTATATAATTAAAAATTGCTGAAGAAAATATTATAATGCGTAATATTTATTAAGAACATTCTATTTTATTTTTCTAGGTATGCAGAGTAAATTCAAGTCCTTCTGTTTCTTGCAATTACAACTTTCTATCTGAAATCAGGAAGAAAGGTTGAGGTACAAGCAGGGGTTAATCACACATATTCAGTTGTCCCAGCAGGCTGTTTGTCAATTTACAAAACAGTAAAGCCATGAGCTATGATCAAGGTGTAGGTATTCAGTATTCACTGAGAAATGTAGAATCAGCATCTTCCAGGAAAATGTGAATATCTCTCAACATATGACATGCAGGCAATTTGCATTTGTGTTATATGAATTTCATCTCCAAGTGGGATGTTCTGGAAAACCAGCATTATGTATACATATGTATGTATGAAAATATATGTGTATATTCCAGAACAAAGTTTTCTACAGCAGAATACTGTCCTTTCTTTTGCCTTTTTAGCAGAACAAGCTTCTGACTTTGTTTGGAGTAATTATTATCTAAAAACCAATATAAACAAAAGGTTTCTAGGCATGGCTTTTATAAACAATATCTGGAGATTCAGCCAATGCTAATAGATAAGTGAAAATCCTTAGTAAATATATAGAAAATGGAACTATTTTTTTCCCAATCCATAGTAATAAATATTTTTGTAATTATTAGTGTTCTTCATCTTCTTACAGAATTATATGTAGCTTGTTGGGGGTATTTTCTGACCTAGTATAGCAAATTTTTTCTGTCTTTTCCACAAAAAAGTTATCTTTCATCCATTCTTAGTTACAGGTAAAGTGTAATTCAGCCTTATAAAAATACCCAACCTAATAAGTACCAATAAGTGCATCTAATAAAATAGTTTTCTAATTTTCAAATTCTAAGTCCCTTGGACCTTAGCTGATAGATTTTATTCTATGTACTTATTTGCAATATTATTTACATTGAATGAAAAGTTTGATTGATTGATTGATTGATTGATTGATTGAAAAACACTTTTATGTAAACATTTCCTTTATCAGGATTTTCTCAAATAAAAAAATATCAAAGAAGAAAAAAATTGGAAAAGGATGGAAAACTCATGTACCCATTAAATTTAGAAGCCTTTCTTTCCTTCTCACTTGTCTGAATATACATTTACTAATTCATCTAAATTGCATTGCTTTGGAATACAGATTTTGTGGCCTACATTGTACTGTCTAATTTCCTAATTCTCTTTTTTCTAGGGATGAACATAGTAGTCACAAACATCACATAGACCAGAGTGTACAGCACAATCAATAAATCTTCTAAAAACTGAAGACTGATTTTCTTAGCCTGATGTTCCACGTCTCCTTGTCTTGAAATTTACATGTAAAAAATAATATTTTCCAATTTATATAATTTTTATATTTACATATCTCTATACATTGGGAGTCTCAACATATAATATATATGCATGTCTAGAATGTGTGTCTACATCAGGACTGCAGTAATCTGTACTACCCCATTCTACACGGGACCAGCGCTTCCCAATTATCTTTTCCCCTGTTGCATCAAGTCAGTACAGGTGTGATCAATGGATATAAGTTGATAAGGTATCATTGGTTAAACAGTGGTTAAAAATTGCCAGAAAAAGTCTTGATGTTTATGGTATGCTTTCCCCACAAAACTCTATCTGCTTAGCATTTCCATGCCGTATATCACATACCACAGGCAATGATGCAAAGACAATTTAATTGAAGGGCTGTAATGAGAACCAGGTATTTGTCATGAAGAATTCTTGGAATCAGGATCTCATGACTCACATTTCTGCGTAAATTTGGCTTTGGTAGTGGCTTAATTTTATTGATGTCTTTAATTTTTTTTCTCAGCCTGACATTTAAAGTATGGGTGTAACTCACAGAATCACAGAATGGGAAATGCTGGAAGGGACCACAGTGGACATGTGGACTGGATCTGACCCAACCTCCCTGCTCAAGCAGGGTCATCTTCAGCACATGGCACAGAATTGTATCCATGTAATTCTTGATATCTCCAGGGAAGGACACTCCACAACCCCTCTGGGTAACCTGCTCCATTGCATGGTCAGCTTCACAGTAAGGAAATTTTCCTCATGTTCAGGTGGAACTTTCTGGGCATAAGTCTCTATCTGTTGCCTCTTGTCCTATTGCTTGGCATGACTGAGAAAAGCTGGGCTCCATCCTCTTGAGACCATCCCTTCCTTCAGATACTCACAGACATTGGTATGATCTCTCAGTCTTCCTTTCTTGGTGCAAAACAAGGCCAACTAGGTCAGCCTATCCTAATAAGAGTGTTCCCATCACCTATCATTTTTACAGTCCTCCAGGAGCACCATGTACTGAAGAGCCCAGAAATGGATGGAGTGCTCCAGATGCAGCCTCACCAGGGATGAGTAGTGCAGCTTCTCTTTCCTGGATGGAATGTGGTCCATGATGATTCCCCATACGCATAATCTGCAACCATTAGCACCTGCTGAGGGGGATGGAATGGAGGATGCAGCAGAGGGGAAACCCTGTGGGCAGGGCTCTGTCATCCCTTGCAGAGAAGAGACCTTGACGTTGCTTTACAGCTGATAAACCCCATATCAGCTGTCAGTCAGGGGAGATAGGAGAAGGTGTCTTGTTCTCAAGGCAGGAACTGTGGCAAAATTGCTCTCTTTGGATGAACTTGGTTTATTTTAACTTAATTGTAATACTAACACACAACTCCATGCCCAAATTACCCCCCCCCCCCAAGGCATGACCACCCCTCACTGAGGAAGTGTCTATATCTTATTGACTACAATTTTAAGATCAAAGCAAGAACATTTTTTCATCAATCAATAATAAAGGTATGTATGACTAGAGTAATTAAAGCTCCATCTAAACATAAAGAAATAGTATAAGAGTATGTTGAAAATAGGGAAAATTAGGGAAGATTCCATCATAACTGCTAGGATCAGTTGATGGGCTGAATCTGTCCTCTCACGCATAGGAATGGGCAAGAACCACATTCTGCGTGTACTGAACATTGGGGATTAGAGTTTGTCTGTGTGTTGCTTTGAATATGTTTCTGCAGTCAGATACCATCTCAAACAGTCCTTGAACCTTGACCTGTCATCTCTCTGTTTTGTATTAACAAAGAGTGTTATTCTCTAAACTGTTGGTGTCATCCTTTCATGGGCTCTGGCAATTCCTGGCAGGGAGGGACACAAATAAAGTGGGAAGACCAGCTGAGGGGTAATCTCCATCTTCTCTTGATGTCGGTCCCTGAATAAATCAGTCAAACCACGCTCCAATCCAGCAGGATTTCTTAGTGAAGGGTCCCCATAACAGGATGTTGACAGACTGGTTGGGCACAGGGGTCTTGACTTTCCTGGGGCACTCCCAGACAAAGCAAATAATAAGAGTCGAGGAAATCTCCCCACAGTTAGGGTTGAGGATATCCCCTCTTCATGTGACAATCAGCAAAACAGAGCTTGAGCAGCAGTTTTCATACAATGTATGTGAAGCTGTAAACAAATATGTATGATTAATAAAATTGTAATCATAGTATCAGGGTCCAAAGAACACCCAAAGTCTCTGCAATCTCTTTCCCATCCTCTCAGGAAATTTTCCTAATCTTCACTTCAAAATGTTCCAAATTTTGAAAACCTTTCTGAATGCTACTCAAAATGAATTAAAAGTGCTTACAAAATATTGTGCATTTAATTAGATTAAAAGTTAAGGATGTCTTTTTAACCTTTCATCTGTTCCCATAACAAAGCACAGAAATTTTTCCAGAACATGTTTTTCGCAAGTCTGAGGGCTGCAGTTTCAAAATCGCTGGCCTTTATCTTAGTTAATGTTTTCAGTTTGCTTGTGGACAAACACTCTCAGCATAACACCATCACAATTGGCAATCTTGATGACTGCCTCAGCAGGACAGCTAGAGAGTTAATGGACATGAAAGCTGAAGTGGTTCAAGATGAAAAGCATAGATCTATCCTGTTGGTAGAACACTTCTGCTTTTTCATACTACTACAGACAGAATTTTTTATTAGGGTTACAGGCTTTAGCTTCTTCCTTGGTTTTGTCTTAACCAGAGAAAATAAAAAAATGTAGGAACAGAAAATGAATTTTCTGGCTACTGTTTTTTGTGGTAAATTATATATTTCTAATGTAATTGGTAAACCCTAAAGTGGTTTTGAATGATAGCCTGTGGCACACAATATGATAGATTTGGATAATAAGATGCTGTGTTAACTTCTTTTATAGACCACAAATCTCACATAGTCAGAACTTAAAAAGTAGGTATAAAATGTAACATAAAATGAACAAGAACATTTTAGAAAGTAGTAATTTGATGTAGCTTTCCATGTCACAGTAGGTCTGAACATAAGCCTTCTTGTGCAACCCAGAAGCTTTAAGCAGAAAAGCTTGATGTGTGTGGGGGGCAGCTGAAGGCAAATCATATAGTGCCTGAGGCAATCAGCAGTATCTCTGAATCCTCTTGTATATTTCTGAAAATGCAGTAATTCAAAAGTGTGTTATGGAGACTTATATGAAGTTAGCTCCAGTTAGAAGAGTTAAAGTTGTGTTACCTCACTTCTGAATGATATTCAGAATTGTATTTGTCACCCAATGGACACACTAATTATTCAAAGCAGTCTCATGCCTCAGATGAAATATCTAGGAAAGAAAAATATTTATCATCTCAGTTACTTCTATGCCAGAGGACAGCTCAGAGCACATTACTGACTTAGAGGGCCCTTAGCATCACATTTCTTCTCCGCTGAGTACACACAAAACTAGTCAAGTAGGTAGCTCTTCAGTGCAAATAAGGCTGGTCACTGAAATTGCTTTTAGAAATGAACAGGATTCTGAATAACAGACATTTCCTTCCTTCCGCCACTTCCTTCCTTCCTTCCTTCCTTCCTTCCTTCCTTCCTTCCTTCCTTCCTTCCTTCCTTCCTTCCTTCCTTCCTTCCTTCCTTCCTTCCTTCCTTCCTTCCTTCCGCCACTTCCTTCCTTCCGCCACTTCCTTCCTTCCGCCACTTCCTTCCTTCCGCCCCTTCCTTCCTTCCTTCCTTCCTTCCGCCACTTCCGCCACTTCCGCCACTTCCGCCACTTCCGCCACTTCCGCCACTTCCGCCACTTCCTTCCGCCACTTCCTTCCGCCACTTCCTTCCTTCCTTCCTTCCTTCCTTCCTTCCTTCCTTCCTTCCTTCCTTCCTTCCTTCCTTCCTTCCTTCCTTCCTTCCGCCACTTCCTTCCTTCCTTCCGCCACTTCCTTCCGCCACTTCCTTCCGCCACTTCCTTCCGCCACTTCCTTCCTTCCTTCCTTCCTTCCGCCACTTCCTTCCTTCCGCCACTTCCTTCCTTCCGCCACTTCCTTCCGCCACTTCCTTCCTTCCGCCACTTCCTTCCTTCCTTCCTTCCTTCCTTCCTTCCTTCCTTCCTTCCTTCCTTCCTTCCTTCCTTCCTTCCTTCCTTCCTTCCTTCCTTCCTTCCGCCACTTCCGCCACTTCCGCCACTTCCGCCACTTCCGCCACTTCCTTCCTTCCGCCACTTCCGCCACTTCCTTCCTTCCTTCCTTCCTTCCTTCCGCCACTTCCTTCCTTCCGCCACTTCCTTCCTTCCTTCCGCCACTTCCTTCCTTCCTTCCTTCCTTCCTTCCTTCCTTCCTTCCTTCCTTCCTTCCTTCCTTCCTTCCTTCCTTCCTTCCTTCCTTCCTTCCTTCCTTCCTTCCTTCCTTCCTTCCTTCCTTCCTTCCGCCACTTCCTTCCGCCACTTCCTTCCGCCACTTCCTTCCGCCACTTCCTTCCTTCCTTCCTTCCGCCACTTCCTTCCGCCACTTCCTTCCGCCACTTCCTTCCGCCACTTCCGCCACTTCCTTCCTTCCGCCACTTCCTTCCGCCACTTCCTTCCTTCCGCCACTTCCTTCCTTCCTTCCTTCCTTCCGCCACTTCCTTCCTTCCTTCCGCCACTTCCTTCCGCCACTTCCGCCACTTCCGCCACTTCCGCCACTTCCTTCCGCCACTTCCTTCCGCCACTTCCTTCCTTCCGCCACTTCCTTCCTCTTCCACCAATTCCTTACTCAGAGCTAAACCTCAAACCTGCCTCAAACCAATTCTACTCAGGATACTCCTGTCCAGGTCCTGGAGCCCAGCCTTGTAGCTCCAGGACCTGGAAGAATGAAAATAAACCTGTTAGACCTGATGCTGCTTGTATGAGATGTTTTTGAACTGAGAGAACATGGTTATAGGGAAATTAAAAATTTGAATTTAAATTATATGGTTTGTTTCTTAGTCTTTTACTCATTTAGTACCTAAGCTAAATTATAACAGGAAAGAGATGTAAAGGAATTTAAAACAAACACAGAAAGGAAATAAGAAAGAAAGTAAGAAAAGTGAAATGAGAAAAAACTCATATTCCAAACCAGGCCCTGCTGTAATCAGCTTTATTTTTAGAACAGAATCCCATTGGTTTCCTGAAATATCTCATCAAAAGTAAACAGTAGAAGGGAAAGGCTCAGTGTAAGAAGTAAGATTTAATTACTAGAAAATTAGAATCCACTGAAATCATTCAGTTTCCACAAACAGAAAGAAGATATCAGTATACTTGTAAACAATATTTTTATGAACATTGCAAATGGTTATTCAAATGGGTTTTCAGAAGTCTGTGAGACATTAAAGTGGTACAGGAACTTATTATTCTGATTATGTTGTACACAGTTTCTTTAATAGAATTGATGATCAAAATAAAAGAGCATCTAAAACTCATATATATAAAACCTTTACTTTTTGTACTTTTGGGATCTGTCATAACATGTTAAAAACTGTCACAGTGTTTTAAATATTGACACACAGGTGGTGTGTCTTCCTCCTCTAAAAATTATAACATGGATCAGTCTTCTCTACCTTTCAGCTAAAACCTTAAACAGAACTAAAAGTCTTGCAACAAAAGAATGAACAAAATCAAGGGGCTGAAGACAAAGAATCATAAATTTATAGAATAGATTGTGCTGGGAAAGACCTCCAAGATCATCAAGCCCAACAAACACCACCACCACTAAACATATCCTGTCACAGCTCAAAGTCACATCGCCAGAATACAGAAAACTTTTTTCAGCAAATAATAATTTAGCAGAAATGAGCATAAATTAATATTGCATGTATGCAAAATAGATTGATATGTTCAATTAAACAGAAAGGTTCTCGGGTCCAAGATTTTTCTATAGATTTTTAAGTAACACTAAGATTATCATTTAGCAGGCAGAAAACCCCTAAGATTTGGTCTTGATCTCTGACGTCAAGGATGTAAATCCTCACTATAATTTTAGAGCTTATTTCTGGTATTTTAAAAGCTTTTATGGACCTAATAATTTTTGTAAGATCAGAAGTTATTAGAAGTTAAGCAGTACTGATCAAGAACTTCTAGAGTCTTTATAAAAATTAAATTATTTGAATGTATTTGTAATATGTATAATTTCCTAAGGTTTGTTCTCTCTTGCTATACTCATTTCTCCTTAAAAAAGAGAGGAAAAGACTGAGCTGCCATGCTTTCACAACCTATTAAAATTTGAATTACTGGTAATCTCTTTGGGCAAATGCAATCCTACAATTGCTCAGAACATCAGAAGGAAATTATGCTATATACTGTTTATAGAAATCAAATCCAACAAGAAATAGCATGAATTTTGGAAACACACTCTGAAAAATAGTTTATCACTATTGAAGAGACCATTTTTGTCAACTTTGAAACTAATAAGGAAATAAAAAAAAAAGATTTTCCAAACAAAAATTTGAGTTTTCACACCAAAGCTTAAAGATTTCAGCATCGGTGTTTAATTTTTTCTTTTATGAAATGTTAGAATATCTAGTTCTCCTTTCCTATTCCAAGTTAAATACACATCTGACCTTAAGGACATTTACTAGAAAAGATAAATTTTGAACATAAAGTTCAGCTAGCAAGACTTCAGGCCAGTGAAACAGTAAGGAACTCAAAACTCTCAAGTTCCAGAGTTTTATGAGGAAATATCAAGAAATGTTAATAAATGCTGGCAGAGTCATTTGTTCTTTACCATAGCAAAATCTTTAAAGCAGTGGCTCTTCCTAAGTAGGTATTTGTACAATGTTTGCACAATAGATCCTTTTCATTATTGGTATTTGAATAAATTTTTGTAATACAATAAACAAACAAATAATAACAAATGAGGAATGTGCAGAGAGCAAAACAAATATAAAATCTTGTGAAGTTATTTTTTAATCTTGAGATAATCTAAAATTGTTTTTTAAACAATGCCATAATATTCAGGAAATGTGCAGAAATCATTTAAAAGCTGATGGGATTCTCAGTGTGAATTTTGTGCAAGTATTCTATTTACTCTGGGAGAATCTATCAAACACTATGCAAGCATATTTAAACTTGCAAGGTGAAAAATGACAGTATTCTGTGCAAATGAGCTTGCAGTCCTTAAATTCGGTTTTAACGGTTGGATGTAATTGAACTCTATTTTCTATATTTTAGTTGCATTGCTGATGATCCTCAATGGCCACTTCTGGCATAGATTAGGTTTCCTGTAAAAGATGAGCATCTGAAATTAAGTCAGCAAAATCAAATGCTGTAATTTAGTTTTATCTCATTATTAAAGATATAACAAGGATTATATTGCATGCTATTATTGCTTTATGCCATGTTATAGAACATTATGTTTCATCAGTGCAAGGGTAATCTCCATCAAGAAAGCACATAGTAATGGTAATGTACAGCTGGGCAAATGACTAGCTTTGGGAATTTCTTGAAGGCCAAACCTGTATGAAGACATTTTTTGACAGCTGGGAAAGTATAACAGAAATGTTCAAATATGCAAAACAGCAAAAAAATTATCCTAATTTTCCTTGTTTTTTTTAAAGGGGAATAGAAGGGAGTTTCCACTGACTCAAATCTTGGATTTGCTTTTATGCTGGAAGAATTATTTTATGGATGCCTGGAATGCAAAATTGATGATTTTGTCTGATTCCTCAGTTAGGTCTTTCTCTTAGACTTTTTGAAATGTCCTCTTACCAACACCTGGCCATGCCAGGATAATATTAAATGACTGAAGGAAGCCACACATACTGGGCAAAAAAGAAATACAGAAAAGAAAGGAAAAGGGAAATTTAAAATAAAATTGATAAAAATAAAGACAAATTTGAGAGCTGTGCATAACTGAGACACTGAATCCTGCAAAACAAATGCAGTCAAAGGACGATCTCTGACAAGGAAATATTTGACATGTAATATATAGCATGCTATAAATTGTGTTTGTATATAGGGATAGCAAGCTAGATATTACTTTGATAAGAGTTGTCCCTGTTAGAAATCAAACAGTGCATCTTTCAGCTGAAAAAATACAAACACTTCATTGTCACTAACCCTGTGAATAACTACACAGCTTGACATTCAAGTTTTAGATTTGTAGTGATTAAACACTCATTTGATGAGGACAACTTAACCTCAGCAGTTTATAGAGTTGGGATTGTTTTTCTCATTAGATATATTCAAAATTAATATAAAGAAACCAAATTGCATACATTAATAAGCTATCAGTCCTCAGATCTCTCAGAAGTGTGACTAGTAATTAGGAATAGGAAATGCTGTTGACACCAGCCCCCGGGACAGAGAGTCAGCATTTAATATAACTGAGCTTATATGGAATCTGTTGCTCTAACCTTTCTCATGTTTATGCTTAAACAAAGTTTGAAGAATTATTGGACAAGACTTGACAGAAAAGGCAGGGGTTAAAGAAATGCCCAGACATACATCAAAAGGAATTGTTAGGACATGCACAATTTACCCTCTTACCTAGTATGCTGGGCTTAATTTACTAATTACAATTAGATAATCTATGGTCCCTACAATACCTAAGTCTTGTCTGTGTTGCTGGCAGCTCTAGGAGACATACTTGAGTGACAGTCAAAAGCCAGATGGGGTGCCACACACTTTGGCAGCTGAGCCAAGCCCGTGCAAGAATAAATCTACAACTGGCTACAACCTGGAAAAGTACTTCATCCCTACTGCCCTTCCTGTTTATTAGTGCTATTTGTAGATTACTGAAGATAAACTCTAAGAAATGTGCTAGCCCTTGGAGAATTATCAAGAACTCTGTTACTCTAGAAAATATTCATCAGCTCAGATTTTTCTGCTGATATAACTGAAACAGAGATTACACTAAAAGTAAAATTATGTAAGAATTTTATCAAATTATATCATAAAAGACATGTAAGAGAATGATCAGGAAGTAATTTTGAGCAAATAATTTCAAGAGATAATGTAAAATGATCTTAGATCACAAAGGTCCCTAGTAGGGCATAATACCAAGAAACTTGGGGGCTATAGAAAGATTAAAATTCAGATATATTTTTCCTGCAGAAAGGAGAGCAAGTGAAGAAAAGGTAAAGCAAACCACATGATTAGAGCTGTTCAAGAATCATCCCACCAGTTTGCCCCTGATCAAAACAGTCTGAAGTAGAAAAATAAATCTCTATGATACAAGACTGTGTCTGACTTGATCTGTCATAGATAATGGGCATCCTGAAGGAGGAGTGGACAGAATAGAACTCCTGTAACAATTCTTCTCATTTATTTATTTGTTTTAATCCTTGAAAAAGAAGATAAAGAATAAAATTACTAGATTTGTAATAGGAATTTTTGTTAGTCTTTTATTTTAAACAAAAAAATATGTTTGCTTAATGGAAAGTTCACTGGGCCTTTAATCAAAATGAATTTTGGTGCTAATAATAAAATTATGTGACTCATAATATGAAAATGTATGTGTATGAATAAAAAAATCTATAGTAATTACAAAACCATTTCAGCAATAAATGTATTTTGCTATTTTAAATATTAAAATAATTTGTAAAAGCCCCACAAAACTGGTAGTAGTTGAAATTTTTTCCTGTCTATTTAGAAACCTTTCATGATCAGAGGCAGCCAAATTATGTAGCTTTCTTGGGGTAGATAATTGGCCGTGTTTTGTGTACTCTAGAAGCAAGATAATAAATAATATGCCTAAAAATCACAAAATTAAGATCATGAGGTCCTCTTGATTGAACTAAAGGCCTAGACTCATTGATTTACAAGATTTTTAGTCTGATTAAATTTGCAGCCCAGATGGTTGGTGAGCATGGGAATTCATCCCCTAGGGATGAGGGTCTCTAAAGAAAATTTAGTCTCCATGGAGAATTTAAATGTCACTATGTACAGATAGGCATGAACCTACACATTTCTTCATGCCTTTCTGTATGGAGGAACAGGCAGATTTTTCACTAAGTGCAAAGTATGTTTCAATGCACATTTCAATAATATTAGTATTGAATCATATGTCAGGTCCTTTGGTATAACGTACAATCTAATGTTTCATTCCTTCTTTTTTCCTCCTTCTTCTACCCTGAACTATGAGACAGGACTTAAAACAGAGATAATAAATGTGCAGGACTTAGTTCTTCTTCCTCAGCCCATTTCTCCAGGCTGTTGTGGTCCCTCAGGATGGCAGCATGACTCTATGGTGTATCAGCCGCCCTTCACTCCCACTGTGTCATCAGCAAACCTGCTGGAGGGTACAACTTACACCTTCATCCAGATCTTGGGACAGGGTACAACTTACACCTTCATCCAGATCTTGGGACAATGTGTTTCATAAAATTTTTAAACATTTGAACAAAGTTTTTTTTGGTTTTTTTTTTTTTTAATTCCTGAAAAATAATTTCTTTTTAGATATTTGGGGTAAGATGTACAAAAGATGTTGAAAAAATAAGAAGAAAAAAAAAAGAAATTGAAGTCAGAGAGAGTTTTGTTTGTTTATTTCACAATTTTACAAGCTCATTATTATGCCAAATGAAACACACCCTATTGTTCTTGCAGTGTTGGAATCAGAGTAAAGTAATTCATGGGGCTCCATGATGACATGATGTATTCATTACAAATTTATATTCAACTTCAGGATAATGGATAACCTGCCTCCCCAAAACAAAGATCCTAGAGTAATTTTCTTCATAACTCAACTTATTTCTGTATATGCCTAGAGATCATATAATTGAAAACATGTGTAAAAAAAGAAAAAAAAATCTGATGATTTAAGATGCTTTTTTGCTGTATTTTAGGGTGTTTATCATTATTATGGGAAATGAAGAGCTGGGAAGCACAGGTCACAGTCAGAAAAAAGAAATAATGGGAAGACCTATCTAAAAATAATTTAAAGGGGGAGGAAAATGGTCCCTACATTTACAGAAAAGTAGGTTTTAAAAGGGATGAAATATGTGAGAAAAAAAAAGAGTTATGGAAAGAGATGACATAGTATCAGAAAGAGAGATAAATAGGTATGTGATGGTAAGTTTCTGATCCCAAGAGAAGATGGAAAAGGGAACTTCAAAGACCTTTGCTCCCTGTGAGGGCAACTGATGGAATTTGGAAAGCTGTTGTTCAAGATCAAAACTAGATCTTTGATTTGATTTGATGTGCCTTTTCTAAAAGGCCAAAACAATTGTAACATTCTGGATTTGCTTCTTTGTGAGAAAACCTGGTTATATGAACACTTTTCATTATCTTAGCAAGGCAACCTGATCAAAAAATAACACTGGTATCTTCATTATGGTCGTTCATTCTGTGCAAAGGTGAACTGAAACCAATTTATCTAAAAATTCAAACTTCTAACCTTTTTCAAACAGAATATTAAACAGTAGGACAAATTTAACACTCATCTATTCTTCATATAAAGCTTTAATAATGGTGTCATCTTCAATGAGATATGCAGATTGCAAATCAGATATGATTCTGGTTTAATGGATAAAGTCCTGTAATTCTTCAGGCAAAGTTCCAATCCATTATGTGAGAATTCTCTTTGCAAGCTGCTGCTGAAGTAACTGTTTACAGCAAGAATGGAATGAGAAGTGCAACCTTTATGATCTGTAAGAGTTAAAGTATTATATAAAAGTTTTTTTGTTGTGTGTGCTTTGGTTTATTAAAAAATCCCTTGGAATCTCCTACCAAGGACAGAATCTCTTTTTTGCCTTTCTAGATATTATAGGAATGCATAAGAATAATTACTCCCCTAGAAAGTCTGCAGTCACAATAGACTTGCCTACAAAGCAAAAGAACAGAAAAAAAACCCAAAACAAAGAAAAACTAACCAACCAAACAACCAAACAAACAAACAAAATCAAGCAAATAACTGTCATTAAAGCAAGGTTTTTTGTGCCTGATTTATTTTATTCTTTGTTGAAATATTTCTACAAACTATTTCCTGACATTACTTTCAGAATTAATACTTCATAGATGCAAAGAAAGCATCAGCTCTTCGATAATCCTAAAAGAAATTTTTCAAACCGCTGGAAATTTTACCACGTCATCATTGCGTCTTTTTGCTTTGAACTCCTTTCTTATCTTTGTGACATTTAGAAAATTCATGGATTATTTTATATCGTATATCGTCATTTTACTCCTTTCTATTGAGGTTTAAAGCTATTTAAAAAATCACTAATAATTTAATTAAGATGACAAAGGTTAATCTAATTAGCATAAAAGCTTAAAATTTGTGCATCAAAAGGGTATTACAAATACCACATTTTAATATGAGCTTTTACATTTAAATAAGATGGAAAAATTGAAATGTCCTGTATTTCTCTCTGGTCGGAATATAGGCAGAACTGAGATCCCAGGACCTCAGATTGAAGTTTAGTCTTCCTGTCAGATGAAGGCATTAAAAAACTTTGAGGCCTTCCTTTGGTAAGTGTAAAGGTTGTTCAAGACCCCAGCGAGGAGTATTATTGCATTTTCCTCCTCCTGAGGAGCCTATTTCACTCTCACACTCAATTGCAATCTATATTTAGTTAGAGAGTTTCTTAGACATTGATTACATATCCAGTATAGCCTGAATCACTTCTCTTGCTCTAGGCATGATGAACGCAAATATGATTGCACTGAAACTCATTAGAAGTAAAAATGGCCACCTTTTTTTTTTTTTTTGCATGATAAGTTCATGATTAAAGCATTCATCTCTCAGTCTCTCACTCTAAAAAGTGCAAGCCTGTAGAACATGATATCCACTGTGTCTCAGGACACAGAATAAAATATTTTCCTTCTGAAGATATGTCTTTTTTTTTCTGACAGGAATCCACTATCCACAAAGCAAGAAGAGAAAAGGTACCAGATTAGGGCCGTGAGACTAATGAGAAAATAACATTCTTCTGTTCTGATTCCTCTTCTAGAATCTTACTGATTCCTAAACAGTGCTGGTCCTTTGTGGGCTACGTGATATGCTGTTTGGTGGAAAAAGTATCCAGCAGATTTGAAGAGTAGCAGAAACCATCCAACTTGTATAAATGCTTGTTTTATGAGCCAAAAATTCAACTTTTTCTTTTTTATGTCTTTTAGCTGCTTTCATGACACATATTTTTACATTATTTAATATTATTTCTCTCTCATTTATTTGCAGACTTTCTGTGCTCTAAATCCTTTAAGTTTTGGCTATTATTCTTTTTCAATGACAGTATCATATGTGTGAACAAACACACAGATTCCTACTCATAAAAAGCCACATGTATTAAGAATTCGAAAAGAGTGCCTGTGGATATCAGCTTACTTGAAAAGATATGTACAATATTGGAGTAGCTTATTTGACCAGCATCCAGTCCCACAGTGGGGAGTCCTCCTGTCACAGCCCAGTAGACAGAAGGTAGCTCTGGCTGCATGTGCCCAGACACAATCAGTAGAGAGGCTAAGCACACATTCCTGTGACTTTTCAGTGACTTTAAATCCGACACAATGGCCTGAACATTCTTCAGTCAAAGAATCAAGAGTCACTCTGTCCATCACAGATTAGGCTTCTTCATTCCTCTGGCAATCGTTGATTCTCACAATGTGCAATGTGCTTTTAGTTAATTTGATTACCTTTTAGTCAGATAACCATGTACACACATGTATTCAGGTCTGATCTTTCACCTCTGAAAGGATTCATCAGAAGCATGAGAAGGTAAACAATAATGACCTGCAGAAGGAATAGTATGCAACCAAATACTTATATTTGGTTCTTTTCAACTTAACCTACATTATGTGGCACAGCAAGATTACCAGGAACAAGATTTCTAGAATAACTTATCAAGAGGTTTTACAATACATTTGTTTAATTATTTCAATATTTAGCATTATTTTATACAAATAAATCCACAAAATCTTTCTTAACAATCAATTGAAAGGTGATTGTTCTGGTGTAATTTTTTTTTTTTAATATAACCAAAAAAATTAAAGAATGAGTTGGAGGTGAAATACAATGCTCCTATTAAAACACGTTCTCCATTTTTCCATCTTTCCATTTCTCTCACACAGGTAAATGTAGAGAGATATTTGTGCAGTTTTTGCACAAAGTCTCTATGATAGAAATACACCCAACTTCAAAGAAGTTCTAGGAAAAAAACAAAACTAAAGCAGCTAGAACAAAAATCAAATATGATGTCATAGTAAACTGTGAAATAAATGGTACTATTTGTCTCCAGCTCTCATCTTACTTTTTCCCTGCAAGTGGTGACTTCCCTCTCTTAAATTTATGGAAGCTCTGATTACATATGATGCTGTGGCACAACAAAACATGTTTAGTTGAAGAAGTTTATTAGAGCATGTTCAATGACTTACTGTGATTATATCTAAAGGTACAGAATATGCCCAAAGCATTACTGAAAATATCTGAAGGCATAAATCATCTTGCAGGTTTTGAAGGTCATCTTCTATGATCCATGATCCCTAAAGATATTTATTTTTTAGGTAATTTTTACTGCTTAGTTGTGTCTTTTTTCTATGGCTTTTTTTTTTTTTCCCTTAAATGTGCTTTTCTCCATAGAAAACCAGATAACGGTTAAATCAGAGTGGACACACTGCTAACACTGGTGTAAATATCAAGCTTCCTTAATTTCACTGAAGGGAACACCTAATTTTATATCTGAGAATCTGAATCAATTAGATGAATGTTTATGTTATTTAGTTGTCTGCAAGTGACGTGACTTTTTTTCCTTTTGTTTGAACCGAATTGTACAGTCGTGTAAAGATTGCAAAACATGACCATGTTTAATAGGTAGCTTCTGAAAGACTTTCTCTTCTGATGTGTGGACTAGAATAAAAAGATATTAAATCTTTCTTAATGGGGACAAAATCTTAGTAGGCACCAGTCTATGCAGTTTATTAGAATAAAATCAGTGGTATTTAATAAAAATCTAACGGATTTCTATGAAACCTTAGGAATTTCTGAGATTTACCAACGGTTCACACTGGGATAAAATTCCACTAAGAAATTATTTTATATTAACTGAAATGTTACTTAAGTATTCAATGGCACACATATACAAGCTCGGGGCATATTATGGGCTTGGTCCCAAGTGATACTAATTAGATTGGGAGATTGAAGATCATAAATCTTTTTGCTGACTTATTTCAAAGTCCAGGTAGTAGAGGTTGCTGCTATAGCTCAATATGATTGTATCTTTACTGAAAAATGCAACCCTCTAGGAAAACTAATTATAAATTACCATTCTATTGTACTGATTGTACAATAGTAACAGAATATGTATCCATGTGTAATACAGTTAAGGTACCAGGCATCATTGAGAAAAACTTTTCATGAGACTGACAGGCCAGCTGTTTTAAACTTTCAAGAACTTTACTAAATTCATTCATTCACAGCACCCTTCATGCCAACAATTAATTCTTACGTGTCATTAATAGCTGTTAATGTGAAGATGAAATTCTATCAGTCTTTAATATCCCAAATTACCTGTGAGTACAAAATGCTGCATGGTTGCTGCTGGTGGTCCTGGTTGGTCCTGGCTCATCAATATCAACTTGGTCAGATTTGAGAACTCATTGGTAAGAGAAACCAAAACTTAAGTGGTCTTGTCTTCTTTCTTTTCTTTTCTTTCTTCCTCATGTCTATTGGTTTTTTGCTATTCTGTCTCCCAGTGCTGAAACCAAACGAAAAAAAACAAAAAAAAACCCTCACAAATCCCCTCCCTCCCACCAAAAAAAAAAACAAACCAAAACAAAACAAAGGGCACACCAGCTCCTGATGCAGCTCACTCTGTGGTTTTGTCAGTCAATATCCTAATGTATTTGGGAGGATGTTCTGCCCATTGTCATCCCATTGGCCTCATCTTGACTTTTTGGGATTCTGTAACACTTGTAAAGGCTTCTTAGCCCCTTTGATTTGTCCCCATAAATCCTTCTTTGCTGCTTTAGCAGTCAAATTGCTCTCATGCTTCTGCAGAATGCTTATATTTCATATATGATTTTGCCATCACAGGTATTACAAAACATGCATTCCCTGTTGTTAGTTATACTCCTCTAATACCCATGCATTGGTTCAAGATAAATTACTTTTATCCAAATTAACACATTTCAAACGTGTAAGTGCCATAGTACCATAGGTCAGGTTACACAATATTTTTTAACCTGTCCAGCTTCCCTCTCAAGTTGCAGCAGGGGTGTAACAATATCAATGCTTTAATCTGCATCAAGTGTATGCCACTGAAATGAGTATTTTATATATTTCTGGATTTTCTTCTGATTTGGTTTGTACAATGAAGCAATCAAATAGGAATGAACAAGATTTCTTTCAGACAAAACTAAACATGAAAATATATACCACATGTACACCTACTGGTAATTGTGGTTAGAAATGGTTAGTCAGTCCCTCAGACCTGGCTAGCATGATAATATGATAGAGATTGGAGGTGATGTTTGATCCATAAACCTGCTCAAAGCAGGAATAACTGAGATCACGTTGCTCAGTGTCTTGCTGTGCAAATATCTCTAAATATGGAGGTTCCAACCTGTTCTACTGCAGGACTACTTTTGTTCTGCTGGAAAAAAACATCTTTAATAAATAATCAAAATTAACCTTGTTGAATCTTGCGCCTGCTGCCTCCTGACCCATGAGTTTTAATCTCTCTAAAGAATTTGACTGCATTTTCTATACTGTCCTGTTAAATTTTTAAAAACAGGCCTAATTCTGAGTCAGAGTAATTTGAGAGGTTTTTTGGAATACCACTGCTCAGAATTCTGTAGTTTACTATTCTTCAAGCTCTTTTTTATCTTTTTGCAATTCCTTTTTCAAATCAGTAAAATTCTATTTGAAGAAAAATATTTTTATATTGATTATTGTTGCACAACCCCAGTTCATTGAATGTTTTCCATTCAGGTTTTGGTTTACTGAAAATGGATCAGAGTTATGGGAATGACTACAAAAAAATGGAGAAATCATTGACAGCCTGTTATGTTCAGCCTTCCTCCCTGTGCCTCTAATTTTAAAAACAAGGTTAAGTTAATAAGTACAATACGATTAACACTACATATTGAAATTCATGAATAATAGATAATTGGAAACATTTGTCATTGATTTTGATAAACAAAGAAATCTTATGCACAAACTACTGTCTTCTAAAGCAAGGGTAATAAAGCCAAAGGCCAGCTTTTTGTGAGCACTCCTAGACAAACAGGTAAAGAATTAGTATTGAAGCAAAATCATCCTTGCATCCTTATGTGGGGTAGCTATGTGAATTACTGCCTACAGTTAGTTCATCAGCGCAATTAAATATTTTTAATTTTAAAGGCAGTTAGCCACAGGCTCATCTCTCAAGATGATGTGATAAATTTTTAATGCCTTAAAACTTCTGAATCACGAATAGATACATTTATACAATACTGCCTAAGGAGCAGATTGTCACTTGCTAAAGGTTCACCAGAGGTGATCTTCCTCTCAGTTAAAAATTGTGGAAATTTAAGGTTTTAAGTCTGACTGGTTGTTTCCATATCCCCAAAATAACTTTTAGTACTGTAAATAAAAGCTTTTTCCCAACATACTGATTTTAGTTTCACTTGGGAAAGGGAATTAATAAGACTTAATTGTGCTTTTAGATTGAAATACAAAAGTTAGTTTCCTAAAGAAAATATTCAGTTGTCTAAAGAATATTCAATAATGTAAAGAATAAAGACTTTTTTAAGGCTAACGGTCTACGTCAAGTATGAAGGATGAACAATGAATTATGTGACTAAATAATTAGAGATGAAAATATTACTATGCTTACAATGTGATTATATATTATATTATTACTTCATAATATTAACATCATCAGTTTCTAACAGATATAACATGCACCATCAGATGAACATTAGAAGCAGCATGACCTTTTGTCACTGCACAAAAGATTTACAAGGATTGGCCCGGCTACTTTTACCAACATGGCATTTTCTTGTGTCCCAGTCTTTCAACTGACCCCAATCTGAATTCATGCAGAAGAATGATTTCACTGTAACTGCTAGTGCATTCAGCATCCCACTTACAGTAAATTGTTTACAGGTCAGGACCTGACTAAAGACACTGAGAGATACCTTGGTAATATTTTTTAAGGATATGAATATACCATTGAAATCAAAAAGGAAAGAAGAATTAGCAAAAAGATATAAATCGTGAGCACAGACAAAGTCCACTAACTATCCTATAGGCTCAGCCACCAGTTGTAGTTCTCTCACAATATTTATATTCTTATTTTCAAGAAATTAATTGTACAAGGTGAAGGTTTTCTTCAATGAATGATTATTTTAAAAAAGATATTTAAGAATTTTAATAAACTTGTCAACTTGGTACTTGTCTCAGTTTCTGCTACATAGTGAAGTCTTTTCTGTGACTGCCACACACACAAGCAGAATTTTTAAATGAGAAACCTAATTTTGGCAGGTCTAGGTCTAAGTTCCCTGGTTCTCAAGAGTCTTCTTTATTGCAGGTTCTATTAGCAATGTACAATGCTAACTCATGTCCAAGCATATCCCAGAAATCCCTCCTGAGATATTTAGCCATGTCACTTTGAAGAATACTGAAATGAGCAAGAAAAGAGTTTTTTTCCTTCTTTTTCCTTTGATTCTTTTAAATTCATTGCTCTGACATAACCTTTGAAATAGATATCACTGTGTGAACAGACTGAATAAAAATAGGTAAGTTTTATGAAAAATGAAAGCAT
The DNA here is from genome assembly GCF_047830755.1 of Zonotrichia albicollis. NCBI lineage: Eukaryota > Metazoa > Chordata > Aves > Passeriformes > Passerellidae > Zonotrichia > Zonotrichia albicollis. Next base: position 71,822,731 of record NC_133820.1, read on the forward strand.
TTATAATTATATTCAAATCCTGCTAAGAATGAAATCCCACTGATTTTAATGGGATCAGAATTGGACCCCACAACTCATCTAGTTAAGCCTCAATATTGCAACAAAGAATGGTCATTGTTTTGAGACCAGTTTAATACTTGAAGTGGGGTCATGCATGCATAGCATGATGAGTTTCATTCTAAGCTCTGAATTTCTTTGCATTAAGTCAGGTAATTTATGGTATTTGAACAGCTTCTGCAGTTGAGATGAATCTTTTTAACATTTAAATGAACATTAGGAGTAGAAATAGCGGGGTACTGAAGAATATGCGGTAAACTGTTGAGCAAAGGACAGAAATAGGAGAATAAATGAATTTTGCAAACTGTTCCTTTAGTCTGAAGGATTTAAAAATCAAACCAAAGGAACATTTCCTATGTATTCATGCTGCTCATAATCTCTGACTGAATTCTGCTTCACATTCCTTCCACATTGTCCCATCGATAAAATATCATCATTGGAGTTGCATCAGAAAGAAGTGACTGAGTGCTAGGAGGCAAGATGGGGAAGCAGAACTTGATAAGGAAGCAGTAAAATTATCTTGAATTTTACCAGAGAAATCATACTGAGTAGTAGGCATGTATACAGAAAGGCCTTCTACCTTCGGAGAAGAAAGATGTTTCTCCAGCATCTTTAATTTTTGACTTCACAAGCATCATTTGGAAAAAATGTGCTACAGATAAACTTGATTTATTCCCCTGCATTTCCATATTTGAGATTAAAACAGACCGGGCAGATGAGTATTGATCAAGAGTCTTCCAATTCAATCACATCCAAACATGTCCCTTCATAAATTTAGTATTCACCAAGTCAGGGGGGAAAATGCATCGATGTATACACACACAAACATTCCTGGCACTGACAGTCTAGAACATGAATAACAATGGTGTCATGGAACTATTGAGACCTCCATTAGAAAGTGGGGAAATTATATATGGGGAGATAGGATAGCTGTGAACATGGAAATGAGAGTGATGATGGGAATCAGTGTTCTTCACTTATTATAACTGCTTCTTTTTCTGTTAACACAAAAACACTGTTGTTTAGGATGCAGTTGCCCAAAAAAAAAAGGAAAGAAAAGAAAAAGTAAGGAAAAAGGTACTTTCAGAGATTTTCAAAGACAAATTGAGTATTTTTTTTATTCAAGGTAAAGAATTTTTTTTTCTGATGCTGCCATCTAGGAGGTGCTCTGTCTGAATAATAATAATTTTAAACCACTTTTAGGATGGTAATTTATTTTAGTGATCTATAATAAATGAGGCTTTAATACTGTTCTTGATGGTCTGGATGAGGGAGTCTACCCTCAGAAACTTCATGGATTCACCAAGTTGCAGGAGCATCAAACTGCTGGAGTGTAGGAAGGCTGTGTGAAAGGGTCTGGACAGGCTAGACCCATGGGCAGAGACCAGTGGTATGAGGTTTAACCAGACCAAGAGTCAGGTCCTCTGTTTTGGCCACAACCACCCCATATGTAGCACTGCAGGATGAGGAAGAGTGTTTGGAAAGTGGTGAAGTGGGAAACGACAGGGGTGGTGGTTAACAGTGGCTGAACATGAGCCAGGGTTGTGCCCAGGTGGCCAAGAAGGACAATGGCATCCTGGTCTGTTTGAGCAGCAGAGTGGCCAGCAGGAGCAGGGAAGTGATTCTTCTCGTGTATTCAGCCCAGGTGAGGCCACCCCTTGAGTGTAGTGTCCAGTTCAGTTCAGGAAGGACATTGAGGGGCTGGAGCGAGTCCAGAGAAGGGCAGTGAAGCGGATGAAGGGTATGGAGCACAAGCCTTATGAGGTGCACCTGAGGGAGCAGGAGTTGTTTATCCTGGAGAAAAGGAGGCTCAGGGGAGACCTTGTTGCTCTCTACAACTACCTGAGAGGAGGTAAGTTACTTTACTGGCTAAAATTACTTAAACAATCAATAATAATATGAAACTTCCAGAAGAGCTTCATGTCTTAATGGACATTTCAGTTTTTTCAACATTGAGATAAATAAAGGATGTTGGAGTATGCATCCAGACATGTTTTAATAGTTCAATTTTCATTCTTCCCATCCATTACATAGAATACACATTGGTTAGTACAGTTTTCATAGCGAATAGATAATAGCAATTCAAAAGATTTTATTTTGGTGGTTTTAATGTGATATCAACAGAAAAAAGCTTTGATGATGTGTTTAAGTACAGACTTCTAAGACAGTGAACACTAGAAACTGAGGATGCTTTCTTTTAACTCAAATATTAATGGTTTATATTTTCTGAAGTAGAAAGTTACACATTCTGTTTCCCATGATGAATTGGAGTTGTTCAAAGGATCACTGTGTGGGATGCATATATGTTGCCATGAATCATTACAGCAGTCTATCATGTGAGCATGTTTTTAAATAAGGTTTGCAGCACTTTATTTAACAGGCCATAGAAAACAATATACTCGGTGAATTTTATATGTAGTATTACATCACTAATGACATATTTATAGAAAACTGGAACCAATGTACATAAAAGATTAATTCAATATTTTTAAGATTCTAATTTCTAAATGCAGATATTTCTTTATGAATTTCTAGTAATAACATTATTACCCTGAACTATTTACTTAGCTTCTTCCTAGTTTTAATGTGTAGCATTTATGCCCTAGAATGTGAAAATACAAGGATTTCTCTACTAACCCTCATCTATTTTAACCAATAATATGAAATTGCTATGCTAACTTGGTCTTAGTACTAGCTGTTGAATATGGTTAGTGCAGCAATAATAATTTTTCTGTTTGCTTAGTAAGAAGTAAGGCAAATTGATTGCTTTTTCAATTGTTTGCTTCCCCATTCTCAATCCCAGCTTTCATTCAAGTTTAGTATAAATTGTTAATATACATCCTGCCACGTGTTCCTTTCTTTTCATAATTGAGTATTTTAGCAGAGTTAGAAGAATTCAGTGTAGTCTTTGGCAAATAAATATTAAAAATTTGAAGTGCATCTAAAAATGCTTTAAAAAATGTAAGCACTACTTTCATCTTAATATCACTCAAATGCATTACCACCAAATTCCCATAATGATTTCAAGAATGTCTCAAGTGGACATGCACCATGTTTGACTCATAAAGCCTTAACTTCCTACCATTTCTGATTTATTATTTAAATCAAAATATTGATTTATGATTTTTATAACAAAATATGTATCTGCAATATAACATTAATAATTTTATTCAGAGAAATAACCCAAAATAATTTAGTTTCACAATGTGTACTACCTATTTTGAATCCCATAACAGCCATCAGGGTTTAAAGTGGCTAAGTGAAGATGCTCATATACATCCTTAGGGCTCTGGAAGATTATTTGCTAGGTGCGTTGTATTAAAATTCTGACAAGTATCGGTTCTTTAAAATACCAGCATCAGAGTTCTATAGACGTTCATAATTTATCTCTTGAGGGGCAGTCCTTTTGGCTATAGTAATGTATTTCATCATCATAAATGAATATTTCATTCTCTAAAATTATTGTATAATTTATAGAAGTAAGATACCACCAAGTAGATATCTGCATGTACTAAATCCTATTTCAAAGTGTCCCTTTTCTACATTGGATTCTTAAGTTCTGTCAAGATAAAGCTAAAAAATTCTATTCTAAAAAACACTGTTCTACCTATACCCCAAGTAAAGAAAAAAAAAGATAGATTAACACATTAATTTTTATAGTTTGTTTTTGGGTTGGGTTTTTTTGCATATAGTAAGTAATGAAATCACTTAATGCATTATGAAGGACATGAGCTTTACCAAACAATCCAAAGACTTCAAGACAAGCTGATAATTTTTCTGTTGTAAATCACCAAGGGTGTTCCCTTGTGTGGGTAAGCAACACACAAATAATCTTTGAGCTGCTTACACTTACATTTATGCTGTCCACTTACTCATGCTGAGGTGACGTACAAAACACCTCAGCTGGAATTTTGTATCAATTCTGCTGCTGCAGACAGAGCTCTTAATATGATTGGAATGGCTTCTTACCTTGATGGGGGTTTGCAGTACTTAAAATGTATGTGCAAATATATATTTGTGTATTTCAATACTCAAAAAAAATATTGTGAAAAAAGTTTAAGCTTAGGTTTGGTACTGGAAATTGATACAGGCTGTTAACAGAAAGGAGAAATAAATATTGTTGCAGTTTTTCAGTGTTCCACAGACACAAAAAACCTAAGGATAGAAAATGCAGCTGGCTTGTGGGCTGATGAGAACATTGTGTCCAGTTTACATTATAGAGCATTTGTTGCTTTTAAATGATAGCAATATAACACTGACAGTTGGCTAAATAACACAAACAACTTTTTCCTCCCAACACAACAATATGTAATGATGTAGTTGGAAATTCACTCCTTTTTTTTCTTTGTTTGCTTTTCTTACAGCTTTTGGAAATAGAACGTTAAATATATTCCACAAATCAATGTAATCAAGTAATAACTTGTTTCTTTATTAAGCCCTACTTACAGCAGCACAGGACTCATGTTTTGGGGGAATTTTTAAGCCTTTTTAAAACCACCATTGAGGAGCATATTTGTTATGGATAAGGTTTGGAAATGATTGATGCTGAACCTAACAGATCTGTGGTTCTGTTTTGCTTGTCCTTCTGTTCCTTCTTTGTTTTTACAACAAAAAAATAATCTCTGTATTATTCAGCCACTGGTATCTTTTTACCATTTACTTGACACTCATGAAATTCTAGAGTCATCTCTTTAATATCACAAATAATTGAAATAGCAGCAATAGCCAGCTTCTCTACACTTTTTTTCCAAAATCATTAAACAAGTTACCACCCATTTTCCATTGAAAATCTGGTTAGAGACAGAATGTATTTCTTTTGGATAACATTTATTATTTAATGTTCTCTAATTTTTACATGGTTTGCTTTGCATTCTATAAGAGCACTAAAAAGTACCAAATATCTTTACTACTTCTTAATAGTGGAGGTCGAACTGTCATTAATACTATTATGTAATAGTCACTAATAGTAACTTTAGTGTGAATAATTTCTCACCTCTCTTACTGCTTGCCATTTTCTAATTTCTAACCTGTTCCTTTATTTTACTAATAGAAGCATGAATACTAAAATATTTAGTGACATAGAAAAAGGACATAGATGTTCTTTATCTGGTATGAAGGTATTAGAGCATAAAACCTCTCTATGTGTGGTAATTCTATCCATCACATTAAAAAGGACAAATTTACAAACAAATTTGACAAATTTGACAAATTTAAAAACCTGCCTTGTAAATTTGTCAGACCTTTTCAGAACTTCATACATACACGAGAAATAACCAGAAAAGAATCCTAGCCTCTACAGGGTTATTGTGCTGTATTAGATTATTTAATATATCTATTAATAGGTTTTAAAAACACTGTTGATGAAATCCAAAGTACAGATCAAATTTATAAAATGGTGGGTCTGAATTATCTTTATTATAAATAAAATCTGGGCTTCATTATTTAAGCTACTTATCAAGTAAATTTACACTTCTGGTAAGTTTTTTTGGCTTATCTCTCTGTTTTTGTTGCTGTGCTTTTCTTTCTGCATCTGCACAAATTTCTACACTTCACTGTTTTATTCTATCCGACCAAAAATGTAAATTTGCTATTGTCTAATAAAAGTTTTGTTGCTATTCAGAAACTGTTACATACACACAATGTTATTTGGCACTGGAGAGATTTTCAAGTGACTTGACCACATAAAGTCTAAGGAAAATGTAAACAGAATATTTTTGAAGACTCAATGGTCTATTATTTCAATAGGCTTTTTCTACTCTAGAAAAGACCAAGAATTACATTCCAAACATTTTTAAAATATGCGCACCTCTTTTTTTGTTTATCTCATTTCGTTCCACTTTATGACTTAGGTTTTTTCCTTCTTAACCGAATCATGTCTTAGGCTAACTTAACAAATGCTGGGAAATTTGGAAACTTTTATGGACTTCAAAGCAGGGGATATCAATCTACATTCTGCTCAACAGAAGGAGGATAGTAGTGTTTCTTTTGAATAAGCATTGTACTGCAATTTTCAAAATAAAATGATAAATTATACAATATTATTTTTCTCTTAAATGCTGTTTGAATTTATAGCATAGCAATGATATGCAGTGTGAAATCTATTCCTGAAATCCTTTAAATTTCTAAAATTAAAATTTTAAAAAATTAAACTGAGGGTCTTTTTATGTTGATTAACTTTTTAAAGTTTAGGCACATGAATTTCCAAGTTGAGACTTATGCCAGTGTATAGGTCTTTTAATCAAAAGAATATTAAGTCACTGTAAAATAACTAAGCATTGATATGACTGTATTATTGCTAGAAAGACTCATACAGAAATTGAATATGAATATACAGAAAGTGCAGGAATGTATGAGGACATTCCTGAAACACCAAACACTTTCCCATTAAGTCTTTTGTTCCAGCCTACAACACTTTTTTTACCTATGCAGAAAATAAAACAGTATTTTGAGCAAAATATAGCTAACTTGTGAAATTCACTACTGAACACTGACCCAAATAACTTACTGAATACTGAGTGAGACTGGATAGTGACAAGACAGAGGCTATCAGCGCTGATTCTCTTGTTCCATATTTTTTAGAGGAATACAAGGAGTAGTGCCTTAGGAGCCTAAAGCTCCTCCTGAGTTTCCCAGCAACTCAAGCTGCTTGCTTTCTAAAACTGTTTCATCCTCAGAGTAATTAAACTTGCTGAGAGTATCCAGCTTGACATTAAGAAATTACATTCAGCTGCCCACTGTGTCTTTTCAGAAACTCTTGAATATCCTAAATATTTCAGTTGGTCTGACACATATGGAAAATAAATGTATAGACCATCTGTGTCTTTCAGGAATGATCTTCAGGTTCTTCTTGGACATTTTAGGCATCTAAAATATCCCTAATGCCAATATATATGATTGGGTGTCTAAATGTAGAGGTTGTTGTGTGTGCTTACTTCATGTCACTCTTCATGTAAAAGCGGTGTTTAAAAATCTATTATAGTAATTGTAGAACTCAAATTCCAAGATCAGTTGTTCCAGGAGTTTATAGGATCTTTATGAGTCCCCTGTCATGTCTTCCTGCCCTGTGTAGATGACCTGAGGGCCTGGGCTGCTTCCAAGTACCTGACATGCCACAGCATAGGAACCCAGATGAAGTCATGAAGGTTTTTTGTGATGATCTGACACAGTCTTCCAGGTAACTTCAGTAATCCACACACAGACATGCTCTTATCTTAGACAAAGAGCTCCTTTATGTGGGGAGGAGCTTAATTTTCCGCCTTCTTCTTACCTTTTCTGCCTCCTCTTGCATTCCTATTTTTACAACAGTGCCCAGCTTTGGAGACACCCTAATGGACACAGTTTGCCACCTTAGAATTGGAGAGACCAGGAATTAAAATACGGAATGGTAGAAATGGTTTAAATCACACAAGCACTCTAACAGATGTTATCTTCTGCTTCAGTATGTTTCATTCCTAAGGAAAAAAAAAAAAAAAAAAGGAGAAAACTGGTTTTGAGTGATAGCATTTTTCTCTACAGGCATCAAGAAGAGATGAATATTGCTGTTGATGGTTTTCTGCCCACAGAGGTAAGTCTTTCCATTTTCGTTATTGCAAATGTAAGATCTTGTAACCCCTTAAAAAAAATGTAATTTTTCTATTGTTAGAGAGTATATATGTGCATTCTTTTGAAGCTGGCATGATAAGTCCAATACAAGTTTTTTACGTTTCATCCATTATAATTGGCATTTAAAAAAAAAGATAGGTGGATGGTTGATTCATTCTAATGTGCAGTTCATCTTCAAAAAGTGAAATCCTTACCCAATTTAAGAGTGAGATTACTGTATTATACAGATGACACTAGTTACCCTGGATTGCAGTATTTCAATGACATGACCTTTAGATTCTTCATCCTCTTTGAAAGGATCTTCCAAAGAGCAATGAAACATATTACTGCCTACTGCCCTATCTCTCAGGAAAAAAATTAATTTCTTTAATTTACTGAGATCATTTTCCTGTGAAGTTCTCATGACAAGTTTCTGGTTCTTTGTACAAATGCATTTACTCTTGATTAAAGTTTGGGAAGTAAAGTCATGTTCTCTATTCTGATAGCTCTAAATTCTGGTTCTGTCACTTAAATCTACAGATATATTGTATCTAGATGGACATGAGGAATCTTAACTGTATTTTCGTGTGCGGAGAGATTTCTTCATATTTTATTATTTCTATATAATAAAATAGTGGCATGATTTTCTTAGAATTATTTTGTTAATGTTGCTTTGAAAATTATTTTTCCCGCCTTGACTATGCATAGTAAAAATTACTAAAGACATTTCCTGGGTGTGTATTGCTGTGACTTAACTTTGATATTAGCCTTTTTATATATATACATCTTAGCCTATTTCGTTTCTGTGTCACTATGGGAAAAAAAATACCACTATTCAATTTTCACATTTTCCTAGGACTTATTCATTTTGATATTTTTCTTTAAATTTTGCTCGCAGATAAGATGTAGAACTCATATACCATGACTTTACTGTCGTAACTTAGAAATTGCTTTTGTGACTGCTTTATATTTTCAATTTAGGTGTGATTTTAATTAATGAAGGAAAGCATCATCCTACCTAATTTATTTGCATGAATACATTAACTCCTTTATCTCTAGATAATCATTATTATTATATGATATTATAACCATACCAGGAAATATCCTGCTCTTCATTTTCATTTAATTGTTTTTCTATCTATATTTTATCAAAACTGATTTTGCTATAATCATACCTCAAGCAGATTAATAGGAATGGCAACAAGACATTATGCATCTGCAATCAGATTTCCATGTCTAGTCCTATGAAGGGGGTGTACCTTCAATCTGTATTACATGAAAAGACTTTAATTGGAATAAGATCCATTGTCCAGCCACAAAGAATTGCTAAACATTCTTCAAATCCTTAATTTGAAATTCAGAGTTGGAAATTAATTAAAACTAAGCCAACCAAAAAATAAAAAGCCAAGAAAACCGAAAACTAAACAAATCCAATTCAGAGCCAAGACAAACAAAAGATAATCAACCAAGCTAGTAAAATCAACAAACTAACCACAAACCACTGCTCTTTTCTAGGAAAATGTGATGTGATCATTTTAAAATAGTGGATCAGGAAATCTTTATACATTACTAGCCTGGAAAGTAATAAGACTCTTCCCCAGTCTTCTTGTCCCGTGATTAAGTGTGCCTGTATAAGACTATAAATTGAATCTTGAATAAAAACCAGAAGTTGAACTGGGAAATCTTGGGAAAAGAGGACTGCAAAATGAATTTTTTTTAACAATAGCTAAAGGTAACTTCCATCTGTACTGCAGTTAAAATTGTAGAAGATATTGTTTGAATATAAAGAAAGCTGGTTTTGTGAGGCCACCTAGGATAGTCCTTTTGATCTTCTGATATAAACTGTGACACTTGCCTTTGTAAAACAGTATTTATATGATATTTTAATTTCTATTTTAAAATAGAAAGTAGTCTATTTTGAGCTAAGTTTTATGTAATTACTGATAGATAAGAAAAACCAGTTATTTTGGAGTTTGTTTGTTTTCTCCAGTTCTTTCTCTACAAAAACCAAATAAATAGTGAAAAAAAATTAAACTTTGTGTCTCCTTGTCCTTTCCTCCTTTTTTGCAGCACATGTCCTCTTTAATTGCATTTCTTTGTCAAGGAAGAGTCCAAAATTTTGGTCTTGTTTCACAATTTTTTTTTCCAGTCTGTCACGTCATTGTGTCTGAGAACTGGTAAACCTTTCATAAAATGTTTTTGCCTAATGCCTTAAAATCCTCCAAAATAAATAAATACATACATACATACATACATACATAAAAACAGTAAAAGATTATGCAAAAGAAGTAATAAATATGTAAAGGCTCTGGCTGCACATCAAAAAAAGGAGAAATTTCTGTTATTATCATACTGTGGCAGTCATTGGCTAACACAGCTGAATAATGTCAGCAGTCTATCGTGATTTAGACTTTATTCCCCACTATGCTCTTGCTAGCCTTAAAATCAAGTCTTCAGTGAGAGGGAATAATATAGAGCTCAAAGTAGGTTTAGGAAGATCAAAGGAGCCATTACTGGGCCAGCATTCAAACAGAGGGGAGGGAAACATGGTATTCCTAATTCCCCCAGATACTGTGGAAGAAGTCAGTGAAGGGATTTTCTAATGCAAAGCAAAAATCTTAAAATCAATAGGATGCTTAACTGTATTCACAGTTGTGTCTGTAAAGCATGGGGTGGAGAGGTTAATTAATCCATTTAAAAGTCTGTGTTTTGAATTAATTTGAAGTTTTCTACAGTAAGACTGGTTTACAAATCTCTGTTTGGGACATAGAAACAGCTATCCATAGCTTTGAAATGGTGCATAAGTGGATCTACTGCTATCTGAAAATATGCTTTTAATAATAAGAAGAAAACTTTGCTGATATTATTTAAGTGCATTTGCACGTCAGAATAGATCAGGTATGTATTATCCATCTAATATAACACTTTTGAATTACATTGATTTGAAACAAAATAAAAACCAAAATAGAAAATGGGGAAAATACCTTCACGTTAATGTTAAGCATTTCAAACATCTCTTAAATGCAAGGTACTCTTTTACAATTTATAAATCCCCCATAATGTATATTTTTATAATTCATTGACATAATATATATGTGTATTTATATTTTTCTAGTAAATTATATATTTTTAGCAATGGGCTGAAAATGATACACAGAAAGGTCCACATAAACATGAGGAAGAACTTGTTTATAGTTGTTGACTGTCGACTGAAAAAGGTTGCCCAGAGAAGTTGTGGAATCTGCTTCACCAGAGAGACTCAAGAATGGCCTGGGTACAATCCTGTGCCATGTGCTCTGGGATGACCCTGTTTGAGCAGGGAGGCTGGACCAAATGACCCCCTTTGGTCCCTTCAAATCTGACATACTCTGTGATTCTGTAATCTTAAAGTTCCTAATCAACTAAAAATATACCAACAAAGGTCATATTCAAATAGCTACCAAGAAACCCTTGCATTAATTGCAGTCAAAGGAGCATAATCATAGTTTGATAATAATAATGTGATTTAGCTGCTGTTTTTATTCTGCCAGAATAAATTAAAAATGTAGTAGATCACTTGTCCAGGTGACTAAAAATATTCTATGCCTTGTTTTACCATCCTGAAGAGATGGATTTTCTACCATGGCCTAAAATGTTCCTCGGCAGGGCATCCTTATCTATTTATGAAAAAGGGAATCTTATTCATACACATCAGCATTTTAGAGGAAGTCCAAATCTGATATTGTGCACTGAGGAACATGGTGAGATTCAGAGTCTGTCTTTTTGTTTGTTTGTGTGTACACACTCTTAGAAAAGCAACAGGTGAATAAGACTGTGAGAGACTGAAATGTTCATGACTAATTACTCAGTTGGCCCTTTGCAAAGCAGAGGGTGCTTTGCTGGTGATGGAAAAGGTAATATCCCAGTTGCAGAGGGTGTGAGCACTAGAGGATGGCCACGTCAAACCAACCTCTTCTTTCCATTCCAAACAAACTCTTCTAAAATAAACTCTGCATATATATATTTATAAACACTGATGACTCAGTTTTATTTAATTTTAATCTGTTCCAAGGGATCGATTAACAAAAATCTGAGTTACCTTTATCTTCACGAGTGGGTTGTAACTGATAATCAGGTTACCTTCCTGGCAGCATCAAGAGACAGGGTTATCCAGCGCTGCTATTTAACCCCCATACCAGAAAATCAGGAAAAAAGGGGAGATAACACAAGAGATTGCAATTTGGAAAAAAAAAAAAGATAAATTCTTTGCTTTAGTGGTGAGGTAATGCATTCTTTTTCATGAAAAAGCTAAGTTTTCTTTGAGGGTTTCAACAAAATATTTCTGCAAATACTCACAGACTTACCAAACAATTGGTTAGGGAGCAATTAGTCCAGGGAAAAAGTATAGCTGCTCTATCTTAGAGACTAGATCCTGACCACGCCATCTCAAAAATTTCTTTAGCCCTCAGATTTCTTTAATCATACTGAGAAGTACCCAGCAGGAATTTAAAAAGGCCCTGTGAAAACATTAATTTTCTTTTGTATGTGGGTGTATGAATTTTAAAAACTACGTTGCTATACTAGTTCGATTCCTTCTCTTGCCTCCCTGCTCATTCTCTGCTAAATGAAATATCGAATGTCAGCTCCTTCAAGATTTTGTTAAACTTCTGCTTGTTCTTTCTTTTTTTTTAAAAAAAAGTATTATCCCAGGCTGGTCTTGAAAATATATTTTTTATCTGCTTTTCTGATAAATTACAGGTCTGAATGAATTTATTTACTGAGTGAACAAGCAAAAATTGTGTTGAGAATTTGGTATTTGCAGAGAAGAACTAGCTTCATTTTTTGCAGAATCTTTTGTCTGTGTAAGACACACTCTTTCTAATGGGCAGGTTTTCCTTTCCTGCATAAAATCACAACAAAATGCTTTATAAAAATTTCTTTGTGGAAGTTAAAATAGATGTATTCTTCCATAAAGCTGTGGAATGCCGAAAGACTGCAAAATGTCATGGCAGTCTTTGAATTTTGCTAGTCTGCACAGCTGTTCCTCCATACTGCTTTTAGAGGGCTTGACTACGATAAATAAATTACTTTTTATTTCACTATAGTCTTCCACTCTCTATCTCAATGTTTTTATAAATTATAGAATAGTAAAAGACAAGGCAGTGGCTTCTGCACGTACAGTTTTGGAAGGATTATTTTGTTTTGCTTCTGAAGTAGAATGAATGAGTGATGACAATCAATAAAGCAGAATGAGCAAAACAAACAAACAAAAAACCCCTCTATTTCTTAAAGGCTTCCAGTTTGATTTACGTGTGAAGCTCTCTTAATCCTAATGAACTCCATAGAGATGTAAGCATCAGTATTAGTCAGAGGAACAAAATTATCATCAAAACAGTGAACACAGAGTCTCTGGTCACCTGCACTGCCAGTGCTGGGCAGCTGAACCCGGCCAAAAGACATCTGCTGTAGTGTGTTCCTAAGTTTTAGTTTGCTCCCCCATTTTCTGTATTGTATCCCCCTGTTTTCTGTAAATGGTTCCTCCCTTCCCCACTATTTCCCGCCACTGCTACCCTGTCAGATAAGTTGCTATGGTAACTTCGCTATTCATAGTTGCCGATATGTAATTGCTCCTCCCCTGGTTTCCCTTATAAGCGAAAGTTGTCTCCTCCCTGGGCCCAGTCAATCACCCCCTTCTCCTCCCAGGTTTCGTGAACCTTCTTCTCTCTGGGGGTTATGGTTGGCTGCCGCCCCGGGGCCCCTCCTTTGCTTTATATTAGTTGGTTATTTAGGTATGTCAATTATGTTTAGGACCTCCAAATATGTATTATTATTGGTTAGCTGGGTTTCCCTACCTTTTCCCCCCTTTTTCCCTTAAAACCCTGTCTCGCCCCCTGTTTGGGGCCATTTGCTGGTGGTGCCCATCCCCATTGGTGCTTCTGTAATAAACCGACAGTTTACCTCCAGCAAGTGGTCGCCTCCTTATTCGTCTCACAGCGCGTCGCTCCGAGCTATCACCCAGCCCAGCCCGAGGCCAAGACGCCGAGGGGGGCTGGCTTCAGATGCGCGGGGGCGTTGGCCTTCGCCCCTCACTAACTAGCCGGACCTAGGGCCGCTTATGCCCACGCACAGACATCAAACAGATCATTCACACACATCTCTCAGAGCATGCAGACAGCAAGCACAGAGGTCAGAGAGCAGGGAAATCTGCTCATTGTCTCGATCAAAGAGGACAGCAGGCAAATTCTTGCAGAATGTGACTTCCCAAGCACTTGGTCAAGGCTGATATCTGTATGGAAGCTATCAGAGATCAGCAGGCCCTCCAAATTTTTGAGAATTAATAAAGAACAGCATTTTGATTTATGCTTCGCAGAAAATGACATAGAGAAGTGAAGACTCCAGAAAGATCAGTTTCAAAAAAGACACTGTTCTGTTTTCTCTATTGAACTTAGAAAAATTTGTTAGTGTATTATATTGCAAGGGGTGCAAAAAATAGAAACTAATAGAAATAATTCTCACACTTTTAGCTGTTAGGAGTAGAAAGTGTTATGCTCTCGCTTTAGTTTTCATGGTTTTCATTTCCACAGAAAGAATATTGCTTTTTGTATTTATTTCATTTATTCTTTGTATTGTTTGCTTGGATTTTCGAAGATAACTGGAGTAATTGTGCAAGGTAGATATAAATTTTCTTCCTCACTGATAACATGAAGCAGAAACTGAAATGTCACCACATTGGGTTTTATGATGACATAACAATACCACACATAGTTTTCAATATGTACTGTTTTCTGCTTTACTACAAGTTTGAGTATAGAAGTCATACTGTAGGAACAGTTAAGCAGGAATACCAGGAAATTTTCCAGGGTAATTAGAAGGTTTTTGGAATTTTTCTACATACCTGTGGGTTAACCAGTGGCTCAGTATTTGCAGCTGTATTTGCTGTTCTGATAAACAATTTCTTCAATCAAATTAATTTTTTTGAGTAAGAATAATTAAATACTGTATTAAAATATTTCTAAAATACTTAAAATATTTCTAAAATACTTAATTAAAATATTTTTATGACTATATTCAAAGATTATCAAGCAAGACATGTTTGTATGAGGAGGCAAATACAAACCAAAGCAGAGATTTTGTTTGGTAGTGAATTCTAATAATATAACATTGTCAGGGGCATACTAAGTGCATTTGGGAAGTAGTATTATACACTAGTAAAGACAGTAATATTGCAGTCCCTGTGTCCCATATAGCAAAATAATTGTTGAATTTTAATCTCTCTTGTACTGCCACATATTGCCTAAGGCTCAAACAGAACCTTGACATTCAGGCTACCATTCTGTTTCCTGTACTATATGTTTTCCTATAACTTTATGTTGCTTCCTGTAAATGCAAACTGTTGGCATATTTCTAAGTTCTTTCCTTGCTTCCAAACCTTCCAAACCAGTCAAGAGTCTGGCTTCCATTAAGAAGAAACCATATTTCCTTACTTTCTCACTTGGCACAGAGCCTTAGAAAATATGCAGTAGCCACCTCACCAAGTTATCAACAATATCCTCTGTTTCTTATAAGAGACTTCAAAACCTTTCCCAAGTCTGTAAATAAGTTTACATTTTTTTATTTTTTTCCTTCCAAAAGTCTGTTTCACTAGATGGATGTCCCTGCTTTTGCAGATACAGGACAAACTCTCCATCTTCACATGCAGAAATGTTTGTAGTACGGATGTAGTAGTGAGACTATCTGATTCCTGAGACCTGAGACAGTGAAGCTGTGCATGGAATTACATATGTAAGGGCACTATTTTCTGCACTTCACCATACCATTTATAAGCAGAAACATTAACTTTCTTTTCTAACTGGGAAATATCTACTTACTTTTCTGATGGACAACATCCAGCATTGTCCCAGAACACAAATACTCTGAACTTCGTCAGGCTTGTGAGATGGACTTACACCAGCATTTTCATCATCCTCCTCTTTCTTTCTTCTCTTCAATTACTATTGTCACACCAACTTCTTAAAGTAGCTATATAAACCCTTACCAGGTTTATCTCTTCAGTGCCATTTTCACATGATGAAAGAGGGCAAGATTTCCTATGTTTCTTTTCAGCTTTTCTTTTACAGAGGTTGATCAGCAGCCCTACACTGAGATGTCCCAGCCTCAGCAGAGTTCTGAGAATGAAGTTTTGGAAAAGTTATCCTCAATTTAATATTTCATGAGTAATTTCAATATGGGGTTTCTCACTTTTGTTTTGTTTTGTTTTGAGTTTTGCTGGAGTTTTTTTGTTTGGCTAGTTTTGGTTTTGTTTCTGTGATTTTTGGTTTCTTTTAAGGCCTGGGAACAGTGTTGAATCCCAGGATAAGAGTATAGAAAGGGAAATGTTTACTGAAAGAATGAAATGAAACTGATGGATAACTGCTGCCTCATAAAAACATTGCAGGCAGCCTGTGCAAGGATTCTAAGGGAGATTGCCTGACAGTCCAGCTGTGCTAGACAAGTCCTCCAGAGGCTGCTGCTTTTTGTGTGCTTACACTGAGCATTAGCATTGTTCTGGTCAGGGACTGCAGACAATATCAAACAGAAAAGAAAAGTTGAGTCACACAGAGAAGGCAGCATGAACTATCATTTCAAAGGTGGCACTCATCTCATGCTCTTGAGCCATCTGAAAATTGGGCCACTGGACTAGGTTATCTGAACTCCTTCAGTGGTTGGCAGAAAATTAGTGAACTGAACCAGTCATATACAATGATCCACATGAGGGACAACCTGAATTTTTCAGGAACAGCCTAAAATTAGACAGTCAAGCTAAGTCTGTAAGATACATAGAAAATAAGATAGCTTCTTGAATATCTGAGAAAATAATAGCACTCATAATATTTTTTTTTTTAATTACGCAATTGGCTAGTATTCAAGAAGTATTTTATTTAAACAAACTAACACATTTTCTTTCTAAAAAAATATTTTTAATTCTAAATTATTTTTCACTAGATCTAATTGTAATTCCTAAAGCTTTTAATTTGCATCTTTAGACTAAAAATGTAAGATAAAGAATAACTTTACATCAGAAGCATTAGCAGTTTAGTAGATAGGAATCTACTTTAGGGCTTGGGAACTGGTCAAAACTGTCCCAGATCACATCTAATTTCATTTTTTTAACATTGTTTTGAGCAAAAGGTAAGTAAAAACTTTCCTGTCCTCTCCTTCACCCTTTCACTTCTTCCCTGAAAATTCATATTCCTGAAGTGTGCTCTTCCAGTGCCTAGAGTCTGTGGTGGATGTTGAAACTCAAAAGATTGGACAAACAATGGAAGAGTCAAGAGTTAAATAAGGATAAGGAATGAATTATAGACTCTCAAACAGAGGCTGAATGAGCAAGTCATTTCAGATACTGTTTTCACTAAGCAAACATCTAGGCACTGTTTGGTGTACCAGATTGATTGGGATTAGAAGTCAAGGTGGTCTGACTGAGCTACGGGTTAACAGCTAATAGCAAACATTCATATTCACTGTGGTGGGAGGAACAGAAGAAACATCAGAATCTGAAAGAAGCTACTTGAAAGTATCTTGTGTATGTCTTTGACCTCTGTGTAGTAGTAAGTGGAGAATCCACAGTGACATAATTAGACATCAAATAATCACATTCAGTTAGTGTTTACAATACAAGAGTCAGTAGCGAACACACTCGACTGCGACTGCCTGCATAGAGTCTGACAGCTTTAGCACTTCTTATCTAGCCCTCTGTTCCTGACTTGCAATGTGAGGATTTAAAGATGGAACAGATACTGCCTGGATTGTCTAATTTGTCTGCACTCATTACAAATTTCCTTTTCAGCCTCTAAAAGCACTGAGTCCTTTATAAAAAGGGAATCTTTGAAGCACTGAGGCTTATCAAGGAAACTAAAGGAGACTAAAGAAACCTTCCTCAGTAATTGTAAGCCCTCAGTCCTGCAGTCTTCCCTTTAAAGTAACCAGTAGATCTCATTCTTGCTCAGATGAGCAATTAATGAATATACAGTTCTATTTTTCAACAGTGTAACTCCATCTGTTACCTTTTGTATGTATTTATATAATTATATTATATAAATTATAGTTATTTTTTATGTATTAACTTTAATATTTGATACATTTCTATATAAATGGAAGTTCAAATCTAAGTACAAATCTAAGGTGGCATCTTGGTATGCTGGATCATGTTTTTTCAGATAGCCAGATTAAAATTAAAAATTTTGCACTTCCACTTCAAACAGAGCATCTGATAGTTTAAATGCTAGTTTGGATATCCTGGAGTTATGGTCAGGATGCAATGTTGAAGAATGGCTCTTTTCTTTCCGATGTCAAACTTTTCAGCTATGGCTCCTGTAGAGTGGTTTATGCTTTGCCCTTTGTTGGTCTGATGTGTTCTAAAAAAATGCAATGAGAATGGAAAGGAAGGAAGGAAATGGCAGGCAGACGTGGTGGAAATGGCAGGTGGAAGTGGGGAGGGAAGGAAGGAAGGAAGGAAGGAAGGAAGGAAGGAAGGAAGGAAGGAAGGAAGGAAGGAAGGAAGGAAGGAAGGAAGGAAGGAAGGAAGGAAGGAAGGAAGGAAGGAAGGAAGGAAGGAAGGAAGGAAAGAAGGAATTTTTCTAAATGGAGTGTTGTCCATTAGGTTGGTGTAGTAAATGCGAAAATTAAGAAACTCAGAGTGCTTCAAATGTTGCACTTTGTCATGGGGATATCACTGATTCAATTGAGGTCTTCTGTCTGTATGATTGCATAGCACATATTGATCCAGCTCTAGACTGTTTCCTGCCTTTTTGTCCATTCAGCTAATGGGACAGGTGGTGAAAATTAGCTTGTTGTAACTAAAGTCAAATCATCTCTTGACTAAATAGAGCCTGGCAGAATTGAACTGGAGAGCAAAAGTAAGAGAGATTTAAAATGGATGCAGAGAACAAGATTTATTTTAAAGTCTGCCTTAAAAAAGAATGTGTTAATTATTTGTAACAAAAAAAAAATCATATTTTTTACACACATTCCCAAATCTTTTACCCAGTAACATAAAATTTTAAACTTGCTACAAAAAATATCTGTTATAGTAATTTTTGTCATATTTATTGCATTTATGGATTTCTCTGATAATAAGATTTAAATTGTTATCTGAATAATGTCTTAAAATTTCTGGTGCACTTGAAAAAATCCTCTAATAACCTCACACAGTTAAAGTTCTAAAACACTTTTTAATACAAACTTGCTTGAGAATCAGTGCTTTTACAGAGTCTATAAAGTCACTTTGCTCCTCTTCCCCCAAGAGAATGATGAATGAAAAGTCTCTTTGAATTCTCCTCTTTTGTATTCCTTATCACCAATCACCAAATGAAGGCAATCCAAATTAGGTATTCATGAGCAGCTAAGTGTTCCTAAACATCCATATGTGAAAACATTTCTTATTCTAGAATAGTTGTACTTTATTTTGACTTGAAATAACCTGCCCTTCATCTAAATGGGAACAAATCACTTATGCTGAAGTGAAGCCCATGGCTTGGACTGTTTAAAAATTACTATTGGGCTTTAACCTTAGTGGGAAGCACCTTTAAACATAAATATGTTAATATTGCAATAGCTGTGTGTGGTGTATTAGCCTAATAGCAAACAGAACCAAAGGTTCAAAGCTGTAGGGCACTTATAGCATACACAGTTTCTAATCAATGTAAATTGTGGTCAAGAAATGGTAGTCAGAATGTAAAAGAAAGGGAAAAAACCAAATGTCAGCCTCTAAATCAGGACATTCCATTTGGCACATTTTCCAGACCCTAACCTAGTGAAGTCAGTGAATGTCTGTAAAAGGAATGCCAAAGCCATACTGTTTGTCATACAACATTAATTGAGAATGTATTGAACATACCACAAGACTCCTTTATTAGTCTGACTTTTAAAACTGTAATTTCAAACAACCAAGATGAACTAAAACCATCAGTTTTCATGTTCACATCCATTACTAGTGGTTAACAAAAAGGGGAATACTTTATAAGTCACACATATACCTCCAGATAAATGGTCTCTTTTTATCCCACATGGGACAGTTATTCATGCTTTTAAGAGAAACCATTAGAAATATTTGATCAAGAGAAATATATTAGCTTTATTTATTCTAGAGTGTCAAAATTAAAGGATGGCTTGCTAATTTCTAAATTCCCCCTCACAATAACCAATTTTTTGTTACTAGTCCAGTTAGCAAAAGAAAGTCTGTGAAGTTGAGATTACTTTCCTGAAAACAAAATGGTAGTAGAGAGAGGCATTATTTTCAGAAACCAAAATGTTTTTATTTGCATAATCATCCCTCTAGGTAGTTAGTTATTGCTTCTAGCAGTGGAACCACATTATGTCTTGGTAATACAAATTCTCATTTTCTCGATTCAGAAGTCCTCCGATTGCAACTACCAAAACCTGTCTGTATAAGAGCTGGCATGACTTCATAATCCTGCAATTTCATTCTGATTTCAAAATATAGCTTGGTACCTTTTAAATTGCTTGCAGTTTATTATTGTTATTGTAAAGCATCAAAACTGTACCTGATTAAACTTATCTGTTGTGAAAGAGCTGTTACCCTTTGTGCTGACCTCTCCCTGTTCTACCTTCCCTTTCAAACATATCAATATATTGCAGGGGATAGTAGCCCCAAGGCAGAACAACATTGGGAAGATCTATTCTTATCAAACTACAGTAAACCAAGGAAAATTAGATACTGTTTGCATAGAAGAAATTGGATTACGAGATTTGATATGGTCCATTTTGCTTAGAGAAAGCAGTTACTGAGACATAAACTAGGTTAAGTTCGAAACAAGTGAAAACAAAGGCAGAGTTCTACCACAATTTAAACTAGCAGATGTCTTAAAAGAAATAAATCACATAAACGTTCATGAAGTTGTGTTACATTTGAAGTTGATTAAGTCTTTAAAGAACATTAGATGTCTGAAAACTTTGGGTATTCATTAGTAAATATACTTTTTGGCTTATCTGAAGTTTAATCACTGATTATTTTGGTTATTTTTTTCAGTGAACTCTGTGCTGGATAGATTTTCTAAAGAAATAATAAAAATTCCTTAATGGATATTGTGGCAAAAGAGGGCAATTAAAGTCATTATACTGAATGTCTGGTGCAATTTTCAAAGAGAATTATCCACCTTTCTCCCTCACTATCCACCACTCACTAGTACCTCTCTGAGTCCACAGAAAGAACACAAAGAGTAGTTTGTGTGATAGACACTGGTTTGCCTACAAGAGTGACGGTGCTATTAAATTAGAGCTTATTAGCCCTGACAACAATGCATTTGAGTATGCTGCTGAAAACCTTTTTCATAAAAAACAGAGAAGTTTAGATTTTTTCTTCCAACTAATTCTTTCATGTAACTTTATTGTTAATAATATTACAGTCTTTTTGCTGAAAACCTTTATGTAAGCACAATGGTGTCATTAAGGGTTTTAGGTCTGGTTTGGTTTTGCTTGTTTGTTTGTTTGATTGTTTTGGTTTGGGGTTTCTTGTTATACATGCTTTCAACACTGTCTGATTCTGGATGAGCTTTTGTGCATAATCATGCTGGAATAATTTTCTTTTGTAAGGATGGCAACCCAGTTACCAGAGGAAAGTTAATCAATACAGATTATAGTGCAAAACTCCCTCATGAAATTTAGTAGAGAACAGTTATTGTTGGAGAGGAGAAATTTGGTTTAATAGTTCATCTTTCATAATAGGAAAAAAAAAGTTCAATCATGTCAAATTACATAAATTTTTAAGAAGTAGCAGATACAAATCTGTCTAAACTATGATTTAAAATGGTTTACAGGCAAAATAAAATAACCCATGTGGATGCAACTCCAGACTTCATCCTAATAGCCCAGAATTACAAAAGTCTATCTTGTCCAGAGCATGTCAGCCATGACTTCAAGACTCTGAAGTGTCAGAGGAAAGCCTGCTTGCTCTGTGTTAGGGAGATTGAGCAGACTGAAAAAGACAGTAAAGACAGAGTGTAGATTTCCACTCAGACCTACATCCGAGGATGCCAATTACAGATTTCTGGGCACTCTTCCACCACTGTCGGAGAGGGGTAATAACCAGTCATGTTCCTGGCATATTAATCCCTGACATTGATGCTAGGGTTTAGCTTTTCTATTTTTCAGTTTCTGTACTGCTTTAGTGTGTAGTTCTGATCTTCATATTAGGGGATGCTAAGCTCTTTTCACAGAGTAGGTAGACAAAACATTTCTTTTCCTAGCTTGGGACCAAGGACAACCACCCAAATTTCAGGCTTAAGAGCATGAACAACATGGACTGAAGGGAGAAAAACAAGAATAACCTAAAGATATCATTGGACAATTAGCTCCAATACGCTAATGGGCCAAAACTTCTGAAAAGTGAGAGATCTTGTGACCAGTCATCCATTTTGTGACCATTTTGGGTTGATCTTTGGTGTAGCCCCGGCTGGGCTCTTGTACTGCCCAAGGTGTATCCATTGAGGCCTTCTAATAAATACCTACTTTATTTTTAACTCTGTCTAGCCTCTGTTCTAGGTCAGCATTCACAATGCATCAACATATAATAAAGTCCATGGACGTTCTGAGGTATTGCTGACTTGCAAGTGAAATCCCAAACCATCCAGTAATTTCATTCTATTTAAATTAGTGGTTTTGTAAAACTTCTATTTTTTTTTCAGTGTTTTTCTTGCCTTTCATGAAGAACATTTAAATCACAACAGTAAAGAAAGAGTTTGAAATTACATCTATGTCCTATCCCCTTCAAAATTCCCAGCTATCATGTCATTGTTGAATTTTAATTTCTAGGAATACTTCAGAAAAATATGAAAGATGTCCTGTTTTATACCAGCTCCAAAAAATCAGTTAATGGGAGTACCATGGACCAATTGATAAAGAACTAGAACCTTAACAAGCCTTTTTGAAATATTATAGGCTTTTTCTAATTATTTTTTTTCTTCTAAAATAGCACACAAATTCTCACAAACTATGATACAGAACTTCCTATATAAACCATTACTGAAAACTTCCTTTTTATTCATAAAGTACCAATGCAAAATTGCATGATTATATTTTAAGATGCAATCAATATCTCAAATTAGTTTTTAGCTTGTTAACAATTTAACATTTGCAAAGAAAAAGAGGACAATAAATTTGGTATTGATTTGTTGTGTTTTGACATGAAATCCCTAGAAAAAGTGATTGCAACTTGACAGAGATTAACAACATAAAAATTTCCAGTAGTTTGTTTACTCACACATTATCTCAGAGCTAATTACATAAAAGGTATTGTGTGCATCCGAGCCAATACAAAGAGTATCTCTTGATATGTTTGGACTAACAATGAAAAAACCACAAGGTCCTTGCATAGAGACATTCCCCAAACCTCAAATCAGTCACAGAGAAAAAAAGATGAGTCATAGCTATTAATGAAATTCTTTTTCTGGGTTCTTCTGTCAGCAGATCACTTAAAGTACAATATATCAGGTTTCAACACATCTTCATGCACAGAGACACAATCTGCATTTGTGCTCTTGGTCTCTGCGTGTAGGCAACAGGTTACTCATGAGACATTGAAAACGTGCAGCAACAGGAAACAAAAAAGGGAAAAAAAGTTAGAACTTTTTCCCAAAACTGATAAGAAATGCAGCATTACCAGTGTTGCATAGTATAGTGACCAAAATGAAAAGGATTTTCTGTCAACTTAATTAGGCAATACAGTAACTATAAATCTGCTCAGAAGTATAGTTGTGGCTAAAAAAGGACAGTAAACCACTACATTTTTCAACTTTCCATATTTCTCTGTAAATTATTAATAAATTGAGGAGGTGCAGATCCTCTTCCTCATATTTTCAAGCAGTATGGAAAGGGTTTTGAAATATTTTAAAATTCTAGAAAAATATTTTTCCTCACTGCCTGTAAATATAAAAATGTATTTGACCGACTGAATTATGTTTATGAGCAACATTAGACAAATAAGTATGTATAAAAAAAACTATGTATAACTATTCTATTTAAATCACTTCAAAAATTTCCTAAGGTGTAGGTTGGATTCCCCACCCCCCCACCCCAGCTTCTCCCTATCTCAGTCAGTCATTATAGTCTCTTTATTAATTTGGGATTTAGAAATGCATTTCTTTTTAAGGGGAAAAATAAAAACAAAAAAAGTATTCTAGAATCATAGAATATATTGAGTTTGAAGGGACGCACAAGGATCATTGATGTTTAACACCTAGGCCTAAACAGGACAAGCTCAAGAATTGCACCATGTGCCTGAGAGTATTGTGATAAAGAGAAAAAAAAATAGTTATGACAAAAAATTATTTATTTTTCCTGGGAAGAAAAACAAAACAAGACCTTGTAATATATTCCAGGAAGGAAACAACAGTCTGTTCCAGAAAAGTGGATCCTTTTTGGATATATCAGAATTTTGATTCCTACATATGATGGAATGATAATACTAATTTTTGTGTATCACCGAATAAATAATCAAATATCTTAAAGTATTGCTTTATTATTATCAGCAGTCATAAGATAAGTCTGAACTAAGTAATTTTCTGCAATTAATTATATGAGATATGCAGGGAATCTCCTTAATAAACACTCAAAATTACTATGAATGACAATATTTACCCCCTTGTACTACTGCTGTGAAACAGCATAATAAATTGGAACAGGTTGCAGTTCACTAGGTGAGGTATACTGAAAATCCATTAGATTAATTACTTCTCATAAGTATAATTATATTTACAGTATGCTACATTTCTAGATGTCTAATGGGCTTCAAAGAAGTGCAAGGTATAATTAAAAATTTTATCTGTAAAGGCAAATCACTAAGCTTAAAAAGAAAAATTCTTCCAGCTCAGACAGGAAACAGCAGGCTTCACTTTCCCTAATTTGTAACTGCATTATCTAAATAAAGAACTCGCGTTCTGCAAACCATAGCTAACACTGAAAATACACCATGGCTTAACAGTGAAAAATATGTGTTTGAGAAAATCTATAATCCTTTAAAATGGATGCGTTCTTACTGGATCTGAACTGAGGATGTTTTTGTTGTTTATGTCAGGTAAATACCTGGTTCAGCAGTTTCAGCCAACTGAAAATGTGATGTCACTTGTTACTGAGTTGTATATAGTGAGCAGTCATGAAGAATAGATAGAAAATTTCATAATTTAAATTATGCATGCTAAAATCACTTTGTTATTAGCAGAATGAAATAGATACTCACAAAGTATTAGACTGTAAGAGAAAAAAAAAAAAAAAACCAAAAAACAAACCAAAACAGGTATAGGACATGTATGTATCTCCATCTCATTAAACTTCTTTCTCCCAAGGGTGATTGTATGATATACTTTAGATATATAAAATCAAACAAGATGAAGCTCACCTCTAAAACTCATATCTTATCACAATGTTGACAAAATATTCTAGAATCTGTTTTGTCATATAATTGCCTAAACCTTCCTTAAAAAATGATAATTTCTTTCTAACTTGTAATGATGATATAATGCTTCCAGTAACCTTTTACTTTAGACAAATCCATTTCTTTCTTCAGCTCTATCCCCTGGGAAATACAGTTTCAAGATTCTAGTGTACTCAGATGCAGTCGCCCATAAAGACTCTGAAATAGTTCTCATAAATCCCTTTTATAATCTTTTTAGTTTTCCATTTGCACTATTTTCTCACAGCCTCTAACCTATTGTCCTTAGAGTGTGCAGTTCTTCCATGTTACATATCTGATAGCTCTACTTCCCTGGATGGAGCTGGAGTTCAGCTCATAACATCTGCATCGAAAGAGAGAGAGAAGAAACACAGGATTTTGTCATCTTTATCCTCATTTGAATTTTGTCATACTTTAGTCTCTATTTTCCCTGAAATCATAGTGGAGTTACTGCCTTTTTCTGGATAAATGGGGGAGGACACAGGAAAGCCTTATTTTTAGAGGTGGCAATTGTTCTAAAAGCCAATGAAGACTGTTGTGTATGGATCTACATTTAAATCATGGGATCTTGGAGCATTTCCGATCTCCAGGAAACAAGTGACCAAACATTTTCTTAGACTGGGCAAACAATCTTACTGCCTCACCATTCTGGTGCGGAAACTAGAATAACAAGAATGAAAAAGGAAAACTAGAATAACCTGGGGAGCAGGATTATCCAAAGTCTCACTCTGAGACCTAGAATCCTATATTTCATTATGCAAAAACAATCTTTAATCAACATACTCTTTTTCAAAGACAGTCATAAGTGCAGTGACATTTCTGAACATAATCCATGTAATCTTATAATTTAAATTGACCACAAATAAAGGTTGGATCTCATCTAGAGACTTTTGAAGTTGCATATTTACTTTTCTTTTTATTCACATCTTTTCAATCAGATTCTTCCTTTACAGAATCTTATTTTAAAAGGAAGTGGAGATGAAACATTTATTGAAGAAAAATAATCAAGAATAAATGAAATTTCTTATTTTTCTTCTTTTATTTAAATACAAAGAATTAACAGATGACTGAAAACCAGTAGATTGAAGGGGAAAACAAAACAAAACACAAACAAATAACCTCCCTGAAACAACAAAAACCCAACAAAAGCAATAACAGAACTCAACAAAACAAAACAAAAAAATACAAAAAAACCCCAAAAAACCAAAAACAAAACAAAACAAAAAACCTAAACAAACCAACCAACCGATCAAAAAAAATATCCCAACCCCCCAAAAGCTCAGTTCAGAAGGCTTTTATTTCTAAACTTAATTTTCATTACTCTCCTTTTTAAGGTATTACAACATTCAGTGTTTTTTATTGGAGTTATAAGCAGGTTATTCTATTGTTTAGATCTGCTGAATATGTTTTATTCTGAAAATAAATTTATAAGTTTAATTTAACTAGAGACAAAGCAGGCCATTGATGCTGCTCCTTCTCATAAAACTGTCTGTTAGGAACAGTCTAAATTGACAAGCAATTGACCTCCTTGTGTCCCTCTCAGGAAAAATGTGAAAACTGACTTAATCAGGTTAAGATATGCAATCATATTGATGTGAGGGTATGATTTAGCATCTGATTGCACATAAATGTCAGATACATTTAGGATGAGCATCAAATAATAAAAGATACAGAAAAAGAGCATTCTTCACATAGAAAAAAATTGTAACTCTTATAAGAGTTCTTTTATGAAGCTATATTTTATTTTTGCAGTGATTTCCTTGCCTTTAATAAAGAAAACTTCAGCAAAAGCAAAGAAAAAGTTTGAACCTTTATCTAGCTCCTATTTCTTTCAGAATTCTCAGGTATCATTCCATTGCTGACATTTAATTTCCAGGAATAATTGAGAAAATTCTCAAATATGTTCTGTTTTGTACCAGCTCCAGAAAAATCAATCAATAGTAGTGCAATGGACCAATTGATATAGGATTAGAAATTTAATGAGACTTTTTGAAAGGAAAAAAAAATGAAAAAAGAAGTCTTATATTCTTTTGGTGCCTTGTATCCATAAATATATTTGAAGCATACTCTCCTCCAAGCAAAATCAAGGGATACGTACTAATAATTAATTAGGTTTCTTATATTAGCTTGTGGGGCGGTTTGTTGCTCTTGAGAATACCTTATTTTCAATAATAAGGAACATTTAACAAGGAATCAATGCTGGCATGTTCATTCCAAAGTTATGTTTTGGGATTCTAGTTTATAATGCTTGACTTTGAAAACAGGCATTTGAAGACTGTTAACTACATCCACTGCCTTCCCTTCATCCACTACTTGGATGTTCTTGTCATAAAAGGATATTAAATTGGGTAGAAAGGACTTGGTTTCTGTGAATCCAGGTTGATGATTGTATTATTCTTTAAATGTCTTTCAGTAGCATCCAGTAAAATCTCCATCATTTTTCCAGGAACTGAGGTTAGACTAACAGTCCTGTAGTCCCCTTGGTCTTTGTTCACACCCTTTTTGTAGACTGGAATAACATTGACCAGATTCCAATCATGAGGACTTCCTCAGGCTCCCAAAAACTTTGGTAGGGGGTTGAGAGGGGTCCTGCCACAATAGCTGCTATCTCTTTCAGGTTTAGGGTTATATCACATCAATCCCCAAGGACTGTGAATATCCAATTTATACAGCTGTTCCCTGAAAATTACACTGTCCACAAGTGGAACACCAATGTTCCCACACACCTATTCCTCTGACTCAGGGGATCAGGCAGCCCAATGTCTATCAATATTACTACAAACTGAAATAAAAGAAAAAAAAACATTTCTTAATTTCTATTAGTCAGATAAGTGTCTTCAACAAGTATGAGTCCAATGTTTTCTTTAGACCTACTATTGCTATTAACATACATTAAAAAGCTGTTCTTATTAGTCAGTTTAAAATTTAATTGAATTTTACTCATTCATATCTTCACCCTGCATCCATGAACTGTGATTCTGTAATTCATTGCAACTACTGACCTCCCTTTCAGAAACCATAAAATTCCCTTTATATTTGGAGTCCCACAAGGAATTTCCTGTTCAGCCAAGCTGGTCTTCTGCTCTGCTGGCTTGATTTACAGCATGGAAGAATTACTTGTTTGCACAGTGGAATTGCCTGATGCAAATATGAAGAACTTGGTGAATAAAAGATCACTTTGGGCAATCCTTTCCACACACTGGGATTCAGGTTGCTTAGGCTGTCTTAGTTCATATGGCCACAAAATGATTGTCCCAAAATAAAGGTGATTGCTAAAGATTAATATATCTTCTGGTCAAATAGTAAATGCTGTGACCAGTTGCTCCTGGGATATCTGAAGTTCTTCATAAACATGCTGACAACTACTTGCATGAGTAAAGTCAAGAGAAATGTTTTCTATTCAAGGTGGAAGAAAGACAGTAGAAGGGAAAATTAATATTACAACAAAGACTGTAAAACAAGCAAGACCTAATTAAAATTAATTTAGATGTTATATTCTTTCTACTTTTATTTGAAAAACTTCCATTTTAGGCAATATATCCAAAATTATAGTATTGCTGAGAAGGATGCAGATTACCAAAAAAATTAAGGTCTGGCATTTTTATCCACACACATTTGAAAGAGACTTCACTGTAGTCCTCAAAAATTGCATCAGGATTTCGTCCTCCAGACTTTCTTGGTCTTTTTTGTTTTGTATTGTTTTATCATCTTGCAGAATAAAACAAAAGATTGTGATTATTTAATTGTAAAACTAATCAACTCTCACAGAGTGTCCATACTCCACGTCTCATGCTTTTTCGGTAGAGAGCACAAAATAATTCACTGTCTAATCTCAACCCCAAATTGAGGGTTTAGAGAACAGGGACCTCTCATACTCTCCTAATTATAAATCTTCACAAAATATAAGAATAACTGTAATTTTACGTATGTATGATAAAGATTTCCTGCATGCTTTCCAGGTTTTTGTTTATTTTATTTTTAGAAAGAATAAAAATGTGCTCTTCTCTTACATAAAAACATGATTATTACAATGAGAGATTTAAATGTTTTATCTTCAAAATTATAATAATAAATTAGTAGGTAGAGTTGTTGTGTTTTGGGATTATTGTGCTTTCATATAATTTTGTCACTTTTTCTGTCCCTCTGTTGTTGTTGCTGTTTTTGTTGCAAGTTACTGTCATAAAAAAATACAAAGCCCTATTAATGTAACACTTGATCGAAACAGTGCAAAAAGCTTCTTATTGTCTGTCTATAAAGGATAAATGGATATTTTGATATTCTTTTACAAAACTTCCCCGTCCTTGCTTTCTTCTCCTTTACTATTCACTATGCAACTTTCCTTTTACACTGTTTTAGATTTTATAATTGAGTCTGTGAATGCTGTTGGATTAATAAATGCCGTAGAGACAAAAGTTTATTTTTTTTGCAGCAGGACAGTATATCCTCAGTGTACAGTTTTTCATGGGATTACTGTAATCTTTCTTCTCCCTTTATTTCCTTGTTTTATTTTCTGAAAATCACTTTGAGGAGTCTTTAGAGATTGCCTCTTCACACAAATCTGAGGAATATTTCTTAACACTTGACACCACCTGCTCTGAATGAAGCACACTTAAATCTACACATAGAAACCTAGACACTTTGGAGAAGTGCTCAACAGGAAAAAAATGACTGAGGGGGAGAAGAAACTTAAGAACATGTTGATGGCCCCTTGGTTTCTTAATTATTCCTATTTTAAAATAAATATGTAATTTTAAGGAGAAATACATGATACTTTAAAAATTCAGTTTTAAGAAAAACATTGGAATGGAAGGGAAATGGCTGTATTACTAAAAGAATATTAATGATAGGGAAGAAGCAAAGAGGAAAAAAGCCATGGGGTTTCAATATTTTGATTTTCCTAGTAAATGATTTCATGGTTTGGTCATTTTCTGCATTTCTTCTTTAAAAAAAATATATATTTAGAATGCAGAATCTGTTGAAATGTCAAGGCCCTTAGACTTTTTAGTGATCTGAAAAAGATATGCTGTGGTCATGACATTTGCATTTGATTAGCAAAGGCAATATAACTCAGTATGACATTCTGTTAAGGAGGATTAAATATTACATGTGTAAGGTGGTCAAAGAATTTACAAGAATTTCTGTTTATTTCTGTGCAGTTTAAAAGTGTAATTCTGAAACTAAGTTTTTAGAATAAGGTAATAAAGATTTTTTCTCCTATTTGTGTTTAGCAGCCATTTTGATTCCTTTTCCTCTTCTCTATGAAATTACTAGAGCTGTTTACAGCTTCTGTTTTAGACACCTATACCTAAGTCTCTTCTAAGTGTAAGGTATTTCTCAGTATACAGACTTGAAGCTTAACCTATAGATAGGTAAAAACAAACAAGACCAATGTTTTTAGATTGTTAGGAGAAAGGAAAACTGGTGAAAAAAAAGTGCTGAAAAAGAAGACTGCACTGAAAAAGATAAATTAGCTGTATAGAGCATAATTTTATATCAAAAATGTTGATTTGAGGGTCACATATCTCGGCTTGCTCATATCACATAATTTGAGATGGTTAGTGAGACCTGTTATTTGGGTCACCTGAACAGTTTGTATGTCATCTGAAAAAAATCTTTAAAAATACTCTGCTAGCAGTGGAAGCACATTATTAGAGAAGAAAACTTGTGACTGGAAACTTAAATCTATTCTTCTCAACAGATACACTTTCCTCTTGCATCCAGCTTCAACTTCATGAGCATCATGCCAGAGTTCAAGAAGCATTTGGGTAAACTCTTTAAGACACATGGTGTGGTTCTTGGGTCTGTCCTATGCAGAGCAAAGAGCTGGACTTTGATGATCCCTGTGGGCCTCTTCCAACTCAGGAAACTCTAAATAAGATTTAAAAAAAGAAAAAAGATGGAGAGAAAGTAGATGATGTCATCCCATGCTACAATGTCAACAGTGAAGACAGAAAGCCTAAACTCCGAATAAAACATGCGTTGGTGTATTCAGAGCAATCAGATGACAGGAAAGAGATGTCAATTAGTACATGAAGGTTAAATGTCCATTCAGAAGGGCATTTTTAAGCCGAAAGTTTTATATGGAGAAATACATTGGATGTCAGTGCATGCATGCACACTTCTATGGTTAGTTTAGCCAATATATTTTCTAATAATTCCTCTGTATTAATGTATTGCTTCCAATATGAAGTTTCTACCGTATTATATTTTTGAAATACCACAATGTATTAAAAAAGAGAAAGTGTTCTTTTCAAGCACTTCAAGGTATCTTTTAGAAAAACCCCGACACACAAAAACCCTAAGAATCCTTCACAGTCTCTAATCCACTCCATGGAAAGAAAATAATGGGATTAGATCACTATCATGGTTTCTTTCATTGAGTTAAATGGAGACCACTGTGCTCTTCAATGCAGCAGAGCATGGAAACACTTTTGTTGGCATTAAAGTCAGATGTCCTCATTACGCTCATTATGTTTAATCATGTCATTATCAAAACCCGTCCTGCACCTGACAGAAAAATCCTAGTATTAACAGCTGCTTAAGACTAAATAAAGAACTAGTCTTAACTAATTTTCTGTCTGGAATTTTAAATCGTTGGCTTCATTATTAAGTCGCAGTGACTAATTTTGATCTCCATTTCACTGCAGTGTTTCTACTGTATCTGAGAAGGTTCTTTCATGTCTTCATTTTACAGTTCAGCCATTTCATGGGTATATGGGTAGCTGGTTTAGATGACCACTCCTGAACAGTGACAATATGGAATTCATCAAAATGTACTAAACCTAGTAGAATTATGGCAAATATATTAAAGGATTTATTAAATCCTTTCTAGAAGGATAATTTCTCTTTAATATGATCATAACAGAACATTTAAATACGTCAGTTATATTAGCTTATATATTCAGTCAGTTACATTAGCTTTAGACACATATATCTGGCAGATATACCCTCTGTGGTTTCTTTTCAGCCTGTAGTTTTATCACATGTACAGGTTCACTGAAAATGTAATATTTCAGGAATTTTTATTGAAAATAAAGATTGATCTATATAATAAAAAGATACCTTTTAAAAGTTGATATCAAGTCTAAACTTATATTTTATACACCATTCATATATATATATATCTCGACATAAGAAGTCACAAGCATACTTTCATACTATTTTGTCATGTAAGCAATAATTATAATCACAAGATGAAAAAAGAGACAGGTTATTAAATATTATTTTTGTAAATAGTTTCACAATAAGATTTAATTTCCATATAAAATTCTTTCTAATAATTCTAAAAAATCTTTTTTCTTTTTTTTTTTTAATTTAAGAAGAGATTTAGAATTCGCTGATCCTCTCCTAATGGTTTTAATGTGTGTTGAAATATAAAAAGTAAATATTTTAATCATTACATAACATCATCTTTATTAATCTACATTGACTTTGCTTTTCCTATAAATTGCATTTCCTGAAGTGTCATGGCTCTTGTGTTTGCTTAGTTCCTTAGAGGAGGCAGTTTAAAGTAAATTTCTATGGTTCATCCTCTACTTCTTCACAATTCACTATCTTATGTACCTGCAAATTTTAGCTATCATTACCAAGAAAAATTACAGAATTCAGGAAAAAGAACAAAAAAGAGATACAGGGAGATGGAGGGAATTACTTCAGATAATGATAAATAATCTAAAAATAGGAGTTTAGCTAAACAAAATCTATGGTGGATGAGAGATAGCAAGACAGAGAGGGAGAGAGAAGAAAAGAAAATATTTTATATGGAAAACCAGCTATCCTAGAAGTAAAGAGGCAAGATTAACAAATGGAATGTTTAGAATGAATATCTGTAGATATTCTGACAGGGAGATGTAATAGGATTTGGAATAGTCTCCTAAGGGTAGTGGTAGAAGATTCATCATTTAGCATTTTCAACACTAGACAGGACAAAGCACGGGAAAAAATATAGTTAGAGAAAATCCTGCCTTGACAGAGAGATGAAATGAATAATCTAATAGGCCTTTTCCATCTCTAACTTGTTGCTATGAAACTGCCAGAAAAGACTAAATTTAATCTTCTTGGTGTCTTTTATTCTTTTATACATAAATTATCTTAATCTTTCCTGTGCATTTTCTACCTCCTCTGTCTCCTTTAACACAGATTTAGAACAGGTATTTAAAATGCTTTTATTCTATTTCCTCAACTGTTGCAACTTAATTTTAGTTCTCATATGAACGAAACATGAAAAATGAATAGTGGTTTGCTCTGTATTGGAGATGAGCAAGAATTTTTTATTTCAGTGTTTTCTCTTGGAATTGTTAGGATTTTCACTGAGTTTCTATAAAATTTTAGACAGTAGTTCCAAACACAGAAAAAATTAAAAATAATCTCTAATTACTTGCCATGTTTTGAATATTTTATTTAGAAATTATATTAAAAAGATGGTTTACATAAAAATTTAAAAAAATTCAAGAGCGATACTGCTGAAGAAAACATAAATATCACTGAAATCTTTCAGGCAGTACATTTTACTGTTCTGTTACCGTTGATGATTTTGTTTGCATTCATATGTGCTGTTTTCTTTTAGCCAAGAAAATGGCTGTGGATACTTTATTCTCAGAGGATGGTATAGACATGTGTCACAGTGAAGTTACCGTACAAGCGTACCTTCTCAACTCTGAAATTGTCTTCAGAGAGCCAAGTGCTGTTGTGGTGTGTTGCAATGTCCTGTTTTAAACTTCCGAGTCCCTTCCCAGGTGTGCTTATGCCTCTCTCCCTGCCCCCTCGCCCCCTTGCTGAGTGTGCCCTGTCAATCAGGCTAACATACCAGCAAGGCGTCGTGTGATTCGTCGATTTCAAAGGATGCTCCTCAGGCCTGGGGGTCATTGGCCTGTCTAAGTGTCATCCTCCCTTGAGACCCTGCCCCCTTCACCTGGTTGGTAACTCACCTGTCCCCTCCCCTTCCCCTGTCCCCGAGCTTATAAGGTTAATGAGACCATGCGGCCGGCATTCTGTTAGCAGCAGTGGCCCAGTGCAGACCTCTGTACCAATGGAATAAACATCTGGCAACCTTCTAGCAGAATCCGCTTCCTTCTCTTCACCATCGCCAGAAGCTCTCTCCTGAGGTAAACGGAGTCCTGTCTTGTGCCCCACTGCACTCTGCCGCCAGCCAAGGTATCTCTGGGGTAAAACACCGCAGTGCTGCCTTCGGCCCAGCAGCGAGGGTCAGAACTGGCCTAGGCACCATCTAACTGGTTATATTGGGATACATATTCCAATAAAGTGCCACTGGAGGCTTGGGAGTGACAAGCCACAAGAGACAGACCACAAATTCCAGAGAAGGTCCTGTGAGGATCAAAGCTTTGTCACCCGTGTCAGAACGGAAAAGGAGAGGGAAAAAAATATTGTTGTGATGTGCCAAATGCATAAGTGGAATTAACAGTGTGATTCATGGAAAAACCCACACACAATACACTACTTTATGGTTTCAATAATTGCTTTCAATGACTTAATTTTCTGAAGATCTCTAATTGCTCTTGAGGTCAGAAAGCCAGGTGGGTTTGGCATGTTTTACTACTGGCTTAATGAGTCTGAGATAAGCAAATGTCATGATCCATGGAGGGATTAATTACTGCTAAATTGGTGGTACTTTTGCTTATTGCTTGACTGAAGGAACTTGTATTTTATTTACACAACTTTTGAAATACTGACTTTAGTTCTGAAATTGAAATTTTCCTTTTCTCTTTAAACAGCAATAATAAAAGCAATTGAAAGTTACTGTTCTTTTAAAGATTTGTAGTTTATTTACCATTTCATGCCATTACTTAATAGCTCAGAACACCAAAAAATCTGAAACTAGGAGTTGTGCCTTCACTTTTTCTCAGTATTTTGAACAGTTAACTGGCTCAAAATATTGTGACTAATATGTTATGTAAATAATTCAGTTCTGGCAAAAGTATATATTGGTTTGTGCAGAGACAAATACCTGAAAACTGTGGCTTTAATGAGATTTCTTTTTTACTAATGCAATTGAAAAATGTAATTCCAAATCCCTTTGGGAATTTGCATAGTATCAATGAGAATTATTCTAAAACACACTTCTGGCATGAGGAAGGATGAGTGTACTAAATAAATAGTGTTCATATTTTTAAGATTTTTACAGCCTTTTGTAGAGGCTACATTCTCTACATTAGAAAGTGAAATACAGGAAAACCTTTTCTTTGCCATGAAGACAAGTGGCTGAGCATTTCCTTCTGATTGTCCCCCATAGCTAAACTCTTTTCTCCCCATAAGCAGAATTAATACTGTACTGAATCTTGGGAACAATATGGCTCATCCATGACTCTTCCTCGCCCATGTCCTAGGAACTGCCTGGGCAGCATTAGCTGCCATGAAAGCAAAACTTCTAAGGTTGGTAGGGAGTGTGCTTGCCTGCTTTCCACTGTGCAGATATTCAAGGTCTTGGGTGACCAGCTTCAAACAACTCTGTTACAAGGGTTTTGAAAATGATAAGCAGTGGAGCTGTCCCTTCCTTAGGGTTGTCCTCAGGATGTTTCAGACTGGGCTCTTTAAATCCCTCTGTTCTAAAAGAGCAGAGGAATTTAAAGGAAGTTTCTCCTGAAAACATCAGTTTTGATATTTTGATATATTGTGCCTTTCCTATCAAATTCAAGCCCAGAATACAAAAGAGAAAAAGGAGATCTTAAAATAAATAAATAAAATGGCAAAGCATGAACATGAGAGAAAAATCTAAAAACGATGCCTGTTGTAATAATACTTGACATTCAATTACTCTGCCTAGAAGATACACTACTGCACTGCTATCTGCACATATGCATAAGTAGCTACTCTGATTAATATTTGCACAAGAATATGAAAAGAAATATTGATTTGAAACTTATTATAAAGATCTGCCATAGAAGCTTGTTAAAATATTCAATTTCTGGTTGCTTAAGTGGGGATGGCACTTTAAAATATTTTCCTAATAATTACTAATTTTTTGATATTTACTGTATTGTCATTATTCCAAAAGAATTATTTTGGAATTAGTGAAGATGTCATACAGATTTCTAACAGTAATTCAACATTGTCACATGTATAACAGATAAAATTAAGAATTATTGTGCTTCAATTTTCAGTGTACATTATCATTATAAATAAGGGAAATACTTTGCTTCTTTTGGAAGTAAGAGGAAAATAAGTAGGAAGCTATATGGGAATGGTACTATAACTCTAGGCTACAGAAAGTGTTATCCATGTCCCCTTTATTGGAAAATGTTCAGAATGGTGTTGTGAGAACCATCTTCAAGCATCCAATTTGTTACCGTGTGACTCTTATCCAGATACTCCATTTCTGCTTTAGCTAGGTACACTAGTGCAGGGAGGCTGTCAAAGTTCTGGCAGATTTTAAAGTAACAAGAGATAAAAAGATCGCTTCAGGCTTACAGATGTGAGTCCCACATGTGGTTATCTTGCTGTAACATATGTGTGACTGGTCTGCAGTTCTTTTTGAGAAAGATGCACACAGACCTCATAATCTCTCTCCTTGGATGCTGGGAGTATCAGCCTTTAACTTTAGGAGTGACTTTCATTCAGAGAGACTTTATCAAACAGCCAAATTCATGAAA
Organism: Zonotrichia albicollis; assembly: GCF_047830755.1. Taxonomy (NCBI): domain Eukaryota; kingdom Metazoa; phylum Chordata; class Aves; order Passeriformes; family Passerellidae; genus Zonotrichia; species Zonotrichia albicollis. The sequence goes on from NC_133820.1 coordinate 71,859,397, forward strand.
TTTTTGCGCAGAAAAGGCTGGATATTGAAAGAAGTGCAACTTTGCCATCAGGTGCTCACCTCACTGATGAGTATTCACACTTTATAATTTGCAAAATTCCTGACATGTAAAGGAAAGCAGTGAAGTCCCATCAGTTTGGAAATACACCTTGAAATTAATAAGATTGTGTATTGGCAATAATAATAATAATAAAGTTGTCTCATTTAACATTAGAAAATACCAGTTTGTTACAGAACATTTTTGATACATACAGAAAAGATGAAGAAAATGATGAACCCCATTGCATTCACCACCTATTATTTAATTCAAATACCAATGTACTTTCCTGAATCCATTCTTAAAACTTATATAGAATTAGCAGTATGAAAAGCCCAAGCAGCACCATTCTGCAAGGAATAGAACATTCATGACATTATTAGCAGTTAGGAGTGATAAATATTGTGTTGAATCACTAACTTCCTAATAACAAACAGGAATTGAAAAATATAAAAAAATTAAAGAAACATGGATGGATGGCTCAAAAGACTGACGACAGTGGTCAAAGTTAAGGAAAAAAAAAGGATGGAGCAAAGTGAATTATGAAGTAAATACCATGATTGCTGTACATAGCTAGTGCACATCAACAAGAAATATTAGGTATTTTTAAGCATTTTGCTTGGGGATAAAATGCTACTGAAATCTTCATTAACTAAAATACCTAGTAATCTTGAGTCTTTGAAACATGAAAGGACTTGAAGTAAAATCCTTGTCTTTAACTCATTCTATGTTTTATATAGCTTATCAAAGTCAGGGAAAAATTCATGTGCAATTATCTGACATGCTGCTATACAAGTTTTTGATCTGTGGACTGTATCTGTCAAGAAAATGAAGGCAAAATATTACAGCTGCTGGGATTTTTCTAATAACACATTCCATCATTTATCCTGTCCCCCACTTGAGGGATTAGTCAGATTTTTTAATATTTATACTCAAACATTTTTGTTTGTTTGTTTCCTGTGTTTGAATCTTATTCTTTATTTTCAATTTGATTTTACTTTCAGCTAGTATAATTTTACATATTATTGCCCTGATGAATCTATGCAGGCCAGTCATATTCAGAAATATACAAAATATTGTTTAATATATCAGTAAATGTATTACAAACTGTACATTATTATGAATATTGTTTCAAATTTTTGGCTTGGTCATTAAAGCTGAACACTATAGTGTAATGTTCTGAAGTTTGTTTCCTCAGCAGATGTTGAATTATTACGTTATAATAATGTGTCCATAACTATGTTCTGTCTTCCCTTCTAAATGAAAACGCAAGAATATAGCTAAGAAATTGCAAAATATTTACCACCAAGTAGAACTTGTACTTGTAAAGAAGAAAAATATGAAAATAAATTAAAAAAAAAAAAAGATAGATAGATAGATAGATAGATAGATAGATAGATAGATGGATGGATGGATGGATGGATGGATGGATAGATAGATAGATAGATAGATAGATAGATAGATAGATAGATAGATAGATAGATAGATAGATAGATAGATAGATTCACCTTGAAATTAAGATGACTAAAAGTAGATGTCTAATTGTAGGCATGAACATTTGAATTAAGGGTTTGATGTTCTATTTCTACAGCCTTAGGATAACTGTGCTCTTTGAGATCATGTAGAGAACTGAAGACACTTCTATGGCCTGGTATTTATAAACCAGGACTTAATCTTTTATGGGGCAGTTGAAGACAAGTAGGTACCCCGCAACACCCAAAAATACCACTAAAAGTGTATGTTTGCCCAATTAATTGGCCATAGTCACTACTATCAATGTAACCTGGACAGAAATTCAACTCACCGTAAAGTAGATACTGAGGACCCAAATCTATACAAGCACCTAGAGTGACTAAAACACCCTAGAGATTCTCAAACATTCTGATGGAATTGAGAGAGACAGCAAACAACATTTGAGATATTCAGGCTCTTCTGGAGTGGCAAATGAAACAAAGGCAGAGCACTTCAAAACTTCCCAAATGGTACAAGACTTGTGTATGTATGCTGACATAAGAAATTACTTTGTTTTATCTAGTCAGGTAAAACATATTCTAAACACTTGGACTCTATGGAAGCAACTCAGAGAAGTTGTCTAAATAAAGAGATTTAAAGCCATCTCACATTCTGACACACCATAACTTCTGCCACCTAACTTCCAGCTGCCTGGAGCTATTTGAAGCATAGATGTGGTTTGACTCCTTTAGCAAGATTTATAAGAGATCTATCAATTTATCAACTGCTTTAGCCTCAGTCATAAAACCTCATTAAACTTTTATTTTTTTTGTATTATTATTTTTTTACTTACAAGAAACAAAAGAGATTGTAGAAGTAAGTGGAATTTCTACATTTATTCTGACCCTTTTTTTTCTTTTCACATTCTCTTTTACATCACTGTCTCTAGTACAGTGTTTCATTTTCTTTTCAGGTGTTCTTACAGAAGGTGTAAATTGTTCACTTCAAAATGAATATAAAAATAGTCAGTGGAAATGACCCTGTCTGATTTAATATGTTAAAAACAGATCTTATTAAGGAAAAAAAAAACAGAACAGGCAAACTCTCAAGGATAAAAAGGGCAAGGAAGATAGAAAATCTGGAGTTTGACACCAACCAAGTTTATAGCCCAAGATGAAAAAATCACTTAACATGCTTGACACAGTTTGTGCTCCAAACTATTAGGACATTTTTGAGCCAAGGTTTGCCATTCTTAGAAAACCCAGTTATATTTTCACACATATCATGTGGATTTTTTTCTTTTTTTTAAATTTTTTTCTTTTATTTTTTATAAAAACAAAGAATAGAATCTAAAAATATTTCTGGAATACAACCGTAGAGCATTTTGTCTAAAAATATTGAGGGTGTTTCTTAGATAATACGGACTCATTTGAATTCCAGACCTACTTGCCATACTTCAGCACAGCCACGTACTTGAGGACCACTAGCAACCAGTGACAGGAGTTGGTGTGACTTCTGAGAATTTTATGGCTTCTTACCTCTAATTGCTGAATTAATAGAATCCATTTTTCCTCAGATCTCTCCACAGAGGCAGCTGTGGGTCTCAGAACACCTGGAAATCCAGTTTACTGAAGCTTGTCAAGGGAGCCAAGCTATTCTCAGAGGATGTATAAATCACAGACATTATAAAACAGAGCTGAGTGCCTGGAATTTGAAAACTGGATATACTCTTATTTACTTTTTCCGCAGAATACAAGTCAGAGAGTTTCAATACTGCTTTTTAAATTAGAGTTCCAGGATCTGGCTGACTAAAGATCCAGAAAACAGAAGAGCTAGTTGGTTGTAGGAGAATATTTGGAGTTCTTTATCTAAAGACAAGTAGATAATGGTGAACTACACCAATATATATGATGGCAGTTGAACAGTGAGGAAACTCTTAAAAAAATTTTGACAGCTACTTCAGAAATCCTTGAAAATTAAAAAAATTCCTATTAAATGAAAATCTATTTGAATTCAAAAGACCCAAAGACTGATAGTTGTTTTCAATTAATAATGTTCTATTAAAATTAATTTTTCAGGTTCCTCTGTAAATACTACCAGATTTACATTTGTTTATATCATGCTAACATGTAACTTTATCAGGAAACAAAGTGTGATGTGTTGAAAACTTTTAAATAAAATATATTAATAAATGTTACCTTTTAATACAGTTCTTAAATGCTTCTACATATCATTATAAATGCAGGAATTGAATTAGATTTTATTACCATTATCATTAAAAATTGAATATTTTCAATATGGATAGATTACTATATTATATATAATATTATTATAATATTTTGAATATGGATGGAATATTCACTTATGTGACATAATCTAGGTCTTAATTTGCTGGGGGAACACCTCTTTGCTCATGTAATAGCACTGAACAATTAACAAAACAGTGTAAAGGAAACCAAAGTGGTCTTGATGTTGTAACTTTCTCATTTACCACTGCATTTTGAAGGTATTTAAACAGAGATTTAAGGAAGACAAGACTTGACATAGCCATGTAATTTTATCCTATGATGTTACTATATTCTTGTCCTGACCTCATTAATTGATAGTGAAAATTATATAGGCAAACAATAACTTTGCATCTGGAGATACTGAACTAGTTGATATCTTAAACAATGAAAAGCAAAGACAAATTATAATTCTGCTGCTTGAACTCTAAATGAAATCTCAATTTTTGTCATCCTTTTTAAGTGCAAAATAATCCATTAGGAGATCAAGATGTATGATTAGTGGATTGAGAGCAGTCCTTAAGGAGAAGGACTTGAGAACATGAATGAAAAATGGAATATGACTCAGCAATGTATGCTTACAGCTCAAGCAGCTGATTGTCTTCTGGGCTGCATCAAAAGAAGTGAGACCAGCGCGTCAATGGAGGTGATTCTGTCCTTCTATTCTGCTCTCACAAAGCTCCACTTGGAGTGCTGCGTTCAGGTCTGTGGCTCCCAAAATAAGAAAAATACATGGATCAGTTGCAGTGAGTCCAGAGAAGACCACAAAGATGATCAGAGGGCTGGAACACATACCTGTGAGGATGCACTGAGGGAATTGGGATTATTCGGTCTAGAGAACAGAAGGCTCCAGGGAGATCTTCAGGAAAGATGGTGAGGGAGCCTTTTTAAGGGAGTGTAGAGGCAGGATAAATGCTAATGGTTTTCAAAGGAAAGAGGGTAGATTTAGATCAGCTATCAGGAAGAAAGTAACTGTGAGAGTGGTGAGACACTGGAACAGGTTGTCCAGAGAAGTGGATGACCCATTCCTAGAGCTGTTCAAGATGAGAGTGAATGAGTCTTTAGACAGCCTGGTCTAGTGGAAGGACACCCTGCCTATGGAAGAAGGGCTGGAACTTGATTGTCTTTAATGTCCTTTCCAACACAAAACTTTCTATGTTTCAATGATTCCTTCTCTTGATTCAGCAGATAGCCATTAAAAAGTAGTTTTCTTCTTTAATTCTTCTTAAACAAAGAGTATGGAGATAATTTGGATCTTCGTTCATTGTGAGTGAAAGGAAAATAGTAACTGACAGTATAACACCCAGTGAGAGTACTCATGTATGAAATCTCTGTTGCTTGTGTGTTTAAATTCATGAAGTGATTGTGAGAAAGTCATGGAAGAATTAAAACATGGAGGTCTAGGGCTGAAAAAAAAAAAAAAAAAAAGAAAGTAATTTGTAATACTGTCCGTTTCCCTTTAATAAGTTTGCGGCTGAAAAAGGCACTACCATTCTATCCTTTGGCTCCAACCACATGCTCTCTCAGGGCCTTTGCTTTGCAGATTTGAGTATTTAGGTGGCCTTGAGAGGAAAAAGAGGGAATGGATTTACTTGATAAGAAGCAATGTTGTTTGTATTATTTGTCATGTGATTGCTGAGAATTTGAAGGACTGTGCAGTGAGGGAAGAGAGGGGAAGAAGCCAACCTTTTCTCTGGTAGCCTACCCCCATATCAGTTTAACTGATAGTTGAGCTATAACTTAAGTTATTTTGGATACAGTTCCATGAATATCTTAAGTGACACCTTAGAACATAAGTGTCTCAAGATTTATCATATTGAGAACTGTATAGTCTCAGCTGGAGAAAGAAAAAGTTAAAAAGAAGAGAAAAAGGAAATTAGGAAAGTGGTGACAAACAGTAGTAGGCTGGGAATGACTAATGTGAAAAATTGGAATATATTCACTAGCTGAGCCATTCAAAGGGAAGCCTTTTGCTCTGTCATTGCAATGATTAATTTAGGCAAATGGAACAACAAGGGCTAACAAAGTGAGAAGCGCCTATCAGACAGCTGACAAAAAACTCAATTCACCCAGCAACTGGGAATGTGGATTAACAGGGGAGACAAGTCCAGAGGATATTGGAACAAGCACTACTACTCAGTAACAAGAGTAGGTTTGGGGTGTACTTGAGAATAAAATAACAATAAATGGAATCTTCCTAAGATTTTGTGGCATTTTCATGGGAGTAGCATGAAAACTGTTGCTTTTTGGGTTTTGTACATCAATCTTATATTAAAAAGAATTGAGCTAAATCACAGGATTGCACACTGGTATCAGTCACCCTTTAAGAGTTTCACTAAACATCAGAAATCTCTGTGCCCTGATATTATTTAGCTCATCAATGTATATGTCCATCCTGTCAAAATATTCATGTGAACAAAAAAACTAGGGCTCCTCAGATTTCCTCCATTCTTAAGCTGGTAAAAGCAAGTTGCGTTAGTCTCTCATGTTATTGGTAGGTATGCAGTTTGCGCAGTTGTAGTTTGCTGATTTTAAGCAAATCTAAATTGAAAGCAAGGTATAATGCTTTTAATGCCAGTGAGACAGATTTTAATTTTCTAATGGAAAACATTTAAAAGTAGAAAGAAATAAGAAATTGTCATAATAAGATAAGCTATTGCCCGACCAGATAGTGTCAAGCAGTGTAGGCAGATTTGAAATGCTTAAACAAGCCACATAAGTTTTCCTGCCACTTTGGAAAGTAGAAAGTATGAGTCACGGAAGGCAAGGTGATACACTCCAACCAAAGATAAATATTTGCTTCAGATATGCCAGAACAGAAAAATGTTGGCAGGAGATTTTTTGTTGACTTTTTTTTTTTTTGTATGTGTGTGGTTTCTTTTAAATAAATTCTTGCCAATTCAGTTTTTCATATGGTTAGAAAATTGCAAGACAAACACATAAAGACCAATTGTGGTTGCAGGTTTTGTGGATGTGGCAGTCAATACTTTTCTTCACGACAGGAAGAGAAATATTTAATGCAGTTGAAGCACAGACTTGGGTAAGATTTACATAGAGGATAGGTAAGATTATTTCAGAGCAGTTTTGGAAGCATGCTACTGGAATTCACTGAGCAGTCTGAATAATAGTTACTGCTATGAATAATAATATTAATTTATTCTTGAAATTTGGAAGAGGCCCTTTTCATGCTAGAGATGATTTCCACATAAGGAAATAATTTTTTTCTGAAATTAGTGAGAAGAATTCACCCTAACTGCTGTTACAAAGAGGCATTTTCTAGCATGTTTTCTGCAGTGAACTCACATAAGTGAGTTAGCTCTCTACTCTTGGGCCGATACAAAATATTTTTTCTTTTTCCTCCACATACTGTTGTGAATATGTGTGTACTATTTTATCACAGCAAATTTCAGGTGCAGGATGTGGCAGTATAAATTATGTCCCTTGAATAGTTGAACACAAATTAGTACTTATTTAAAAACTCTACTGTGACATCTGAAATATTTGCTTTCAGTTCTAAGTAATTGGACATGCCCTGCTTTTAAAGAGATGAAATGACCTGTGCAGTCTGTTTTCTAGTATTTTAGTAGGGAAAAAAAAACATAAATTCTTCAAGCTATAAATAATTTTTCACTGCAGAATTTTCATGCATTTTTTTCCTTGCAAAACACATTGCATCATGTGACTTACAAGTAAATTTGTGTTAATTTATACAATAGATTTACTACAATTTTAAAAGCTTCTTTTATCTTTGATCTTTTGCTCTAGTATGTAATCTCATATCTGTAATATATATATATAAAATGTTTATGATATAAATAATACAACATCTATCAAAAATTATATCACCTGATATCTCTAAATTATCACCTGATATTTTTCCCTCTGAGTTTTAATAATAATTTTAAAGATTACTTATCTTTTTTAGATGTAGCCTATTTTTTAGCCATGAAGGTCCTAAATTTTTTCTTTCATTATGTGTCACTTGTTGGGGTTTTTTTTCTTTCTCTCTCCTTTAATAATCCTGATTTAAACTTTGAAGACAAAGCATTCAGTTTTGCTACTCCATTAGTCTAATTTGTTAAATGATCTCCTACAAATTTCTAGTTATGAATATCACATTTTTAATATAGGTTTCTTTTAAATATGTAGCTATTCAGTCATCCATTTAATGAAGCACAATTGCCTATATTGTTGAGTGAGATTCTGAAATTTCTATTTAAAAGAGGTTTTAGATATTTTATTTTGAATATATTTACTTTGTATGGCATGATGTGATACCTTAATTGAACAGGCTAAATAATTTGAGCAGTAATACAGTCTGTGAAACAAAAGTAGCACACCAAAATATGAGTTAACTGATGGGCAGTTAACTCATCAAAACAATTTATACCTAGAAGCATAAAGGAAAAGATTACTAGAGGCAAATCAGATTATCTTTTTTCTGTCCATAACATAATAGTTTGCATGCAGCTAGGAAGATATTCCCTAAAGTATCAAAGATACTGAAAGTACACAGAAAAACATCAAAGACATTAGAAGTAATTTTTATTGCTGTATAGAAACTGCAGAAAAGAGTAATAGTCAACTCTTCTAATACCACCTTCATCTTTCAAATAATAAATAACCCATTCTTCTCTTTTGAGAAGCACACTCAGGAGACATGAAAGCTTAAATAAAACATCTTTCCTGCTGACAAAAGTGCTTTTCTGGAATAAAAATCAACCTTAAAAAAGAACATAATGCATTTTATTTCTAATGCATTATGTAGATTCAAATATTAGAGATTGTTACTGAGTTATAAAGTAGAATTAGGAGAAGTGCTATCAATAATAAGAAAAAAATAAATGGATGGTTTGAACACAGATCCTTGGTTTAACACTTAAAAGAAAAGGTAACAGTAAATGTAGCAAATATTGATATCAATTATAGGAAAGTTTTTTCTTATATGGTATCTAAATATCCTAAATATTTTCATATCAATCTGATAAATAAGGATTTTTTTTTTCACTTAGTGAGTCTCATAGTAGCAGGATAAATGGTGTGTTATTTGGTTGAGTATTTAATGGGGGGGACTGTCTTTTTGATCTTTTCCATGGTTTTAACAAAGCATGGGCCATGTGACTGGTAATATATTTGCTCTAAAACTCTGTTTATTCATTTGAAATCTTTTCATTCACCTAAAATTAACCTTTTAAAGAAAAAAAAAAGAAATACAGTCCTTGCTCAAAATATTTGACCATCCAAAATGCAAATATAGGCATGAGAAATTGCTGATTACTAAACCAATTTGGCTAATTAGCTTGGATTTCAGAGAGGGGTGGGATTCCAGCCAAAGAATCTTGGAACTTAGTATGGCCTCATATATAAGTGGTCTCACAGTATGGTTTTTCTGGCTGTGTTTTACAGAACTGTGTCATAAGCCTGGCCTTAGCAATGACAGTTCACCTGATACATCTAAATTATGTAAATGTCAGGCCACAGATGTCATTGAAATACTGTAAACATGTAAATTCAGTTTTTAAGGATGGTTAGAATACAACCTTTACAACATGCAGGATCTCATCTTGCTATACAGCTGATTAGGCACTTAAATAGTCAAGTCTTTTCAAGGTGATAATTTTATAATTTAGAGAAACAACCCCCTATGGATTACCTTCTTTTTTCTATTTTACCTTATTCCAAATAATCTTTTTTATTGACAATGACTAATATAGATACTGTTTTCAGCCAATAATATGGATATTTGTTTGTAGGAGAGAAAATATTCATCCTAAGCTGTTCTGGACTGTCTTTTTCTGACATTTACTCTTATAGCTAGAGAACATGCCCTTTTAATTTACAAGTACAGATCTAAGCTTAGATAACCAAATGTTATTCAATATTAAAAGAGAGGTGGAAAGCATTTGAATTTCTGGAAATTAATCTGTTCTCATGACTTCATAATAAGATAGAAAATGTGCTGAGAATAATTCAAGTGCATTTTTGAAGTAACTGGAAGTTGTAAAATTCAAATTATTATAGTAATTCAAACTATAGTGGCTCCCAAGGTTAAATCTCATTTTAGACTAAACTTGAAATTTTTAACACATCACTTATGTTGGTGCTGAGATTTCTAAGTACTTCCTGTTGTCTTAAACTCATCTCTGGAAGTCAATGCAAACTCTACTTTTTTATATCGTGACAATTGTCATGACATTGTCAAGGACAATCTAGGACACTTGACAGCACCACCCTAAATGCTTGTTTAAACCTGCTTACATCTTAAGTATTTTCTTGCTGAAAGAATAAAATCCATAATGTGGTAACTAAACTGGCTGCATGACTTTTCTTTCTGGAGCCAGGACCCAGAAGCATGTTTGATCAACCTCCTCGACATATAACTCATAATTTCAACAAACACATTCCATCTGTGAGAATGGACCAGCAGTAAACTGAAAGGCTCAACATTAATTAATGTTAATTACCTGCCAGTATAAATCATCCCTAGGATGCAAATGTTCACATGTAAACTAGCCATATTAAGTTTCCTAGTCTGCAGAGGAAAATAGGAAGTTTTGCAGAAAAGGCCTTTTAAACCTGAAACATTTGTTTGAGCTTAGTCATATGAGTAGTTTCCCTAAATGTATTTATTTCTCTCTGTCTATCTGATGAGAAGATTTGGGTTGTGCATCATATATATGTCTACAGGGTAGACATGTAAAGCTTGAAACCTACCAATCTCATAGTAGAAATATTTTTCACTATATTAAAATGGACTAATCTTTCTGAAAACTCATAAATAATGCATATTTATTTCTTTATGGCTAGTATTGTTTTCCGGTTGCTTAAAATTACTTTCAACACATCCATGTCTAGTTGGATCACTTAAATATGTCTGTGCTAATTGACACCACAGAATGTGGACTTGCTCAGAATGGAAAGGTTTTTTTAGAATACTTTGTACTTGGATAAGGCCAAAGGTGAAACCAAGATGTTTGAATCATCAAAATAGTGTAATTCTTTGAGCAGAGAAAAACAAAAAATGGCCTATGCTCAGCTTGTTAGTCCAGAGCCCTGAGCACTTAGGATGATCATCATTGTAAGACATCATAACATGTGAGGTGTGGCTATCTGTGGGCAGGAAGAGTTCCTGCTCCCAACTCCCAGAAACATCTAGGCAGCACAAAAGAAAATAATCACATCTGAATCATCAGAGGTTTTGTCTCAGATCATAATGCCCAAGCTCCATCATCTTTCCCTCTCCTTTGACTGGTATGGCATGATGCATTAGCTAAGAATACAGAAATATTTGCTTTTGGATAGAGCAGCTGTCATGACCTGACTGGGGCAACCCAGCCTGTGGCTGCAGAGAGACTCAGCCCTTGGTTAACAGGGTCCTATGATACACACCAACATAGAGGAGTGTACCTTATAAATTTCTCCACTTTTCTTTGGAGTAAATGCTGCATGAGAAGTTCCAAGGGAGAAAAAGTCCACTTTGGGCAAAAATTAAGTCATTTTTATATCACAAATACATAAAAAGGCATCGAATAGCCTGCTTTAGCAGCCAGTACCTAATGCTATTTTCTATTTTTCACCTGGGATAGCCAATAGATAACAATATTTTCTCTTCTTACAGACCAGTATTAATGTTTCTAGGCTGTTTTTCTGCTTTTGCAGAAAATTTTTAGTTACTGGTAGCTATAGACTCTTATGTTATCAGGATGTTTTTTTCCCTTTTATTTGACTCTCTTTCCCCATTTCACAGGATAAATTGCACTTGTAATTCTGTCTTTTTACAATTACCCATGTTATCCCAGGATGTCTCTTGTTTCTAGGTACCCAGCTGTACTTCAAAGATGCCAGCTGCAATTTTCAAGGATGTTTCTGATTCACATGCCTAGTTCCCAGGCTGGTAGGCATTTTCTCTGCATTTCAACAGATATTTTCTTCTGTTCAATGACTATTTCCTTCCATTCAAGTCACCTTTCTGAGTGCTCACATCTATAGCTTAAAATACTTGTTCAGGTTACACTGAAACAAAGTTTTCACATGTATTTTTTTTACCACCTGTACAGAAGTACTGTGGACTTTTGCACAGATGACAAATAAATCCGTAGGAGAATCTGAAACTTTACATAATTTCTGTTCAAAATAGGAGTCTGGCTTGGAAAGCCTTAAGCTCTTCTTTCTGCTCCCCAAAGGTGTAAAAGTGTGTTGGCATGGGAAAGAATGTGGAGAAAGGTCCATAGATGTGCGCCACTCTAATTTAAGGATTTCTGAGGAAGATTCATGCCCCAGAAAGACACAATGGAGTTCTGACCAAGAACCTTTATCAGGGAGCAAACGTTTGCTTGACTCATCATAAATCATGTTCCTTTCTTTTTGTGCTTATCTCAGCCCAGGCTGCACCCATACTCCACTCTTCTTTAGCCTACAGGTACAGATAAGGGAGAAAGGAAGAATTGTTACTTCCTCTGGGCCCCTGCACTCTGAGGCAAAAACTGCTCTGTTATGTGAAGAATCAATAGTCCTTGCTTTCAAAAAATAAAGCAAACACATTTCAACAACCAGAAGGATCAAAGAGAGGTTCTCAGCCTGTGGGCAGGAACAGGGTACAGCCTTTCCCCAATTGGACAGTCAGAGGGCAGGATGGAGGCACTGAATGTCTCTCATGTGAGATGGGATTCCGAGACTGGAAACTGACAATGAAGGAATTGCAGGGCCAGACAAGGAAAAGCAAGTTGAAGAGGTTTACTGCCTTCCCTCTTGTTCTCTTTGTCTCCAGCCATCCTCTTCTTTCTGCTCAGCACCTACAGCTGGTCCAGAGTCAAGCCGAGCTGGAGCCAGCAGGAGCTGTCACATTTGCAGAGTGGAGCAGCAGGCAGTGACCTCAGAGTGGCTTCCTTAGCCTCTTTCAGGGAATTTCATCCAGCAGAGCTGCATCCCCTGCACAGAGCATCAGGAAGGGAGAAATCCAGGCTGTAGTGGCAGCCACCAGCCATGGGCACTACCCCAGGGGCACATGCTGTCTGCTATTGTACCTCGGGTGTAGACCTGCCGTGGGGGTGGACACGTGCACCTCCATTGCAAAAGCAGAATCACTGACACGTAACTATTGCCTATCCGAAAGGCACACACTACTGCTTCAAAAGGAATTGACAGAAACAGGCAGGAGGTGCTAAAAATCAACAACTCCTTTTAGTAAAGAAAAAGACCCAAGAGTAAAATAGAATTCTGATTTTCCAACACATGCCCCAGGAGCAGTCATACACAAAAATGGTGCTCCTAAGCTGGGGAGAGGTACTCCCATGGTTCTGGGCAGTTTTTGGGCAGAATTAGCAGAGGTGTTTCACCAAGGTGTAACCAGCCATCACCTGCCCAGTCCCATCCTCAACACATCCTCAATCCCTCCTCTCTGCTTCACTGATGGACAGTGTTTGTGTATTTCAGAGTCCCTTGAAAGACTTCACTGGGCCGGGAAGAGAGATAAAAGACGACCTGGGACTCACAGAGCTCCTTTTCTGCCCCTTTCCTATGTACAGACTGCCAAAAATAGTGGAATGAGTGAGAAGCTACCCACCATCAAGCTCCTTGGGAAAGAGCTAGGACATCACAATGATGCGAGTATTCCACCTTCCTCCACTCTGCCACCAGATGATTCCTAAGTTCAGCATCAGATGTGTGGCTTCTCACTTACCATTTTTCCCACCTTTTTTTCTATCTGCTGTGGATCTTTCTTTCCTCTAATTTTAGAGGCAGGAGCAACGGCCACAGGACAGATTTTGACAGTCAAACATCAATGTACATAAATCCTCCATGACAACACCAATATATTACGTTCCCTAATATACTTCCAAGGACTGATCCTGAAATTATTAGCGCTCTGCGTCAGTTAGTTCATATATCCAGTAACCAGTTCCCTGTACAAGTGTAAAAATTGGATTGGCTTTTTTTCCCTGATTGGAAAGGTATGCTGGGGCAAAAAATATGGATGCATATTGATTTTTTCAGAGGTCACAAATAAATCTATTGTGTTGCTTTCAGTATTCTTTTCTTCCAAAATAATCTTCCACATTTTTTTTACAGCAAGGCTGCAACTTTTGTTGCTGAATTGTGTCTGTACTACCAAGCTCATTGTAATTACAAGATCTTGAAAAATAAATGACAGCTGTATTAGAAGATCAGCAAATTGCCTTTCTAACAGCTTCTGTATCATTTCCATTGATTACCAAGTTTCGACAGAAAAATCTCATGTACCATCCTGGTTAGAGAAGCAAGTTGCTGGTGGCAGTTTATTTACAGAACAAGGGTGTGAGGGGCACTAATTTTTTTTGATGTTAGAATATCAAGATCAAAGTACAGATCTTTCTTTTGGAAGCCTTGAAAGAATTTTATTTACATCCTAATATTGATTCTGTAGGTCTAGGCCTGTTTATTTAAAGAAAGACATCATTTTAAAATAAACATGAACCTAATAACCTATTTGTCATTCTCTTTTCTCTTCTTCAGGTTCTCTGAAGAAAAAAAGAACTGAACCAGGTTTTTTTCAGTAAAGATTGAAAGACAATGTTATGTCAAACCCACAAGAACTTATAGTTCATTGGTTGCTTTTATTTCATGGAAAAATAAAGCCTTTTTTGTTACAAGGAGTGTCTAGCTTAGCTACTCTGTAAATACTTCTTCTCAGTTACAAGCAGTCATCAGGATTGTTCTCACTGACTTATTTTAGTATTTTAAAGACAAAGGGATTGGCAGTAATGTCTGCCTTTGCCTAGCAGTATTTATTTATCTAAACTGAGGAACTGAGAAAAGTACAAAAAACTCTCTTTCAGCTCATACTCATTGTTTTCTTACTTCAGAAGTCACAATATGCAGTGAAACAATCAAAGCTTTAGAGTTCTATCTATCAGTATCTTATCTGTCAGTAAAAGCCTGTCCATGGATAACTTTGAACCTTAGTGACCTGGAAATGGAAACTCTGCTTGAAGGGCAGTAGATGTGCATAATTCTCCCTAACCTGACATGATACATAGCATCTTCTACCATTTAGTTGGTTCAGGGTGAATGGGTTTCTGCCAGTGATTTGGAATAAATCTGAAGATGCCACTACAGATATAACAAATGATTGGTGGTAAGATTCATAGGCTGGATTTAACAACTGCAAACTGAATGGGGGATCGACCTCTAATACTGTTGAATATTGATATGTTTTATTTGGTCCTAGCTAAACCAAACAAAAACAAAACCAAAACAAAGAAACCTCCAAATAACACAAACCCAACAAATGAAGTAATTAAAACCAAAAACCAAAAACAAAACAACATAATAAATAAGGGCAACCAAAAAAAGAGAGGAAGAGAGGGAGAAGTATCTTCATTTAGAAAAGACCCAAAGCAGAAGTACCGGTAGCAGCAATGACAGATTTGTGAGATTATGGAAGAAGTGGTATAATGTGAGTTTCTACAAAAACATCTCCCTTTGAGAACTACATTTATATGCATGAGCACTATTTTATTTTCAGAAGCAGACAGGTGTCTAAAGAACATTTTAATAATTTCTAAGAATATGAATCCTGAAACTGATTGAAAGTAAAACTTTTTACATAGCTAGCACTGTAGAATGCCAGTAAAATCAATAGAAAATGTGAACTTTAAAAATACGGGAGTGACTAAGAAGGTATTTTAACAAGATCCCAATCCTAAGCAAACTAGGGAAAGTAAATCTGTTGCAAATATACACATGCAGAAAACTGTTACCAGTTCAACCATCCTCTCCACATGCTTTACTTTTCATACAGGTGCCTTTCAAACACACATAGCATATAATTGTGGACTACTAATTGCTCATTTGCAAAACTGTCATTTCTATAGGTCTTTAATGCTGATATCTCACACAAACCTATCCATGAGGAAATCTTCAGTAGTGCTCTTATCTTTTTTATCAAAAAAAAAAAACTTTAATATGACTCATCAAAATAGTAGACATTTCCTATTTTCTAGGAGTAGTATCTATCTTTGCTGTTGTAAGAAAACCAAATAGATCTGACAAATGACTGATGAACAGCAGAATCTTACACAAAGGGGATGATTGTAAGACAAGGTGCTGAGAGAAGGTGCAATGGAATGTAGGACCAGAAACTTCCCATTTTCCTTCTTGTCCAGACAAAGCAACCTCAGCCACTCCTCATAAGACTTCTCTAGACCCTTGACCAGCTTCTTCATTCTTCTGTGAACAACGATGTATGTTTGACAAGTTAAAAACAAAAGTGTTTTACATACAAGCTTTGTGCCAGGTCAGTACCTCATTTTGCATTTGTTACTCCTTGTGAAATAAAAGGCTCGTGATTTTCTTAAAAATAATTTAAAAATTATTTATTAGTTTTAAAACCATGAAATTTAAAACAAAACAGAACAAAAACAAAACCCAACAAAAAAAAAAACCCAAAGCAAACCAAAAATAGCAAAATCTTCAACTTATTAAATTGGATACTGCATTTTGAAGTAGACACAGAGAAATTACATAGACACAGAGAATCACAAAATGGTTGTGATTCTAATAGAGGTATCTGGTTTTTTATTAATTTCCTTCACTAAGCAAACTCTTAGGTCACATAGTCTGATAAAGTTAGGATTCAGTTTCGTTCTGCATAAAATAGTTTCATTCCGCACATGTTTATAATTCACCAACAAATAATTTTAAACTATTTATTCTTGGAATAGTTGCACAGAATTTGTCACAATGTATGTACTTCATTAACAAAGGTTATAAAAAACAGAGACTTTTCTGGTTTACAGTGTGTTAGAAATAGCCCCAAAATACAAGTGGCTGAAATGGGAAGGGCAAGATTTATTTCCTTTTTTATATCCATATAAGCCTCATTCTTCTTGGTTTTTGCTGTGCATCAAAGAAGCCTGTTAATAATTGGTTTTCTTTTTTTCTCACACAATGTAAGGTTGTAGGTTAAGCCATTGTACTTGCCACAAAAATGTTGGATTGATGTCCCCTGAAATCAAATGCCTTCTTCTCACATCATAACCAAGCACAAAACAGAAAAATGAAAAAATTGAATTCAATCTATCTTTTCTTTTTCTTTTCTATTTCTTATTTATTTATATTTCCAAGATATCTCTTGTCACATTAAAGAGTTTGACTACTGCAAAACTAAGTGCTCCATCAATTACCACATAGTTGTGATTCTTTATTGCGCAGAAAAAATTATCATGTTCATACAATCCTAGACTTAGAGACTGGTGTGAGTTGGAAGAGACTTATACAGTTCATCAAGTTCCATCCCTCCCTCCATGGGCAGGGATACCTTCCAAGTCACCAAGTCATTCATAGACCTGCCGAACCTAGACTTGAACACTTCCAGGAATGGGGTATCCACGGCTTCTCTGGGCAACCTGTTCCTGTGCCTCACCACCCTCATAGTAAATAATTTTTTACTAATATCTAATCTAAACCTACTGTCTTTCAGTTTAAAGACATTCCCCTGTGTTCTAGTCCTACCTGTTTTTGTAAAATATCTCTCTCCAGTCTCAGACTTCTCTCACCAATCAGGGAAGAAAGGCATATTCTTTTCATATTTCCTGAGGCAATAACTATTGCATGTGATGCAATATTTCTACTATTGCTTGTGATGTAACATTTGATCCAAAATACATTTTCAAGTCCAAAAACCAGCATATGAATGCAATGGATTGGTAGGACTGTACATCTACCAAGTATCAACCTTACTGCACTATTTTCCCATACAGAAAGCTTTGTATATGCATATTTATACAAATAAATACACACACATACAAACAACAAACAGATACAAGCATAGTATGCATATTAATTAAAAATAATCAGTATGATTGTGGGGGGAAAGAATGAAAACCACATAGACTAGGGCAGCTTCAATTATCAGCTCACAAAATGTGAAAAGTGCAGCTCTATCACCTAGTTGAGCAGAGTCTTAAAGATCCCAAGGGTCAGGTTTGTTCACTGGATGGTTTCTAAGGTTTAGATTGTATTTGGCATTTTAGCAATCAGAAATTGATCCCTAACACTCTTTCCATCATGTTTTGGACCGGAAGGCTCAAACTGCTGCAAGCAATAGAGATGTATCGGCAGACCTACTTGGTAAAATCTGTATAGCTGCTTTCTTCCCTGTAGCTGGCCCAGCTAAGGATATTGCTGCCTATTGATTCCTTTCATAAGCAGTACATTTCATCAAAATCATCCCCACGCATGAAATTGGTACAACACATGAGGAACATTTATTGTGCAGTCTATTATTGTCCCAGCTCAGTGAACCATCAAGAATGAAGTGAATCACTGAAGCAAAGTGAGTTGAACTTCAAAGTCCTGAAATTAGTAAAAAATGAAAGTATGTTTAGGCTGAGAGATTTTTATTTAATTTTTCTAAAAATCCTGTATTTTGTGATCCCTCCAATAGGAAATAATTTTTCTGCATTTTCTTCATTTTTGCCTTATCTTTATATTTCAACTTCTGCAGTGCTTGTATATTTTAGACTTTCTCCCAATCCCATTACAGAGTGTCTGCTCTGTTTTGATGCACTCAGTGTTCTTTTGATGATCAAGAAGAGGTGGGATGGGTCAGGGTTTGGCTCTGTTCACTTCAGGGAGTTGGCTACCATGGCAGTGAGGAGGCTGGAGGCTCCAGGAGGAAGAGGCGTCTCCCCATGAGGTTTGCCTCATGGGCAGGCACTGAGGGCTGTCCTGCTGCTCCAGGCTGGATCAGGGCATCTGGAGAGTAAGGGCAGCCCCAGCTCTGGGAATTGTGCACCTTCGTGGGGATGGGAACAGACCAAAGCCAGGCTTGCACAGGGGCCTGGTGATGGGGGATCAGGCTAATGGCAGACCAAAGCAATGGCTGGGACATGGCAAGGGTGGGAATTCAAGCGGACCCTGCACACAGTGGCTTCAACTTGGAAATATCTCTCACAGCTGGAGAGGAAGCCCCTCTGAGGCTCCCTAGCAGAGGTATTTGGGAAAGTTAGGGAAACACCTTCCATTGCTCTATTTTGAGGAAATAACACACTCTCTAGCTTAGTACTGAACCCAAATATCTGTACCCTGGGGAGGAGAGGACTCAGGGGCAGGACACTGACCCACATTCCTAGCAAAATTAAACTATCTTGTTTTTGTACATAGGCTTACCACAGAGTAGCTGAAATCAGAAATTCCACATGATCAAATGAGTTTAGGATGACTGCAGCCTCTAATGGCTGCATTAAAAAAGAAAACCTTCCAAAGCAGTAAAAGCTTAAATAATATATGAACTCAACAACATCAAATATGTAAATATATAAAACTCTATTTAGCACTCACCATGAGCTAATTTAGTACAGTTTACCATAAAGCTGATAAACAAGGTCAAAAGTAATTTACAAAGGACTTGAGTGTGAACTGTGCAACATGTATATGGCTGGAAAGGTGAAACAAACTACCTGAGGTATTAAATGTAGCTGACAGATCAGAAAAAGACCCCATGTGAAATAAGATAAACAAATAATCTCTGTCATGGTAAAAGAAGTGTTTAGTGAAGGCAGTAGGTGTGCTTGCTATACTTTGAACAAGGGTGAGAAAGGCAGAAGGATTTTTCTAAGCAGACACCCACTTTCTCACTTTCAGTGCTCAAAACAATGTATGGCTGCCAGGAATTTCTTATGCATTGAAAACAGGGAAAAGGTACTTTAACTCTGCCTCAGAGCTTTTTGCTAGTAATATAAGTCCCAAAGGCTGTACGTGTAAAAGAGTGGTACAGGATCAGTAAGTGTCACAAAGAGAAGCATGTTGGAAAAAAATCTGAATTTAAGGTTAACCTGAATTTTTGTCTAAGACAGGACAGAAAGTATCATATATATAATCTAGGGATGCCAAAGATGAACTCAAAAAACTGAATCTGAACAGAGGGCAAAAAGGCCATGAAGAATATTGTAAAAAAACCCTCCATCAGTAACATCAGGAAAGAAAAAGGGAAAAATCATCCTCTGTGTGGCAATCTGAATCAAAAGCAATCAGGAAATGCAAGCACTTGCCAATCAGTAAAGTGCATTTGAACAGTGAAAGAGAACTTCTGGCAGGTAAATGCGTCAGCCTCATCTACAAGGACTTACTAACCTCACATCAAGCTCTTCCACCCTTCCTCAATGCCGAGCATTATTCTCCACTACAAATAAAGCATGACTCTTTGTGGGTCAGAATGGCAGAATGGGAATCTGAATGATTTGTGACGCTGAAACAAAGAGCACTTTATCCTAGTCACTGGTGGAAATACTGTTCAAGTAATCATGGTTTGTTACAAGAAAAATCAGGTGAGATCACATTGATCAGATTTAAATGTAAGCTTTTCAAAGTTAGATGCCTATTGTTAGTGACTTACTGGAGGTGTCTTCACAGATGATATAGAAAAGCAGGCATCTCCAGAGGGTGATTCTTTCGCCTGCTTTAGACACTGACGTTAGAGGGACTTTATCACTCTCTGAAAATGCCAATTCCTCTCCATTGACTCTAGAAAGAAACTGTGTGATGACTGTAGACTAAAATTAATGACTTTTAGATGCTCTAAACTTAGTGACATGAATCCTGCATTAGATTAGCAAATTAAAAAGATAGGAATTTTGTCCTGTCCTTCTGCACATGAAGTGAGTTAAGACTTTTTTTTTTCCTCATGTCTTTTCAAAGATTTCTTCTTATTTTTTGGGGGGGAAAGGAGATGGCAGCAGGAAGGATGGGAATTCCATTTCTCCCATGAATTTAAGATACCTTACATGTGACAGAAGCATTGTTACTAACAATATTGCTCATTCAGGAATCATCTTTTGTTTGGTTTGCATAATTTAATGATAGTAAAAGAAGATTGTCTAGATGTTTAAATGTATATATTTCTATATTTGTCTGCAAGTTATCTGTAGCAATGTTTCTAATTGGATTATCAATTTAGGGCAAATCTGACAATGGTTTTCTCTTTTATTTATGTAGCTAACTAAGTAAATTAAAAAAGCAGAATTGAATTCTGTGCTGCAAGATGGATTGGCCCTGACTCATACATACAGTGTTAATAAAGAACCTTATCAAGAGCATATCTATACAGCAGGGAGATCTAGCTGGAGCAACGCAAACCAGAGCCTTGGGAGAGCCAATATTTAACTAAGCAGTGATCCAATACTAGAACTTATTCCCAGAAGCTTCTTTTAATTACAAGTGCAGACCTGAAGTTCCTACTGGTTTCATGCAATGAAGCAACTGTTGGAAGAAAGATCTAAATAAGTGCTTTTAGTCATAGAAAACTTCTATTCCAAGCTTTAAAAGCAGGAAAATAACAGGATATAAGGCTTCAAATATTCTATCTCTCATAGTAATGCTTGGTTTTTATGATGACTGATCATGTTTTCTGCACACATCTTAGGCTTATTTGGCTTATTAGCCTTTCTCACATTCAGTGAAAAACTAATAAAAATAAATATGCTCTGATAGTAATGTGGTATAATTTTATTTGCATTCCACATTTTTGTTCACATTGCAATGTATTTTATCTGAATAATCCCTAAGATTTCTAATGGGACAAACTGTTTTAAAGTACCATAATTTTCATCCACAGATGTCAAAATACTTTCAAGAGGTAAAAAGATGTTAAAATACTTTTCAAGAGGTAAAATTGTTGTCAGTTTGGCAGAACTTTCCACACTGGGAGCTTATGTGACTTATCCAGATCAGTAATACCATCAACAATGTCAATGGCATCTCAGTGAAAGTGAATCCACTCAGACAAGCACACTGGAGTCCAGATGAACTGCTCAGTGTGTGTCTCCTCTACTTTAGAGATGCCAGTAGTGGCCTGCTATGAATGTGTCTAAGAATACATCTCTGAATGTGTATGAATGCTGTACTGCACTAAATATTATGCATGATTAACATTAATCTCCACCTTGGAAGCAATTTCAGATAGACATACACTGAAACTGTGATGTGGATCTGAGTCTTCTGAGTTTTATTCAAACCCTTAGTGTGTGCTGCATAAAGGGGTTTTTTGTTGGTGAGTTTATGGTGGTTTTTTTTGTTTGTTTGTTTGGTTGGTTGTTTGGGATTTTTTTAGCTTAATGCGCTAGTTTCTGCTAAAGCTTCTTACAAAACAAAGAATCAAACCAGAAATGCCTAGGGAGAGGAACAACAGCCAGAAGGTGAGACAAAGACAGAGCATGAGAAGTAATCTCAGTTGGCAGGTCCAGCCAGCCACAACAGAGTGATAGTGTGGGAATTTGTTGAGAGAGATTTTCAGGACACCACATCACAAACCAGGGTACACATTATGCAGTTCATAGCACAGCCTTCTGCATTACTGCTGCTCTCAAATGCCATGGCATGGTAGAAATAGTTTGCCCTCATATAATTTGTTCTTCTGTCTGAAATGTACCCAGTCATTTTTATATAACTAAAATTGGCTGAAAGGACTGTGCTCTTAAAATTTTTCAAAATGGTAAATAAATCTAACAACGTAGTTAGTGACATAAGTTATCACCATTTGTCAGACATGAACCTCCAAGAATGAGAGGGTAGACATTCTCACAGAAATATTTTCATTTGTCTTACATTTGACTGTAAAAAAATCAAAGCAAAATGAGTGAGGAGTAACAGACAGCTGATTTACAGAAGTGAATGTTGTGCATGTCTTTTTGTTCAGCAATCCAGAAAGCTGCTTCTGCCCCAAATTGGACTTGGATCTCCTTCAATTTGCAGAGGTGTGTGTGCTCATTCTGTGCATTTTGGCCCACCTCCTAAAGGCTGTTTGGGGACCTAAATTCATTGAAAGAAATGGAAGCTAGGTGCACAAACAGCCTTTGAGAATCTAGCCTTGTCTAATTATATCCTATGAAAACTCTGAAGTTATAGCCATCCTAGAGAATTGGGCAATGCCAGACAGCATTCCCAGATACTGAATGAGTTTATGCTGTTAAATTTTTAAGATTATTGCCAGCATGATTTTATCTTGTGCCAAAGGATTCTTGGCTGAAGCTCATTGGTTTGCATGGAAGTGGAATAATTCCCAGTATGTAGCTTGGATATATGCACCTTGTTCTACTGTGTAAGAGTTCATTAGTGAGGACATAGGATCTTTCAGGCCAATTGTCCATAGTGCCAGAGAGTAGTCCTGCACATGTTTCATAGACACAGTATGAATGAGTCTGGGAGTAGTTAAAAAGCAGAGCTGAAGGTTTGGGGTTGCTTTTGAAAGAGAGGAACTTCCTAAGGAATTGAAAATTCACAGCCTCACTCAACAGGAAATCAAGAAAGACAGGAAAGCAAAAAAGACAGACCGGGAAAAATTGTGTGCACCCCACATTAAATATTTTGTGGCAAAATACAAATCCACTCAAATTCATTGTTAGCTTACAGATACTTGGGTGATGACAATGAAAGAGTGCATGCCTTTCAGGGGGGCGCTGAAATATGATAAGATATTTTGGCAATTTTATATAGATTTATATTTAACAGAGTTAGGGGGAATACCACACAGTACTGTAATGACTTGTCATTACAGTTTTAAATTTGTTTTTGAATTTGTCCTTCACAGTACTGTGAATGACAAAATCTTACCAGACAAAAATTAGTTGCAGTCTGGAATCTGGTCACTTATTGGACTATTCTGTGCGAAAGTATTGTGATACACTTTAGAAAAAAAATATCAAATAATGATCCAGGAAAGAGCTTGCAAGACTGAGATCTCTTCCAGAGAAATTCTAGGCTCCTTTAAATGCTGCTTTAAGAAAATATTTTTACCTGCTATGATTTCAGGAGTTCCAAGTATTGCTCCAATTTTTCAAAATATCTGTGTGTTTTATTATTAACTTCTTAAGAACATGTTACTTACAAGTTTGTTTTAATATGTGGTTTTAATTTACAAACAATCTTTTTAAAATTTTCAAGATTTGCTTACTTCTACAATAGTAGTCTTTTCATCATTACAGTAACATTACCTTAAGAAAAACACATTTTTGGAAATTTTATTAAGTGTCTTTGATAAGAGTGTTTAAATATGAGAATATTAATATCTTTTTCTTTCAAATATATTCACGGAACATATATTTTTCTTCTAAAAGGCCTGCTTTTATTATGATTTAAAAGGAAAGGTCTCTCCCCAACAATTCACAATGTTTTGAGGCCCTTTTGACAGAGTGCATGAAACAGTGCAACAAGTCAAAGATTTCCATGATACATCCCCTCTCCCATGCTCAGGTAAAGATTATTTCATGATAAATATACAGCTAAAACTGAATTGATGACACTTCTGTACCCTGTTCTGCACCCTGTGATTTCTGTTCTTATTTGGATCCAGTCACTTTATCTTTTATATTTATATGAAACTTATTTATGAGGAAGCAGTTTATCCCTTTGTGGTAACTAGCTTTACAAACTGTTTTCTCCATTTGTTGTTGTAGGAATTTATTAGCTGCTTCACCACTTATGTGGTGTTGTCTGCTTGACAAATTTTCCATTGTTTTCTATCTTTTGTCAAGAATATGAAACAATCAAGGATACCAATAAAAAAAAAAAAAAAGACACTTTTATGTCCAATTGCTATTCTCCAGATCCCAGGAAAAGTAATTTAACTTTCTGTGTTTAATGTGGCGATGACCCAGGAGCTTGGTGAGCCTGGCAGCCTTGGCAGGCATTCTTGACAGCTTGTCAGGCCTGAGGCTACTGCATGTTGTCTTTCCTCTCAATAATTAATAATTAATTAGAGTCCATGTTTTTTTAATGATGGACTGATTTAAATGTACTGGTTTTCAGGGGGTTGTATTTTTTTAAAATGTTCATTTTTTGAAAGCAAGAGAGACAAGTAAGAGGAATGATGCATATGCCTTCAAACAAGTCAAGCAATCACTAGAGTAATAAAGACCTACTTTACACATACATTTATCTGTGTATATAAGGAGCATTTGCACACAAAACATCTAGTCTCTACTGGCCAAACACAAGTGACTAAATACCTTTCTGCAAGCCCAGAAAATCAAACACTGCCTGAAGCACATCATTTATGGATTTACCATGCATACAAAGCACAAATCCCAAAGCTGTATTTTTTTTTGTCTTAATCAGTTGATATGTTCTGCGGAAATGTAGGAAAATTGTGGCCCTAGAATTCAAAGGCACTACAAGGAGCCACAGAACAGACAAGGGAGAAAAAAAGGAAGCCATTGTTAATTGATGTGAATACAGTTCTCTCTTATTGTACCTCATTTCTGTGTATATAATACACAGAATAAACATCACATAATATATATGACACATTATACACTATGCCATGTATACTGTATGTTGTATGCTATACATTATCTCATTTCTACTCTGTAAAATTCCTCTTGTTTTACGTTTTGTTCTCTTGCAGAGGCCCAAATTCAGTGAAGACTCCTAATATTGCTGAACTAGAGGAAGAAGTCCACAACTGCCCTTTGAAGTGCAATGTCCAACCTTAAAGTGTTCCATGTTCCATACCAGGCGCCTAAAAAACACCTTTCAGAACAAAATATGAATCCAAATATCCTCAACAGGGTAGGAGTCCCTTCCTTTGTAGATTTTAGATGCTTTGTTACCAAAACCTGACTGTCTCTAACCAGGACTCAGAAACAGATCCCACATAAGGGTATCTGCATAAGACAGCACCAGCTTTGTTTCCAGGAGCAGCTCATCCACAGATAAACAGAGGTTCTTCTGGGGTGTTGTTGTTCTCTTGTATGTAGGTGATAAAATACCAACAGAGAAGAAGTGATTTCACACTATGCATGACAGCTCTGTACCCAGCTGCAGTCCTTGTTATACTAAGCCTCCCTGAGTGAAATTCTATTTAGTCCAGTAAATGTAATTGTCTTTCTAATATTCTCAGGAAAAAAAAAAAGAATCATCAGTATACATGCATACATTTATTAACTTTTAAACATCTGTACTTTATTGTAAATATTTAACATTTGTGAAAGCTTTGTTTAACTGACACTAATAAATAGCACTCTATATACACATCATCTTCCAAGCCTTCAGACTTGACATTAGTGTCAGCAATATCCACCTGGGTGGATAATAAAGGGTGACCCAAAAACAAACTGAGGCATTTCCATATACTTACAGTCTGTAACTTGAGAATAACAGTATTAAACAAAAGGGAATATTCTGAAAAAATAATGTTCAACATGGGAGTAGAAACATTGTATTTTAAGGTATTTTTGGTTCTCCTCTCACAATTTCCAGGCGGTAAATATTACAAGATTATGGGAGTGTGAAAGCTATGATCTCTTAGTTCTTTGGAGTGGCATCCTATAAGAAGGAAAGTGTATCAACACAATAGTATTATCCATATTTTCTGATTAACTGAATTCAATTGCTGCATCTGAATTTCATTAAGGGACACTCAAGTGATGAATTGAGATTTCTGAGGCAAATTAATTACTAGTAGGACCAGTCTAACTTGTTTGCCATTTCATGTGGAAATAAATCTCAGGATCTAGCTGAACTCCATTGTTGTTTGTCTTATAAGAATTATGAGAAAGTGACACTTATAAGAAAGTGTCAGTATCCTATACTTCCCACAATCACTATTTGGTGAAATGATGGTACAACAGAAAGGATCAGAGATACCATTTTCTGACAAAAAGATGGGAATAGGTCTTGACAGTTTGACTGCCTTATTTCTGTCCAAAGGCAGTAGCAACTGTGCCAATGTCGTTCTGGACAGCTGCTTTTATCAAACTGTTCACAAAACTTCCAGTGATGTGGATCAGACACTGACTCTAGATGATCTATTTGACTGCTTCACTATTCTTACTGCTAGGAGAGATTTTTGTTTCAGTGTGCAACCTAAATCTGCCTTTCACATAATTCTTTAAGTTGATGTCACAGTAATGTAAGAAAAATAGATCAAAACATCTCAGACAAAATGCTTTCCTACATCTTTAGCCAACATTACCGAGAACTTCTTGAAAAAATGGTGGGATATTATTTTTAAAATCTTAGTGACTGCATTTGTACATCTGTTGGAAGTTGTAATACCTGGATTACATAACTTCTGACATGATGACCTTTTATAGATCCTATGTATTATATTGTATGCATATATCCATTTCAATGCAAAATAATAATAAATTACACACAGTTTTTATAGCCCAAGGGGTAAGTAGTATCTGGCAGATTAATTAATTGAATAGTAATCTAGGAGGAAATGTATTCCAGTGGAGGCAGTGGAACACTCCCTTTCCAATTGATCATATTTAGTTAAGAGGATTGGCAGTAGTTTGTAATTCACTCAGGTGCTGCTTTGGGCAGGGTCTGTGTTACTTAATCTAATAACTCTTTCTCAGCTTTGATGTTGATAAAGGCCCCTGAAACTCATCTTCCTTAATTGTATTATAATAGAAAGAGTGCCCTAGGGAGAATAACAAGGAACAAACCCCAAAAGACTGAATTCATTTGCTACAGTTGGAGTGTGTTAGGCTGTGCGATAAAAGCTCATCTGCACACCCACTGAGACAGACAATAGCAGGTGGAGACTTAAAAAGTACTCTTCCAGCTTACTCCCAGGTCCATCCCAGGAGCCATCAGCCTATCAATAAAACCCCTACATTTCTACACAGGATCACAGGGGTTCAATGGCAGATGTGGAAAATCCAAACTAAAGACACAGAGAAACAGATAGTATATCTGGGCTTTTCTGAGGGCTATCTCAGGAGTCCTAAACCCAGTGTCCAGAGATGAAATCCATCAAGATCATGTGAACAGTGCACCTTTTTGACTGAGAAGAGTTACTGCTAAGAAGTACGGGACACATTCTGGGATACAGGGGAAGAGCATCTTGGGATGGCATAGGACTTCTTATGGGTTGTTTAGATAAGACAAAGGCAGAATAGGGGTGGATCTAGGTAATCTGAGGAGCAATGAGCATTGGAAAATAGAGGAATGAGGGGACAGAAATGTTTTGCCATGTGCAAATAGTTTGCAAATCAGTAAACTTGTCTGCAAGGGATCAGTGCAGTCTGCCCTCTTTTCTTATTAAACTCCATTTATAAATCATTTCCTGAGTGAGGGAGTCTATTTGACATACATGTGTGGATGAGCTCTGAGTGCCAGCAGCTGGAGTAGGACCTCAGGTCCCATGGTCCCATGAATGCAGTAACTGGAGCAAATATGGATGAGTTCTAGGATAGTGGGTTGAATCTAGCCAGCAGCTGAACTTCCACCCTGTCATCTCTCACACTCCTCTCCCACAAGATGGGGAGAAAATCAAAGGAAGATGAGAAGACTTGTGGACCTAGATAATGAAAATTTAACAAAGAAGGCAAAAAATGTGTGTGAGAACATAACTAGAGGAATTAATTCACTGCTTCCCAGTCAGAGGCATGTGTCAAGCCAATTCCTGGAAAGCAGGGCCTCAGAATTCCTAATGGTTACTTGGAAGTGAAATGTCTACTCTTCTTTCTTTGTGCTCTTGGTTGCTGAACATGGTGTCATATGGTACAGAGTATCTGTCTAGTCAGTTTGGGCCAGCAGTCCTAGTACTATTTAACATTTGTACTGTCCCTATTTAACATTTAACATTTTTAATGTCTCTTCAACCATAGAAGTCTGCTTCTGTTTTTAAATATAGGTTTGGTCATATACAAGGTGAAGTGGGAATAAACTTCTTATACAGGACACCAAACATGCTCAGACTAAAAAGTTTGTAAAAAAGCAAGGATGCAGAATGTCTGGTTCCTCATTTGGCTTTCCCACCTCTCCTCTTCTAAATATATAACTCCTGACTTCAGTAGAAAGGGGATGGAAAGAAGAGAGTTCTACTCCTTCATTCTTAAACCTGAGGGGTTCCCCTACTCCTTGCCTTGCTAAAACAAAACTTCACTGGTTGACATAGTGTGTCTGTAATTAATGAATAAAAGAGATAAAACAAAAGTCTCATTAGACAGGTGAAAGTGCCTGTCTTTAAAACAAAACAAAGCAAGCAGCAAAATTAAATAGACATGAGGCTTTGGTGACAAGAGTGATCCAGCACCTAGCAGATCTACACCTAGTGTATCACTAGTAACAAACCAGCAGGTACAATATTAATAAAAGGCAGAAGAGGACCCAGAGCTCTGTGAGTCATGCCATCAGTTCTGTGGATTGTGCTGGATATTGATCATAAATAAGTAATCATTCTATTCTGCTGTTGATTAAAATGTTAGTAAAAATACAAAGTTAAAGGATCAGAATCTAAAACCATATCATAGCTATGAAAAATCCATAAAAGGGGTCAAAACATTTTTCCTCCTGCTTAGTTCTTCTTAGATTAATACAACCTTTTTGTCACATGGATTTTCAAAAGGATAACATGTCTGAAAGATGGTATTTTAAGTTTCCATCTGCAAGTGACAAATCATTTTTCTTGAGCATTTGTATTATATTGTATATACATTTGTTTTCACTTTCTGTGGTGGAAGACCAAACATGTACAGCAAAGTTTATATAAATCATACATAAGTGTACTTATATAAAAAATTAACGGAGGTGAAAATCTTTCTCACTATTGAGTACTTTCTTTCTCAGTATTGAGTTTCTGGACCAGGTTTAGTGTGCACTTTATTTCTTTTGAAACCAACAAAAAATTAAAAAGGTAAAGAAGGGTTTTTTTTTATTTCTACTGAAGTACTTTTCCTCTCTCAAGGCTCAGAATATCTTCTCTACTATGTCAGTTTCTACGGCCTTTATGTCAATGAGCAAAATAGCAGATTGATCCTCTTAAAGTCTGTTCAGAGGCCTTAAATGAAACTGTAGAACTCTACACTGAAACCAGCTGGCTGTTATGTGAGGTGATAACATCCAGCTGAGAGGTGGCAATAAGTAGCTGGTAGGCAGTGACATATTAAAACAACAGTCCTTTCTGAGACAACACCAGAATAGTGGCTCACATTGCTGTCTTTCAGCATGATTTACTAAGTTTCATTTAGAGAAGCACCTTCATGGTTAAAGAAGCTTTGGATGGAAACTAATTTATGCCTACTCACTTGGCACAAGTCTCACTTTCAATGCTGTTTTTCACAATGTAAAAATTAGCTATTGTGGAAAACTGTATTTGAAATTGCTGAGTTATTGTTATTTATACCAAGAATATTTCTGATTTTTTGTGAAAAAAATATTCATAATAAGCAATAAATGCATGAAATTAAATAAGATAAACAAAGAAATAAATTTGTAAATAAAATAATACAAAATTACTTTTATTATTAAATAAATAAAATATTTATAAAGAAATTAAATGGGGAAAAAAATGTTCTCGGGATAAGTATTAATTACATAAAGAGCCTATGACGAGGGTATCTGAGTGCTCATTTAAAAAGGAAACAATAAAAAAGAAAATAATATGAATTCACACTGTATTTAACATACAAACTGAAATACATTCATCTTTGTGTGGTGAAGCCAGATATTTTCCCTATCAAAAATGAAAGACATTTTTGTTTTGTTTGGACTGAGGCAAAAGAAAGGTAGCAAACAAAACCTCTCTAAATCTTCCTCAAATTGAGTTAAAGGTTAATGTTTTTCTGGAAAAAAAACCCATCAATTTGACGCTTTTAGGTAGCAGGAGGGGTTGTATTTGCTTTTCTGAAACTTTTCAAGAAAATGATATATTGTTAAAAACATAAAAAAATAAAGGATACCATAAAATGGAATATTATAATTTATTTCCTTTAATAAAAATTGCTTTCTCTGTATCCAGTAGCATTAGAAAAGGGGAAACAGATGTTGCATCGTAATCACTTCTTGATCTTACTTTTCTGTTCATCTCTGTATATGTGTTAACATTGCAGCTGCACCTCACCTCTCTAAAAGTTTGAGTATTTGCCTCTGATTTCAGTACTCCTCAGCTGCTTCAAACCAAAAGGCCAAAGCTGTGGCTGGAGTCTGGGATGATGAACAGTTGCTGTGGTCTAAGCCACAAGTTTCTTTGTCACATGAGGCAGCAGAGTGTATTTCTGGTGCCTGGCTACCCATTTTCTCCCTTGCCAAATGGCATAGCTGGGATTTGAGATCCACCTAGCAGCAATCAGTGAATTGCAAAGCAGCGACTGCAGCTTGCTGGGTGAGAGATCAAAGGAGCTCGGTTGTGAGCACAGGAAAGAAGGGGAACAGTTACAAGCAGCCTTCAAGGAAATTGAGCTTTAAAAAACATGAAAACGCTAAATGAACCACATAATTACCTGGGGAAAGAGGAAGCAAAAAGTCACAGAATAAATTGATACAACAAAGAAGGAACATTTTAGATTTGTTTAGTTATTTATGTACATGGTTTTTTTAGTATCTGAAAGGTCTCAGTAGGAAAGTGATAGGATAAGCTGGGATTCAGCTGAAATATTAACTGGAATTTAGAGAAAATACTGAAAGAAACATATTGCAAGATATCAATGATTCTTTGTTTCTTTATGGTTTTATTAGATTTTGAATTTGTACATTTTACAGTAGGAGAGATGACAATTTTTTAAATATTTTTCAGGAAAAGAAGAATTCTTCTCCAGTTAGTGTTGACATCTCAGGTTATATATCTTGACGATGTCACAAAAAAAAGAAAAAAAAAGAAAAAACCCTATAATACACCTTTGGCAGAAATCTTTAAAATCAAAGTAAGCTTGAGGCAATCACAATGACTGACAAATTTACATAAAAGCCACCAAATTTGCATTCATTTACAGCATTTCTCCCCTACTGCATCAATTTTAAACTTAAAACACATAACATTTGTTATGAACATTCTTCTTATCCCATAATCTATTCTTGATAATAAGAGTTTTTTAAGCTTCATAATACTTCAATCATAAAATTAATTAATTGGGCTTTTGTTATATATCTCATCCTTAATTCAAAGCTTTACTTCTTGAATAACATACTGAATTTACTCCAGAAGATTTTATTTGTATGTCCTGAAGATAGTCTATCTTATAGAATAATTATATTATAAATTTACTAAAAACTTTACTATTGTGTTGGGGATTTTTTTTTTGTGTTTGAAGCAGCTATGTGAATTATCAAAGACAAGACATTACCAAGTATGTGATAAAGTGGATGAAACTGTGTGTCATTTTCTCCAGAAAAAGTTCTATGCTATGTGTCTATGATTGTCATACTCACAGTCCTTTGACCAAATCTATAAAGCAGGGGGCAGAAATTCTGCTATGAAAAAATATATGTTCTACAACAATTACAATTAATTGTATGTCACGGTTGATCAGATGCATTAATTGACATAACCAACTTACCAAATCAAGGGAAAACTTTCACATCAGCATAAAAGACATAAGGCAAAATTTCTCTCTCTAATTTTTCTAAATCATATTGAGATTATTCAGCATTAAATACAGTGTAAAAAAATTCAAACCATAAAGAAGCGTATTATCTTTGCTAATAAGGAAAATAAGAAATTTAGATCCTGTAAACAGGAAAAAGAAGCATTTTGTGAAAATGATTTTAAAACTATCTCATAAATCAGTCCACATTAAGTCATGCTCAGATCTCGCCTTTTCGCCCCAAACATGTTTTCTGCGGGGAATAAAATAGAGAAAATTTAGAGCATTATTATACTCATATGAGTGCATAAATGGTATTGAGCATGAATCTTGAGCATGAACATTTTCAGTCATAGAATTTGCCTAAGTGTCATTGTAGTTAATGAGATATAATTTGTGCAACAAATTAGTTCTGAAGACTTGATGGTGTCCTTTCAACATAGGCAGTGCCATTTCAGGTGACCTGTGACATCCTACTCTGTGTCCAGCTGATGCACTGGGACTTGAGCCTTCTGTATATTTTATGTCAACTCTGACAGCTATTATGACAGATCAAGTCTGTGACAGTCTAAGACAGTCAAATAACACTAGAAAATTCATTTTATCTGTAGGTGTCTATTATCTTGATCCAAATATCACTTTGTGGTGTTTGTGAGGGTCCCCAGGATGAGGTGAGAGATGAGAATCCAACTCCATGTTCTCAGAAGGCTCATTTACTATTTCATGATATTATACTTTATTAAAAGAATACTATACTAAAGAAAGAGGAAGGATACAGACAGAAGACTTAACAAGAATGAATAATAAAAACTCGTGACTGACTCCTCAGAGCCCAACACAGCTGGTGGTGATTGGTCATTAAGTAAAAACAATTCACATGAAACCAATCAAACTTGCACGTGTTGGTAAACAATGTCCAGGCCACATTCCAAAGCAACCAAACATAGGAAAAGTGAATCAGATAGTTATTATTTATATTTTTCTCTGAAGCTTCTCAACTTCCCAGCAGAAGATATCCTGGCAAAGGGGTTTTTCAGAAAATATGACAGTGACAGTACTCTAAGACTTCAGGTTTCAAGAGAAGCCCTAAAAATTGGGGCCATATTGATGGATAATATGGCAACGTGCCTCGAAATATTTTCTCTTATAGATATGTCACCTGTCTGTGCTGGGGGAAAGGGAGTGGGCATACACCCTTTAAGTATGTTATCTATTAATAAATAGATAAACATTTTTTAAAATGCTGCTTATAAAAGAAGTCCACCTATTATGTTTTCAATAATTTACCTTGCTGAAAATGTTTGTAGCAGATTTACTAATTTCACACAGATGTATAAACAAAGCTGTGACCCTACAAACACATATGTACTTCATTTAATATCCCGTGCTTCCTCTCTTCATACTCACATTTACAACAGAATAGCAGCCTATTAATAAAACCAAAGACTAGTAGAAGTCTAGCAACTAAATTTCCATTTCTCAGTATTTTTGCAATCAATAATTTGTTTAACTAATTCCCTAATATCGACTGGGAAAACAATGCAATTGTTGAATAATCTTTTTTTCCTCAGTTGAAAAAATTAAAACATATGTTGCATAGATCCCTTTGGAAAACAGGATTCTAGCTGATATCTAGAAAAGAAAATATGTCCCAATAATTAAGTAATTAAATTGACCACCAGTAGGTGTGCTAGGCTAACAATACCAGCAAAGATGTGCTGGTGGGTACCAAATATTACAAAACATTGTAGCCTACAAGTAAGTCCTGGGAATCAAATCATTCTTGGGCAGATGAACAATACAGGGAGAAAAATGTGAAAATGTTTCTAAAGGGCAAGAAAAACTCACACTCTGCTGTTAGAAATGTTTTTTTATGCCATGTTTGCAACAAAGTATCAAATTATAAGGAACTGGGAAAATTTTGAAATAACAGAAAACAGACAGGTGAGTTCCATCTAAAGAAAACAAAATTTAAACATAAAATAGAGTTTATGAGGAAGTTTTAAACTAAAGACTGAGAGAAATCCAACAGATGTTCAAGGGTGAAGAAATAAAATCTCTGCAGTATTATAAACCCTGACAGAAGTCAATAATGTTGAGAAAGGTAATAGATATGAGCAATCTCTATAAAAAAGACTCTACTGAATCAAAACACATGAAAAATATCTTAACCAAAACAGCATCAAATATATAATTTCAGAAATGTAAAGAATTTGGTAGCCAAGATCCAAGCCCTGTCTTTAAATAAGAGTATTGTGATACTGGGGATTGAAGAATATGATGGAAGTCAGATAACCAGAGCAGCACCCTGTCTTGGATGTTAGCAGACAATTTACATTAGGAATGGCAGAAGCTGTTTGTGTGGAAGAGTGGCACTGTATGTTTAAAAAAAGATTAGATTGAAATATGGAAATTCACAGAGCAAAATAAACACTGGCATAGAACATTTATTTGTAGCAAAATCTGGTGCCCAAATAGAACAGTATAACAGTAAGGCTGTACTATTAATATCTTAGAACACTTAGATATGTAATGCTGGGGAAAACTTTTTGCAGGTGTAAGTAATGACCGTTATATCTATTAAATTTCCTTAATGATGTCAAGTAGTGTATTTGTTATCAGATTTTTTTTGTTATCAGATCTTTTTTTATTATCTTTTTATTATCAGATTACTTTCTCTACAAAGAATTCCAGGAACATTTCTGGAAAGATGTTCTAAAAAGACACTACCGTGTTTCATAGTAACAGAAGAAAGAGGCACAGAGGGATTACTTAGTGCATTAAATAAAGGCAACAAGGAATAGTTAGACCATCTAGTCTGCTGGATTCAAGGGGAGTGTACAATGAAATTTCAGAGTGATTTCCTCAAAGACTTCTGTTGGTCAATGTATTCAGCTGATGAATAGTTAAGCGATAAATCTTACTGATTCTGTGCGATTACTGAGAGAGTTGCAGAAGGATCTTGTACTGCTGTCTGCTAATCATAATGGCAGACAAAATTTGGTGCTGAGATGAGAAAAGTACACCTGAAAAAAACAGAAATTTCATTTCTGTAATTATTTTCAGTTACTACATATCACTTTATTAAAAAAACCAAAATCCTCAATCCAAAACATAGCAGCTTGAAGTTCATCAATGAATAAAAATACAATTAGAATCATTAGGAAATGGACAAAAGAGAATTCAAAATTACCTCACTGCATAAAACTGAGTGGATTCATTTTGTCTACCAATTATGATAAAGACTTTCCTGCCTCAAAAAAAAGATACAGAATAACAAAAATAGTGCAGGGATATAACACAAGATGTTCATAATTACAGAAGAGCTTACATGTGAAGAAGGATTGATTAAACCAGGATCTTCTAATAAGAAATAAAATAGATGGGATTATTATATGTATCTGTTAAAAATTAAAACCCTACGAGGCTAAAAATATATTGTTTTAAAAATAAGACTAAAAAAGATTTTTTTAACTTTTAAGTTAAAATAACCCACCACACAATGAGGGAAAAAAGTTTTGATTCTTTCTTTTTAAGAAAGGGACTTTATATTCACTTTTCATGCCTTCAGGACACCAACAGACTTTGTAACCTCTTTCACCGCCTAGAATTTTGGCAGTCTGTACTCCACATCAGCTCCAGTATGGTGCTGCTGTAACCCTAGGTCAGACTGCTGGGAAAAGAGTGGCGTGAGAAGCATTAATTGCATTCCCCCATCCTTCATTACAGAATTGGATTTAGGTTCAGAGCCTTGCCTTTGCCTAATCCATATTGCAGGTGTACCTGTGCTTGGCTATGTCTTGCTAACACTGACCTGCCAGCTTGACTGGCTGCCTTGATTTTTGTCCTGCCTTAACCAAGTCTGGGCTTGTTAGTCAGTTTGGGCTTGGTTGAAACTGGTTTTTGTCAACTTTTCTGAGCAGCCAGTTCAGGATTACTGGCATAAAGCTCTTCATGGGGCCACTGTCTCTGCTTGCCTTGCTGTTCCCCTGAGCTCTTTGCCCACACACAGAAAAAATATATCACAGGATACCTTGGAGGGTAAAAAACGACCGATGCCCCATTCCTCTGCTTGTGACAGAGGATTAATCTTTATACTACTTTGGATAAACATTGGAACTACTTTGGATAAACGCTTTCCATAGATGTCTGGCGCCAAACCGTTGTCATGGCTAAGGCCTAAAAACCCTTGTCTAATTGGTAAATACTCTTTATTTAAGTTTTCTGTCGATACATTTGGTTCTGGTAAAAGGTTATTGATTATTAACTTCAGTATTTCTTGATGCCATTTAATGTAGTTCTACTACTTCAATGCTTTTTCTCATAGGGTTTCACCCAGATTCCTCTATGTTCTAATGCAGTTTAATAAAACACTCTT
The DNA here is from genome assembly GCF_047830755.1 of Zonotrichia albicollis. Classification (NCBI taxonomy): domain Eukaryota; kingdom Metazoa; phylum Chordata; class Aves; order Passeriformes; family Passerellidae; genus Zonotrichia; species Zonotrichia albicollis. The sequence continues at coordinate 71,895,837 of NC_133820.1, forward strand.
GTTCTGACCAGGAAGATAATCTATTTTTAAATAGGTCTTCAATAACAAAGAAGTGGTAAAAAAAGAGAAAAAAACACCCAACAGATAAAAGTGATCATTTTGTTGGGGAAAATGGATGGGATTTTTTGAGAAAACTGTGAACTCTAAGGACAAATGCAGAAAAAGTTATGGAAAAACACACATACACTTTGGTAACTGTAACCACAAGTTTGTTAACAGGAAATTCACATACTGTGATATCCAATGTCTTACAGAGATTTGAACTCAGTTCTATTGGATCTTATTTGAAATTTTAAAATTATCCATTATTTTACATTCTGGAGAAAAAGTCTGTCTTTCAGCAAATAGAGGTATGCATATGAAAAACTTTGCTTCTCTAATTGTCTAAATGCAAAAATTTATCTTTAAGTGTTTCATTTTTCATAATTTAATCTTTTCCAAATCAAGCAAAACAATGTTGCTTGACTGTTTTTTTTAACTAGTTGTGGGGTTTTATTAAAAACATGAGTAATATTGACCCTTAAGGTAAAAATAAGTAAATACATAAATTTGAGATCAAGCTATAAGCATCATAATCATACAAAACAATGCTGCACTTGCTACTAAAAATATTTGCCAACATATGACTGTTATTGTTAGCAATTGTTAGAGAGCAAGTTTACCCCACTTCTAAATTTAGATTTTTGGAAAACACAAATGGCAACAAATCCTATATTATTATTCTGTAACTAATAGTAATCCTTGTATTTTAAAAAATGCCTGTTCATTAGCTTTTAAATAAATATCTGTGCAGCAGAGTAGGCTAAGAGTAGTATAATAACAGTATCTCTGTGGAAAGCATAGCTTAGTGATCCTTTGTAAAAGATGAAAGTTTCTCATATTAAGTGTTTCCGTGGGAGAGAGTTGTTGAGTTGCTAAAAAAAATTCTACCTACATGTTTTAACTTGACTGTTTCACATTACTGTTGATAGACTAACACAAAGGTTAATATTGAGAACTGCCTGTATACGCGGCCTTCATTAACACCATATAATTATACTGAGATTTCTTGAGCTTGACTTGTCAGATAAGATCTTATCTAGATGAATGGTTTTTCTTGCTTTGAATGCTTGAATGAATCTGAGAGTCATTTGGCACTTGGCAGCCTACATTATGACATGTTATCAGCCAAGTAGTGCAAAGAAAAAATTAATTATTTCAAAGAAGAAGTACATGATAGAAATATTTTAAAATATAACAATAGCTGTGTTGGCTCTAAGGACAGAAAACAAAGAAGATGAAGCGGAGACAAGTCCAGTGAAGAAGAACATCTTTCTTCAGAAACTTGCAACAAGGTTACCTATCAGTGAACACAGCTGTCAACTATCAATCCCCAGCTGAAACACTATTTGGAAAATAAAAACTAAAGCCATTCATGAAATGTTTTATTGTCCTCATCCCCATAAATTTATGCAACCACTTTTGCTGTTATTGTCATTGTCTTCAGGGTGTTTGTTGACATACTTTCTTTCAAGGGTAGACAGAAGACAAATTACATATTGAGATAAAATACTGGAATGCTTTTTTTTTTTTAATTTCACTATAATTTTACTCTTATTCTGTCACTATGTCATTGATTTGGTTACTTGATTTTGGGAAGCCTTTGTACAACACAAAAGTGCAGCTGTTGTTTGGTAAGAAGATGCGAAAACTTGTGATGTTTGGCCACTGTTTTTTAGAAAAATTACATTTAAATTTAGTTCAACAATAGTGGGATAAGTGGCTGCCCTAATGTATAAAGACACATAACAGAAACTTGAAATATTGATGCGTTGATTTACTGTAGGCACCTTTTAAAAATAACACCTTGTCTACTCTTTATACTCTCCTAAATGTAAAGCTTGGTACTTGTTAGACTTTTTTTTTAATTTGCAAAAGTGCATGATGGTACTTATCTCAGGGAATCATGGACTCACAGAGTACATGGTGTTGGAATGGACCTCTGGAGATCATCCAGTCCAGCCCCCTTCCTGAAGCAGGTTCAACTAGAGCAAGTTGCACAGGATTGCCATTAGGTGGGTTTTGAACTTTCTGAACTTTCTGAAAAGACTGCTTATTATACATGCAATCACATGTCTCAACATTTTTATGCCAATGTAAGTTATGATTTTT